>NW_017731660.1:1826064-1882022 GCF_001890085.2 Hipposideros armiger | reverse complement strand
GACTGATCTGTCTCGCCAGAGAAGAGCGCAATGATGGTGCCAACTTGGGCCAGTGAAGCAACATCCTCCACAACTAGATTGAAGAACAAAACGACAGCAATTTGTCTGTTCCCCTTCCCCCAATTCCCCAGCACTGTTCCCATCCCCCCAATTCCCCAATAAAAATATTTAAAAAAAAATAAATAAAAAATAAAATAAAATGCCCAGAGTCCTGGACAGCTTTCCAGAGCCCTTATGTGTGGGTGGAGCCTAATGCTGGCCCAGAGACAAGAGGGTCTCTGAACAAAGGTAACTTTCACTTCTTTGACTGCATGGTGTCCAGATGTGAGGGGCCCCTGGGCCCAGGGTCTGGGGTCTAAGGCACAGGACATCAGAGCAGCTGGGGTTGCTTCACAGTGTGGGAGTTGCTTGTTGCCTCACTAGGGATAACCACAGAGTCAGGACCCAAGGGCCCTGAGGCAGAGAAGGAGGCCAACAACTGGTGCTCAACATGGGGGTCTGTGGTCTCCTTGGGGAACTGTCCTGGTGCCCTAAGCAGAAGCCCAGAGACAGATGTCCCCTGACAGTCAGAAACCTAATGGGGCCTGTGGATGCCAATGGGCAGAACCCTCCAATATGGCTATTTGGGTGGGCAATGGGGGAGGTGGGGGTCATGCAGATTTGCTGCCAGTTATTTCAGGTTTTCAAGCTTGAAGGTGGGATAACTGGTGATTTACCAGCTGTGTGGTGGGTTGAATGGAGATGGACACACACTGTCTCTTCCTCTGTCTAAACCCAGAGGTTCACTGCCCTGACGGTGTGTGTGTGGGGCGGGGGAGGGGGAGAGATGGGGAAGGGACTGTGGATCCTCCTGCAATCCCAGGTGTGATAGCTAGAGGGCACCTCAAGGCCATCACTGCATGCACAGTCAGCACCACCAGAAGCCAGGGAGGAAATGGCAGCTTCTGTTTAGGGTTGTCTGACTTGGAACATGCTGTTCCATCCTTAGTCTCAAGTGTGTATCTGGCACAGGGCCTCAGGACAGCTCCCTCAAAAGAATTTTTACATAAAATTCCTGAAAGTGGGGGGAGCAATGAATAACAGGTTTTTCTTCCCTCTTTCCTTCACAAGACCTGCTGCTGACAACCTCCTTGCCATCTGATCTACCTTGTCCTCTATACAGAGAGCTCTGAAGCCAGCATGGCCTACCCCACAAAGCAGGTTGGAAATGTCTCCATCCTGCCTCACCAAGAACAATAGGGCACACAGCCCCCTGCCACGTGCTTATCTACAAATGTATTTGCTAAAATACTCACATCATGAGGCTACACTTGAAAATCTCAGTGCATTTAGCTCTTATTATGTGCATTTAGAATTGTTTCTTTATTTTGATAAAGAGGGTAAAGAAAAAAACAAACAACATATTGATAACCAATTTAAATATTATTGGGTTTGCTGGTACCCAGAAACTATCAATCAGAAAAGACAAGTCACTGATACCCTAGAAAAAAGGCAAGTCTTTAAAAATTGCTGGGGACCATGAATGCATGTAAATCCTTTCAGACACTTGGGTCCACAAACCTGCCTTGCCTTTCCTGTTATAGACCCTCTTACAGCAGTAAACCTACCCCAGGAGTTCAAAAACCTTATCCGCAGGGGATGCCTGAGACCACGGATAATACTGAACCCTACATATACTATGTTTTTTCCTGTACATACTCACCTTGTCACTGAAACAAAGTACTTCATGGCTTTTCTTTGGCATATCCGAATGGCCAGTATCACTGCTTTTGCACTTTGGGTCCATTATTAAGTAAAATAAGGGTGCCTTAACCACAAATACTGCAATACTGCTACAGTCAAGCTGATAACCCAGGCAGCTACCAAGTGACTAATGGGAGAGGAGTGGACATGCTGGACAAAGGGATGAGTCACGTCCCAGGAGGGATGGAACAGGATGGTGCAAGATTTCATCATGCTAATCAGAGCAGTGTGCAATTTAAAACTTATGACTTATTTATTTCTGCAAATTTCTCATTTAATATTTTCAGACCACGGTTGACCAAGGGTAACTGAAGCTGCAGGAAGCGAAACCATGAATTGGGGTGGGAGGTGGTTCAATGTATTACCAGGATGTAGCCAGAGTCCTGAAGTTTATAACAACCTCATGTGTGTTTTGTGTTTGTCTGTCACCTGGCAGAAGTGGAAAATTCTGGATCCTATAGAATTCATGATTCTCTACAGGTGGTGTGGGTCCTGAAGGGAAATGCTTTATTCGCAGTTCCTTTTAGCAGCAATGTCAAACCTGGTAAGTTACAATTAATGCCACTGTTGCCTCTTAAAGGGATGCCAGCTCCACTGGAGTTGGGGCTGAGCTTGCACAGGCCTGGCCATTGCCTCTCCTACCTCTGGGTACCAGCTTAGTGTCCACAGGAAGTGCAAGAATGAACAAGGCAATTCCCTCCCGCAAAGGAAACCTTGTAGCTAGAAACGAGGTGTGAGGGACAGGCAGCTGTCCTTATCCAAAGGAACCATCCATTCAGTCAGAAGCTGACCATGTCCTTGGAGCTTCTCTCTTAAATTTCAACCCTTGCTACCTATGTCCCCAAACCTACAGTCTCACCTGGGGTCCTGTCTTCTAGTAATGAGAGCATATTCCTTCCTCCCATCAAAAGTCAATCCATCTCATGTCAATTATGCCTCAATTAAGCTGGGGGGGAAAAGTCAGTCCAACTAAGCCCTCTGCCTCCCTGGGACTTCAGTGTTTGATCCTATTTCCCTGGTCCCTGCATACCCCACCTTTGTCTGTCCACTGGGTCCTTTCTGTCACTGGCAGACATGCTCTAATGTGACATTGCCAAGCTTAATGCTAAAAAGCTTGTCTTGATGCCCACATTTGATGCCTATTGTCACTGTGTATTCCTGCACACAGACCTACATACCATTCTGCGTACCAGCCACAGCCAAGGTCCATGGAAGAGCTGCCCATACTGCCTACCTCCCATTTGCCCCTCTTCTTGCTTACATGAAACCATTTGACTTCTGAACTGGTTTTTGGCCACACCCCCGAGCTGCACTTTCCAAGGTCAGCCAGCACACATGCCCTGCGTGCTTACATTGGCTTCCTCAGGGGCAGTCAGCATGGTTCACAATACTTTCTATGCTGAACACTCCCCATTTTCTGTCTGTAAGAACATTGCCTGTGGCTTGCTGGTCCTCCCCTGCACCCTTCTTTCTGACTTCACTTTCTCTGTAAAACGTCTCAGTGCTGGGGACCCTCAGAGCTACATCTGCAATCACACTATAACACCCCGAGGAACTGCGAGCCAGTTTCCAGGATTGATGGACCACCTCTGTCACCTCTGCCAGCCCAGATGTCTCCTCCAAACATTTTAGCCATGTCCCTTTCATGTCCTCTCAGACACCTAATTTCATCTGTCCCAAGTGCAACTGTGGGTCTGAGTTCTCAGAACTACTGCTGGACTTGGTCTTCCCTGCCCCCATGATTGGCATTGCCGTCACCCTGTGCCCGAGCCTGTGCACAACCTTGATTCCTCCTTTTCCTCAGTTTCCATCCAGACCATCACAAAGACTGATGAGTCTGTGCAAAGTAGGCCTCATTTCTAAACTGACCTGGACCACAGATACCGCGTCCTCACTGCCACCCTCATTTGGGCAGCCTCCTCATTTGTTGTCTGGGCAATGACCTTACCATCTTAATTGAAGAGTGTCATTCCTATGTGCTTGTGAATTGGGGGTGAGAGGTGGGGTCTCAGGCTCACCAGTCTTTGAAGCCTTGAACTTAACACGCTCTTTTCCATCTGGGCCTTTATCTGTAACACTCCCCCAAACCTCCTCCAGCCCCCTGTCCCCATCTCCTCATTTACTAGCTTCCTCTTAGCTTTAAGGCCATGGGTGGACTTCACCTGTGCAGAGAGGTCTTTCTGGATTTTTCTACCTAAATTTTGTCTCTGTCCCACTGTCCCAGGCTCTGGTCACTTCCCTCAAAGAAGGCGCTGCAATTGACTGTGGCTCTGCCATTACTCTGCTTCCTTCTTTCTTCTTGTTTTACATGGGGTGTTGACAGCATCTCCCTTGTCCTCAGCTAACTGTCCATGCCTCCACAGAGCCTCTTTCTCAGTGCTGGGTGCATGAATTCCCTGCCCCCAACCCCCCTGGGCTGCTGGGCTCACTTAGTGGGAATTAACTTCAGTTGATGGTGACAGACAGCCACGTAACTGGAACTTCCACCATGATAAAGTTTCATTCTTTCTCATGTGAAGGAAGCCTGAGAGCAGGCTGAGGCCAGTGTGCTGGGACCCTAGTGCCTTAGCAACCCCGAGGTCACTTCAACCCTCACCCAAGTGTCCAGCAGGAAGACACAGGTATAAGGAATGGTCCTTCCAGCTGAGTCAGCTCCCCTTGAAGGGTGTCCTTAGAAATCCCACCCAGTATTTTCATGTATAGCCCATGGGCTACAGCTTAAGCATGGGTCAAAATTAGCTGCAAGTGTGGTAGGTAATTCTGTTTTAATTTTTGGGAAGCAATGTGCCCTGGTGACAACTGTCTTCTATGCTAAGGAGGGAAAAGGGAATGGGTGTCAGCTCATGACCCAGGGTTTGTACCATGTAGCTTATTGGGGGAGTCTGGCTGATCAGCACCCCAGTGGGAGGAGCAGCCATGTGTCAGGCAGGACTGGCAGGCGTCCTGTTGCCTGGAGCCAGACACCTGTCCTTGTCTCTGTTCCAGTCACTATTTACTCAGACACAGAGTCCCACAATGAACAAAAAGGAAGCCTGGTATACCTGGGACTCAAGGACGTTGACCTCTGCCTCTTCTGTGGGGAAATAAGGGCCATCTGACTCTGCAGCTTAAGGTGAGTGGTTGTGTGCAGCTAAGGAGAGAAGTGCTGGGACATGGACATTTTATTTCACTAAATATACTACTGAATGAAAATAACATTTGTGCAATCCTGGATTATTTAATGTAAGGAAGGAGACCTGACTTGGATGACCCCCAAATCAACACCTTTGCAGTAGGTGTTAACACTTATTGCAATGTCACAGCATCCACTCCCTGTCCCCAAAACTCCTCTGAGATGGGGTGCTCCTACATAAGCAGAGGAGACAAGGGGAGACTTCATCTGGGTCCCAGCCCTGATAGCAGCATTTGTCATCATGAAGCCCATCCTCCTGCTATAACAGAAGCTGTAATGGACAAGCCCACCTGCCTGAACTACAGACGTGCAAAGCAGGGACACCTGTGAGGCAGTGAACCGCTGTTCTAAGGGTAGCAAGTGCCCCCTCAAAGGATCAGAAGCCCCTGGTGTTGTGAAATCTCTGGTCTGGGGGGTGGCAAGCTGTTGGGAACCAGAGGGAGGCCTGTTCTGATACCTGTGTCCTCCTGCTTTCTGCCTGGCCTTTCCCCGGGGAGAGTGATCCCTTGAGGGCTGAGTTAGCTTAGCACCCTCCTCCCAATAACCCGCTGCAACAGGCCTCTGTCTTGCTCCTAGGAGAAGATCATGGACCTGTATGTGGAAAAGAGCGCACTAAAGCCCTTTCTGTTTCTACGAGGCATCGAGGGCTCCACCTCTACCTTCCAGTCGGTGGCCTACCCCGGCTGGTTTATAGCCACTTCCTCCACGGTGGGATAGCCCGTCATCCTCACCAAAGAGAAGGGCAAAACCTACAACACCAACTTCTATTTCAGCCCTGAGGAGTTAATCTGGCCTAGGCAGTGGGTGCTGGTTCCAGGAAGAGGGCCAAGCAACCAGAGAAACTTCTGCCTGAAAACAGTAGGTCATCTTGAGACCACGTAGCCCTAGTGCCCACCCATCGACCATCTCGTACTTACTGCCATAACCGTCTCCTCAAGACATGCACTTGTGCACCATGTCCCCCACTTGAATGTTGTCCCAGTGTGAAACTTAAGAGTCACTTTTTATTCTTTCCTGATCTTGTCCCACCGTCCACATAGCTGCCAATTCCAGTGACATCAACATCCCAAGTGCTCCTTGTATGCACCCTCTCGTCCTATTCCTCTTGCCAACCCATTATCTAGAGATATGAATGCCAATTCATACAGCCCTTTGTTCATACAGCCCTTTCAATAAAAATGTTTTTTTAATTCTAGGAATGTTCATTATAAATATTGTAATATTTATAAGAGATAAGACTGAAGAATCAGATGAATGTGAGATTAAAATTCTGCATGTCAGTAATCTTGACAAATTCTTAAATTATTAGTTAATCATGTTACCCATGGTATATTCTTTGCTTAAGAGTAATTGTTAACAATAGTGAATGCGTAAAACAAAAAAACACAAAAAAAAGAAAGGAAATTAAAAAAAACAATAGTGAATGCAAATTGATTAATATTTCAAAGAATCACATTAGTTTGGATTTTTTTCTGGCAACTTCTCAGAACTTATTGTAATGTCCTTGTTTCTACTTTCTAAAGCACCAGCTATGAGAGTTTTGAAGTTCCAATCAATTTCTTTCTTGGGATGCTTTTAAGCCCCTTGTCCACTTTGTGAGGTTGCTTTAGTTGAAGCCTGTGATACAGTCTACAAACTCACTTCACCAATCACACATCAACTGCAACTGACTGTGATATCCTGGACATGAGTGTGAGCATGCAGGCTCTTCCCTCAGGAGAACTTGCCTTTCTTTTCACATGACAAGCAGGAGTATCAGGTATTGTGACAGGTCCCGATTGCTAAATGCAAGTTTCTTGGCTAGGCATAATCTGTTCCAAGGTCTGTTCTTCTGGCGTTGCCCCCTACTGCTCCACGGGTCAACCTTGAACCTCACCTGATAGCTTGTTAGCCCGCCTTTTTCTCTGCTCACTGTGGTATTTCAAGTAGCTGTAACCCGACAGCATTCCGTGTCCCCTGCACCAGCCATCTCTCTCTCCCTGTTCTGGGCATCCTGGGACACCTGGTGAAGGACGCTTGCAGCCACACATGTACAAACCTGGAAGTAAGAGGGAGCTGCTCCGTGGGGAACCTTCACCGGTTGGGGAGGGGAGTAGGTGGGACAGTGCTACCTCTTCCAGCACTTCATGGGAAATGCTGATGTGCATTCCATCTACATGGTCTTCAGAGGGTCCCAGCAGGACTGAGTCATCATCACCCATGGCAGCATTGAGCCCAAGAGCACATTCTTGCATTGGCTTTCCACATCTCCCTGCCTCAGTTTCCCCAGGCCCTACTCTTGTTCTCTGGGACACCATCCCACATGCTAACCCTTGTGTCAGGCTCTGCTTTCTGGTGTAAACCTAGGCTGAGACGGACTCAATTAAAGTGAGCTGCTTTCCTCCATGTCTGCTCTCGTGCTTTTGCAAACATGTCAAACACTCTCACCCCTGATATCGCACCTGCCTGTGTCTCCAAACCCCCCACACACACACACACACCTGTATGAAGTGTATAGAATCCTCTCATCACTTCCCTAACCAGGTGCAACATCTCATCTCTTTTGAGGTCCATGACACTTTGCCTTCCCCTGTGACAGAAGTCAGTGAGCAAAGCTATGTTATAATAAACCTTACTTATGAACACTGAAATTTAAATTTCATATAAATTTCACTGCTATGAAATATTATTTCTCTTTAAAATTTATTTCATCCATTTAAAATGTAAAAAAATACATTCTTAGCTCAAAGACTGTACAGAGCCAGCTGGTAAATCAGAATAAGCCCATGGGGCAGAGTGTGCTGACACCAGGTCTAAACTGACCTGGATATCTTAATCCCTCACTTCTTCTAAGAAATAAAAATCTAATTTATTTAAAGCACATAAAATTAATACCGAGTTAGGGCTTGTACAATATAGCATGCTGAATAACAAATAAACATGAATTTTTAGAGAAAAAAATGAGTTTGAATATGTGTATCAAAATTTTCAGTTAACTAATAGAAGAATAAAAATAAGATTGTATGGCTCTAGCACATTAAAAGAAAATTCAATGTAACAAAAAAGAGAATAAATCAAACAAAAAGCATGAACAGTTGTCACAGAGACCATATGGCTGAAAAAAACTAAAATGTTTACTATTTGGCCCTTTACTGAGGAAATTGGCCAACCCCTAGATCCCAGCCCAGTGATGCTTGTCCACACTCCCCTCTGATGTGACAGTGAACATAACCTGTTCCCACCAGGTGATAACAGGCCCAGAGCAGGCACCAGCCTGAGCGTTTTTGTTTCTCCATACCTGAGTGCCACCCTTGTACCAGAAGACCACATCTATTGCAATTGTCACCTGTGCCCTCACTGTGATCTGGCAATGGCTTCCTCTGCCTGTGGATTATGTCTCCAGCCACACAATGAATCATGACAAGAGTTGTTCACCAGGTACTTTGGGGGCCTGGCTCATCCACATCACTCAAAAGTGACTCTGAGATCCCACTGTACATGCAAATTGGTTTCTGTCTATCTGCTTCCAGAAAGATGGGGTAACAAGAACCAAATTAATGTCTCACCTGAATCTACTAAATACAAGAAAAAAGATAAAACCTATGAAACAGTTTTAAAGCAGGGAGCACCCCAATAATCAGAGGGAAAACCTGGGAGGGCCTGGAATTCTTTCTGAGCAGAGGAGACAGAGCTGAGAGTCCACAGAGATAAAGGGAGTCTGAAGTCTCAAGACTGAGGTTTCCATGTTTGCTTTGCTTGATTGCATGTCCAGCTCCAGTCTGGCTCAAGTCAAAGCTGCTGGGTAGACAGAGGTCCAGCAATGGCCAAACCCCATGACCGGGGAGGAGTCCCCAGGCCCTGAGGCCTCCGTGGTGCACACAAGGGAAGCAGCTAGCCCTGCCCTTAGTGACTCAGTCAGCAGAAACTGCCTGTGGGTATGACACACACCCAAGCCTCACCCCACATTGTGGGGTGCCCTCCTAGCTCACTGTCCTGGAGCCCAGCAAACACGTTTCGCTGAGCATGGCCTTTGTGATTTCATGGGGTCCATGCCTCTAATGTGCCTTGAGCCTGGTGGTGCTTCTCCTCTGTTGCTCCCCACAGTGACCCCAGCATGTGACTGGAGATGGGCAGGAGGTCTCTGTGTGCGGGCAGCTCCCTGAAGGCCTCATGTCCCATGCTGAGTGTTTTGCACCTCCAAAGTCACCCCAGGGAGAGGAGGGTTCCCTTCGTCCCTAGTGTGTCACACCCTGTCTGTGTCTCTGGATCAAGTCTGCTGGTTCCCATGGTTTTTCCTGAAGGCACCCTTGGTAGTCCTTGCACTGGAGCTCCTGGGAGTGGTCTCCACCCACTCTGCCCTCCACCCCCTATTTCTGAGCCCAGAAGCACCACACTTTACAGTGGGGCGAGGTGGGGGGTGAGTCCCAGGGTTCAGCTGCCAGGACACCAGTACTGTCTGTCTTTTACTAGTCTGTACTTGGGGTGGGGGACTCTCCCCAAGCCTCATTTGTTTTATCTGGTACCTCACAGGACTGTGCACAAGGCTGTCCAGCTTTGAGAGAGCACCAGACACAGTGAGCATACAGCAAGCATTCACCTTCCCTGTATGTGACCCCATAGTGCTCGCCACAGTCATGCAGCCAGGCCAGTGGCACATGAGACTTGTCTCCAACGAGCCTCAGATTTAGGTCAATGTAAACCTACCTCTGCCACATTCTCAGTGTCCTGGGAGGACTGTGGGAGGGGACACACTGGGGAAAAGGGACAGGTGTCTGTGGGTCTGTGCTAAGTGCTGACCCGGCTCTTCTCAACCTCTGTCTCCTCCCGTCCTCATGACAACCCAGTAAAGTAGGTCTCTGAGAAGATGACAACATTGTACCCAAGACTTTAGGAGGCCAGGAGGTGAGCCATGTGGCATCCTGGAGGAGAGCTCCAGTCAGAGGGACAGCCAGTGCAAAGGTCCTGTGGCAGGAGCAGGAAGCCCATGTGGTCTGAGGTTGCTGCATGGGACATGAAAACAGAGGCCAAGAGCTACCTGGAGGCTGGTTTTGTGGATCGTGCAGCATAGTGGAGACATGCCTTTTTGTCAGGCATGACAAGATCAGATGCAGGCTGTGAAAGGATCACTGTCACTGGGTGGTGTGTCTTGGGGTTGGTAGCTTTAGACTGAGGTTTCCCAGATTTGGTTCTGATGCCAATTCCTGGTCTTACTAACATCAGGCAACATAATTAATGTCTCTATGTTTGGTTTGCACACCAAGGGACCAGAGATAATAGTAGCACATAACGCAGTCCTGAGCATAGAACAAGAAAGGTCAGGCAAAACACTAAACACAGTTGTGGGGACAGTGAACACTGGTTACTTCAGTTACTGTTAAACTTACCTTTCCAACAAAGGTGCCTATTTTGCTATAATGAGCTGTTTGTGAGCTCGTGCTTCCACACTACACAGGTGTGGCCATGCGTGTAAGTGAGTCCCCATCTGCTCTCCCCACTCTCACAGAATGGTGAGAGAGCCCCATGGGGACCTCATCCCTCTTCAGGCTGGGACAGCTTTGGGGCACCTCCATGGTTGTGAAGTCAATGAAGAACTGAGATTTTCCTAAGAAGGGAGGGTGCGCACTGAAGACTCTGGAGAAGAAAAAGACAACAGGAGGAGAAAGTGCCCCAGGTGAGAGCAAGTTGTGCTTGGTACCTGCTGCTGAGTAACAAACATCCCATACTGAGCAAGGCCTTGTCATTTCACAGGCTCTCAGAATCAGAAGTCAGAGCAGTGGTACTGCTGGGATCTGGCTCAGGCTTCACGCGAGGTCGCAGGTGTCGGCCACTGCTGTGTCAGCAGAGAACTGGCTGTAGCTGGTGGCTTGTTTAAGACCACTCCCTCACAGGGACCTCTCCACAGGCCACCTAGGTGTTCTGGGGGCAGGCCAGGGGGCTTCTCCCCAGGTGAGCAATGCAGGAAAGATCAAGGAGGAGGCTGCAGTGCCCTTTATGATCTGGCCTAGGACTGAGCACACTGTCAGCTCCACCAGGCAGCTTGTTCTTCAGAGCACATCTTTGAGTGCAGCACACACTTTAGCTTCACTATCAGATAATTTGTGACATGTTTAAAACCACCACACAGGGTATGTGAGTTAGAGGCAAAATAGCACTGTCTTAGATAGGCCAGTTTAATTTTCAGAACGTCCAAAATGTGACTCATACAAATGCACAGTGAGCCTGTGTCAAAGATTTATCATTATAATGAATGAAGGGGCCAGCAGGATTACAAAGCTGATCCACAAGTAATTCAGAACAGAGGAGAGAACTGTGGGATAGGTTGGCTTGCTTAGATTAAATAAAATGCTCAATTAATTGCAAGGAAGTAAAGCTGTGCTCTTTGGGGCTATCATTTATATCAAGAAGAAATAGCCTGGAAATTGTCAACCTTCTCTTAGTTCACATCTAACTTCACAGAGCCTGGTATCTCATCAATAGTAATTAATGTCAAGGAAAGGTGCCCTGACAATGCTCCAGCAGGACATGGAAAGCACACGCACTCATCATTTTGTCTTCTTGTCAAGTGTGGAGAACTTTTCTCTTTCCCACTCCCACTCCCACCTTCTCATCTCACCCATTCATTCTGTGTCTGTCCCTAGTGATGTGCAGACAGAGCTAGGTGACACCTGCCCGCACTCTAAGCTGGCTCCATTGTGGGGCATGTTGTGGTATTTTTCCTTGTCAGAAAGAATGAGGAAGGAATGTTGTGAAGCCGGACAAGTGGCCTGTGGGCACATGTTAAATTCACTTGGTGTCAAGGGGCTCAGAGGAGGCAGCCGGGCAGATGGCATTTTACCTTCTAGGTGAGACAAAATCGCTTCTCTATGATCACTTACCAAATAAAAGCTTGTTTGCTGGAAAGCACTTTGCCTGTAGGCCAGCTCCTGAAATTTCTTTTTTGGGGTGGAGGGGGTAGAAGGTGGGTTTGTTATTTTTTGCAATTATTTAATCTGTATCATTTTTATTCGGTCAATTTATGGTCAACTTAATAGTTTTACATAAAGCAGCCTCTACATTTATTATTTTTCTGGAAGGCGTTGATTACATTAGTGGTTTAATGTGAATGATAGGTTATTTTCTAGCCTTTGAATAAGTTGAATTGAATTGCATTTATTCTTGAATGCTTTGAGGACTTTTTAGTCCATAAGCCTGAACACAATTTCTCTAAGATTTTACCTTCCCAGTAAATGGTTATCAGTGGTCATCATGACGTACTTAAATTGTTTGTTATTATGCGTGGACCCTTGCCTTTCATGAATCCAGCACAGAGAGTGTAAAGGATGTCAAAAGCCTGCATGAATTTGTTACACAGTTGCATTTTATTTTACCAACTAAGGACTAAAGAAAGATCAATCATGAATAGTGTAAGACAGAGTTTATTTCTACGAAAATCATCAGTGAGCCAAGGTGCTGATACACAGATGTCTGTCACACATGACATTCAACAGCAAATAATTGTAGTGATATAAGGACCAAGAATAACTGATGGCTATAAATAAATAGCACTGCATGTCCACAATGAAATACAGCTACTGAATGTGACAACACCGTCAGTCTGTCTGGTGTGGAAAGGTACCCCGCTGCTTTGCTCCATGAAGAGCAGGTGGGAAATAGTGCAGGTCCTACAGCATGGTCACGTGAGAGCCGTGGGAGTTGCGTGTGTCTGTGTGAGAGCCATAGGGGTCACGCATGTTCGTGTCCATGTGCAGAGGGAAGGCTCTGCTCATGGGCTCTGATTGTGCTCAAGCTGGAAGTCTCAGGTTTTCTCCTTTGCCAATCTGGACTTTCAGGTTTTTCTGCAATAAGTATGAAGATTAAAATCCCCTGAGCAGAGAGCTGCACCTCCAGCACCTTCCATAGGCCTGAGGGAGAGGGAAGGGGAGGAGGTAGGGGGGAGGAAGGAGGAGGGTAGGAGGAGGGAGAGAGGGAAGGGAGGAGAGGGGGAGAGAGGGGGAGGGGAGAGGTAGGAGGAGCGAGGGAGGAGGGAGAGGGGAGAAAGAGAGGTTGTGCTAAGGTCCCTAGGCTGGGTCTGGGAGAGAACAGCCCCTGGGTCTGGAAGGGCCTATAGTCCAGGAACCAGGTGTTCAGGAGGACATGGGAATCCCCGGGAAGTCTCTAGGGCCTTCCTTCCCAAGGAAAGGTGATGAACAGCGTGTTCCTGGAAGTCAGGATGGTGTGAGGTCATCTGAGAAGCCCTGTTTCTCTCATCTGTGTCAGTTTCAGGGCCCCTCCCATGCAAGGCCCAGGCCCCACACAGCAGATGGTCACCTGAAACCAGGCTCTGAGCAAGGACAGATAGCCCTTCCAGCAAAGTGAGACACCCCAGAGCAGCCTGGCCTCTCTGCAAAGGTGGGAAAGTTTTCCAAAATGAGTGCTGTCCTTTCCCCACAGAGCACATAGGTCACACATTCCCTGTCTTGGTACTCAGTGCTGAGGACAGAACTAAGCAGGCTCACTGTGCCTTTATTGCCCTGTGGGAGTGGGCTTCTGCCGCTTTACCCTGGGTCCCCTCTGCTCTCTGGGGATCCCAGTCACTCCGGGTGGTGGGACCCTGATAGCTGGTGGCATCATCTGGCCTGGTCCCCCACACTGAGAGTAACAAGCCTGTACTCCAAAATAGCACAACCTGCCTACCTGGGACATGCTTACTGGGCGCTGGGGCCAGGAGACCATCTGCGAGACCATACATGTGTGCACACATGTGTGTGCACATGTGTGCATGCATCTGTGGGTGCACTGTGTGGGTGCATGCATGTGTGCATGTAGGACAGTGTGTGCATGGGTGCTTATGTGTTGGGGGGTGTTGGCACAGAGAAGACTGACCCTCTCTTGTTCTCAGGACTCCCACAGGGGATAGAAAAACATCCAAACAACTGAGGAGAGGCCGCAGGGTTGAGGAGGTGGTTAAAGGAGGTTAGGCCCCCGTGGAGTTGGGGAAGACATGAAGATTGGACCTTGGACAAGGGGGCGAGCATGGGGGTGGGAGGTGGCACAGTGTGCTCTGTGCTTTGATGTCCGCTAGGCCACCTGGTGGGAGACCACTCTTCTCCATGTGGCAGCTGCTGAGACCTACTCCCCAGAGGCCAAGATGGGAGGGGAAGGAGGCAGGCAAGGCCCCTGCATTGGCGAAGTTCCTCTAGGGGAGGAGATCAGCGTTGTCCCTAATTGGTTTCTGGATGTCAACCTGTCCCCAGTCATCTTGGGTGAACAGGGAGGGAGCCGGTGCCTGTCGTGTGGGACTGGGCAAGAACCAGTTCTGAAACTAGAGGTGAGTTCTGTGAGGCATTTCTCTTCACTGAGCCGCAGACTCTGGAACCAGGCCCCAGCCACCACTCACGCCCCTCTCTTGTGCTCTCTCACAGCCAGTGGAAATCATGGAGCTTTACCGCAGCCCCAAGGAGTCCAGGGGGCTTCACCTTTACTGGCAGGACACGGGGCGTACCTCCAGCTTCAAGTCTGTTGCCTTCCCAGGCTGGTTCCTGTGCAGGGTGCCCCAAGCCAACCAGCCTCTTGGACTCACCCAGCTCCCGGGGGATGCTGGTAGGGGCCACCCCATCACAGACTTCTACTTCCAGCACTGTGACTAAGGCAGTGCTGGCTGGCCCCCCAGGTAACTACCCCCACTGGATCCCAGACCCCACCTGACTGGCTGGGCACATGGCCACTGTTCCCTCCCAGTTCCCAGTTAGGGGAGACCCTGAGGTCTGGGGCTTAGTCCAGTCTCTCCCTGCTGGGTTGCCCTGCTGTTGTGGAACTTGCAAAACCCACCACATGACATCATAGTTTCCTTAAGGTTGAGTGGTGGGTGGGGAGATTCTTTAGACCAGTCTGTCCCCAGTTGAACCTATTAAGACCACCAGCCACCCATTTGAGGTCCTGTCATTCACCCCTGCACAGAAGAGGGAGGTGGTCACAGAGTTGGAGACTCAAGGTGCAGCCCCTCTGTTCCTTTTAATTCAGCTGCCATGTAGTATCCTTTCCATCCCCACTCATGCTCACCACGGACAGGAGAGGGTGGTGGTCCCCAAGAGGTGGCTCCAACTCAGAAGACCAAGGGTGGGCTGCATGGCACTCCTTCTGAGACCTGAAGGACAATTAAGATCCAAGAGACTGGAGTCTACTCACTTGTAAAGATACTCGTGACATATTAAGTGACAAGAGCAAGTTACAAAGTGGCATACAAAGTGGCATAATTAAAATGGAATTCCATTTTAATAAAAAAATACCTATCTGTATATTTTTGTACAGAAAAAGGTCTGAAAGAGCTTACTCCAGTTTAGCAGGGTTTGGGTGCTGGTATGTTAGGGGATTTTTATTTCTGTTCCTTTTATTTATTTGTACATGATTGTTGTTCAACAGTGATGATGGATGACTTACGTCGTAGTCAGAAGAATTAGTCTTGAGGTGAGCACAACAGACATTATTTCTGGCTGTACTCTGCTCCGCCTTCCATGGGGTGACATCTGAAGTGGACTGCTCTGTGGTGGCAGCAGGAATGAGATCGAATGAGATCGATGAAGACAGAGAAAGGTGTGCTGGGTCATGTGGCTGGAGTCTCCCGCGCTGTAGCCTGGAGTGGCCACGGCCCCTGACACTTCAGCCTCCAAGGGCCTCCTGCACTGGGTGAATACTGTCTGCCAAAATTCGTGTCTTGGAAACCTCAGGCTGCGGCCTCACTTGCACATAGGCCTGTGCGGGTATAATCAGCAAAGTGGTTATGGTACATCAGGCGGCCCTCCATCCGGCCTGCCTGTTGTCCTTGTGTGATGAGGAGGGAACATGCAGAGACTCAGAGGAGGCCCAGGGCAGAAGGCAGTATGGGGATGGAGGCAGAGACAGGAGCTGTGCTGCAGCAAGGTCAGTGGCCAATGGCCAAGGCTCTGCTAGGATGAGACACTGTCCCCATGACCTCCATTAGATTTCTGTGTAAAATGTCATTGTGAAACTCAGTTTTGAAAAGTACTGCCCTGCCCATCTCCTTATTCCAATGACAATAAGTTGGAAGCCCCCGAACAAAGGGGGTTTCTAGGGTGGCAAGAAAACTGGTATAGCACTGAGTATACAAGCCAACCTTGCCAGTCCAACCTGCTGCACAGCCCCATGCCTTGCCCAGGAGTAGCACACATGTTCGCTGGGTGTAGTAGCCAACCTTATATGTCTGAGTTATTACTTTGAGCTGACAATTAATTTGGCAGAACTAGATACTTAACTTGATAGTTTGCTATTCAGTGACCTGTGGATGGCAGTGAGGATGGGTGACATTTGAAGCAGGGAAATCAAAGCCAGCCCTGAGTGTCCCGCTGGGAAGACAAGAAGAAATTACATGCCTGGAGGGGGGTTTAGCTTCCACAGAGAAGTGATATTCACTCTGACAGTAAGTCTGGGCCAGATGGGGTGAAACGGCCAGCCTCTGAATTCTAGAGCTGGGCAGGGACATGATGACGGCTGTGAGGCTCCTGCCTGCCTACCCAGGTTCAGCCCTGAGCGGTGCCCTTGGCTCACAGGCTTATGGGAACTTGTTCTCCGGTTTCCCGGGACACAGTCACAAGCTGACTTGTTCCCAGACGGCCCCAGTGAGGGCGGCTGGAGCTCCTGGGGTGTGTGGGGTTGGGGAGACCTCGGTAGATGCTGGGTCCCAGTTATGAATCAGCAGCCTGGTGGGACTTTCCAAACTGTGATGGGAATTCTGAGTGCATGGGTATCTGTCACCCCGCCCAACTGCCCTCCTCCTCTGATAGCCCTTCTCCTCTTCCCCTCAGCAAGGACCAGTCATGTTTGATTGCAGGGGTGTGCTCCCTCCCCACGTGTAAGTCATTCCATTCCCAATCAGGGAGGGGCCCAGGGTGACACAGGAAAGGGAAGGAGGCCGAGTCAGAGGGAGAAGGCCCCCCCCTCTCACCTTAGAAACCTCAAGTACTGGGTAATAAGGCTCAGTCACCACCCAACAGCATAGTTCTTTCCTGAGCATCCCGCAAGATGCCAGTCATAATGCTGTCCTGCCTCCATCCTGAGAAATCTACAAGGGGGTGTTACAAAGCCCATTTTATAGATCTGGAAACTGAGGCTCAAAGAGGTTAAACGAATTCCCTGATGTCACCCAGAGCCAGGGCCCAGACTGCACATCCTGTGTATGTTCCACTCTCTCTGAAAGCTCAGAGACAACACTGAGCCTCGGGGACACCTTTGTATGTGGTCTCTGTGGTCCTTACTCTCAGCCTGGGCTTCCAAGTCTCGCCTGTGTTAAACCTCCTCCAAAATTTGGGTGTTTGCTTACCGTTTACTTTTCAGTGTCATGACTTATGCTGTAAACTACCTCCAGCCCTTTGAGGAAGGAGATGAAATTTGATGAAAATTATGTAAGCTGGCCTCTGGGTACCTGTCCTCAACTCTCGCATGGCCCGTCCTGTCCTGATTTGGGGGCTAGTCAGGGCCCCAGGGAGTTACTACTTGGCTGGAGGGCAGGACACATGCCCAAAACATGCAGAGGACAAAGCAGATGCCGCACTGTAGGTTCAGTTCTCCAAGCAGACTGTTGCTGGCTAGTGTGTTATGCAAGGTCCTGGTGGCCCAGCTCTTCAGACCTTTATTTTCTATTGCAGAAGTGGACCTGTTTTCAACACCTATAGTCATCAGCTAAGGGTATTATTAATTATAGAGTAGGTAGATAGATAGAAATGAGCAGGAGAAAGAGAAATTTTGCCCTGGTTATAAAACCCCTTGCTGCTGTTCCTACTTGGGTCAAGACCGCTTGTAGCTGCCCAGCAGGACTCCAGGCTCACACATACCCCTAAATCAAAGAGATATGTTGTTAGGAATCACAGAAGGGAGTATACATCCTGTTTGTCAGGACAACCAATACCTCACTAACCCAACAGCATTCCAGGTTTACACACACTGCTAAGGGATGTGTGTACATATCCCCCAACATCAAGAGGATGTGTGTATCCATGCCCCCGAATCAAAGAAATGTATTGTTAAGAGAAGAAGACATCCTGCTTATCAACACATCCTGTTTGTCACCAATACCTCACTAGCCCAACAGGATTCCAGGTTTACACATACCCATAAGGGATGTGTTTACACATGCCACCAAACCAAGGGGATGTATTTACCCATGCCTCTAAATCAAAGGAATATGTTTATTCATCCTCTAAATCAAAAGGGTGTGTTTACACAGGCCCCTAAATTAAAGAAAAGCTTTGCTAAATGCCAGAGGACCTTGCACCTCAGGGAGAGAAAGAGATAAGAGAAGGGAGAGGGTTGGCAATTCTACCCATGCTATGTAAGGCAAGGCTGCTTTCCTCCCTTGGGTCAGCCCACTTCACATCTCAGAGTGTACTTTATTTTACTAATAAACTTTTGCTGTTCACACTGCATAAATTTCTGTCTTTTGATTGAATTCATTCCTTCAAAAAGATGAAGAGCCAAGGTGTTCAATGTCATTTTCCCAGTAACATTATAATTAGCTGTTGTTGAGAAGGAAAGTATCCTGGAGGCAGTGGCAGTGGCCCAGAGACCCTGCCCTGGGAGACAAGGCAGCCTCCCCAGGCCTGAGAGTGGCTGAGGAACATCTTTGAAACCAGCTAGGCTACGAGCTAATGGGCCTCAGGACTTTGATGTGACAAACACTTGCTCACCAGGTTCCTCCCCAGCCTGGGCACATACTCACCCTGCCAGGCCCATCCTGAGAACCACAGCCAAGCCCAGTGACTGTCATCAGGCCCACTCCAGCTGTCTGCACTTGGCACCCATGACCTGGGAGCCCCAGAGCTCACCTGCCTGGGCAAGGGCCATGGGACATACTTACCATCACATAGGATTCTTTTTCCCGATTTGTAGATTTTCTTCCATTAAACACTCTTTAAAATATGTGAAAAGCAAATCACACTTCATTATACACCCAGTTGATCCCCTTACAAAGAGAATAAACATCTAGAAAAATTGGGGCAAGCCCAGAAAAATTGGACATGCCTCACTGTACCCTGGAGACAACTCAACATCATGAGGAAGTTACTACAGAAGAGGGTGGAAAGGTGTTGCCCCACCCTACAGTGACACAGGTGGCACGGGTGCCCTTACTGCACTGAAGGCTTTGGCAACACCCATGCCTGGTAAGGGAGGCACAGCCTGAAATACCCAAGAGGCATTACAGCCTAAGACCTGGACCTTACTGCTCCCAGGTTGGGTGGAGCCCCATTCTCACCCCACATACATAGTGTGCCATCAGCAATGCCCTCCTCTTCTAGCGTTAAGGATTCAGGTTAATAGGCTCTGTACATGATGGATGGCCTACTCCTGGCTGGAGACCCCAATGTGGGCCACTGCTGTGCAGGTAAGCCCTGGGGCCTCTATCCACTGGCTCATGCCCAAGCTCCATGTGCCAGAGGATCCCCCTTCCCATCCTGCCTCTGGTGACAGTGAGAAGGGGCAGGCAGCAGCTGAGGACCCTACAGTGAGAGCAGAGCCCATGGTGTTGGCTAGAAGGGTGGGCTGCTGGCCATACAACCGTTCACCTTTCATGACGGCAGCTGTTTGCCAGGGCGTCCATCTCAGGGCAGTTGGTCTGCACCCAGAATGACCCTGCAAGGCAAGCTGTTCATCCCGTCTGACAGGTGGGGGACTGCACGAAGAAGAGTGAAGTTATCTGCTGCATGTGCCAGGGTCCATAAGACCCCAGTGCTTTCCACAACATGTATGCCACACAGTCCAGGAGCTGGGGGCAGAATGGGACAGCAAACCAAGCTCCCAAGAGAAAACACTAAGCAAGTAAATAAACAAACAAGAAAAGAGCATGGGCAACTTACCTGATGGAGGGTAAGGGCAGTGGCTCTTCATGGTGACAGAGAGAGTAGTCAGGGAGGTGACTCTACTGTTTTGAGGAGTGGACATGTGAGCTGAGGCCAAAGGACAGGAAGGAGTGGGGTGATGGTGAGGAGGGGGATGGGGGAGCAGCAAAGCACAGACCCTGAGAGAGGAGAGGGCTGGGTGTTCTGATGGCCATGGAAGGTGGGGCTGGAGGCTGGAGGGTGATGGAGGGGTGAGGAGGTGGGCAAGCCCACTGGGCTGCCTCAGTGGCTTTGGTTCACTCTAAGTGCTGGGGGGTCCAGCAGGTGGTTTTGAATGGAAGAGAGCTGATGGGCATCGTGGCTCTAATAGTCTAGAGCCTGCCTCTCCGTGGGTTGGTGTTTACCTGTCAGGCCAACTCCGTGCTTTCTGAGTGAGTGTTCTGTGTAACTGAGGTTCATCCCTAGCTATGGCAACAAGGGGACACCATGTGAGGACAGCTATGGCAGCAAGGGGATACCATGTAAAGATAGCTATGGCAGCAAGAGGACAAAGTGTGAGGACAGCTGTGGCAGCAAGGGGACACTGTGAGGACAGCTATGGCAGCAAGGGGGCACTGTGTAAAGACAGCTATGGCAGCAAAAGAACACAGTGTGAGGACAGCTATGGCAGTAAGGGGACACAGTGTGAGGGCACCTATGGCAGCAGCGGAACACAGTGTGAGGACAGCTATGGCAGTAAGGGGACACAGTGTGAGGACAGCTATGGCAGCAAGGGGACACAGTGTGAGGATGGCTATGGCAGCAAGGGGACACAGTGTAGGGATCCAGAGGTCGTTTATAGTAAGGGTTAAGCCTGAAAGCTGGAGGTTTATAGTAAGGGTTAAGCCTGAAAGCTGGCAGGCTGACAGGCTCTCAGGCCCTGGTGAGCAGTGTGAGAAGGTTGGCCGTTGAGGAGAAAACTGCCAATGGCCTTGAAAGCTACAGAGTGGAATGCCATCCTGTGAACAGTTACTGCTTGCTGTGTTTTGCTTCACTCTGGGAAGATTGCTTCCCTACACCCTATGGAAAGCCCCAGGGGAGGTGTTCCCTGGGAGGGGGGGGACTATTCCCTTCAAGTTCCCAAAACCCCCCTACCTAGGAAAGTTACTTTTGCTATAAAAGCTGTGTGTAAACAATAAATGGGGCCACTCTCTGCTATCAGCATTGGGTGGACCTCCTGTTCCCAGCTTTCGTCTCTAGTCTCTTTCTTTTCCAGTCTCCCACCCAATCCTCTCAGGTACCCTCTCAGTAGACTCCTAGCTGATGAGTCAGGAGTGCTCGTCTGATGTGTGGGTCACATCAACACAGTGTGAGGACAGCTATGGCAGCAAGGGGACAGACACCACTGCAGTGCAGGGGTGGTGCCGACAGAGGGGGCTGCACAGAGCACCACAAACATAAGCGCATTTAACCTGGGCCTTGAGGAAAAAACAGCTTTCCAGGCAGAGAGGGTAGGGGCTTTCCAGGCAGAGAATGAGTAGTGGATTTGATGACCGACAGCCCCTAGCACACCTGGGACAGGCAAATCATCCATGTGGCCATGACCCAGGGCTGGTGGCTGAGCAGTTGCTAAAAATTTGGAACGAAGGCAGATGGGGCCTGACTGTGAATGCCTTGAGCAGGAGGCTGGACTGTGCCCAGGAGGCCTGGAGGAGCCATGTTCCAATGTCAACAAGGGACCCAGCAGGGCCTCAGGTCAGGCAGCTTCCTCTGTGCCCCCCTCTCCCACCCGCCTTCTGCTTGGTGCTGCCCTGGGGTCAGTGTTGGTGCCCTGCTCCAAGATTGGCCTGACCTATCCCTTCCTATGGCTGCTCATCTCCTTCACTCACAGTCACTCAACGTAACCCAACTTGAGTGGCGCCCACGAGTAGAGAAGTTCTTGTGGGTGGCCATGGGCACAACTCACAAGAGAAGGGCCGGCGAAGGTAAGTTGTGTGGGCTTAAGTAAAAACCTTCCAAGCATCTAATATATGCCAGTTCTGTGTTAGTGCTCAGAGAAGAAGAGGGTACACTTCAGAAGACGCAACTCTACATTGTAAAGACACAGTTTTATGAATAAAAGCCAACACTTATCGACTGCTTTCCACAGAATGACTGGGAGGCACTGCAACCAGCACTCAGGGAGCCTGCCAGGCTCTGGTAGAAACAACGTTGGATATTCTGGCCTTAGGGATTTCAGGGTAAGAGATGGAAGTAACTTCTGACAGCTGCTGTTCAGAGATGCCACTTCCCAAGGCTTGTCCCTTAAATTCCTCCTTCTCCCTGGTGACCACACCAGCCTGTCAGAACTATTATTATGTAAATTCCAGGAGAGACACACTTTGGTTCTTACCCACTATTTATATCTTAGAGTGAACTGGAAGATCAGAGCCAGAGACAGCAGGCATGTGATTGGAATGCAGTGTGCTACCCTCTCTGTATGCGGGCTGCCAGGTGAGGTTCTGGGAGGTGTGGACAGGTCAGGATGGTTCAAGCAGAGGGGATGACCACATACAGGCCTGAAAGAAGTCCTGAATGTGGCGGCATGTGTGTCAGTGCACACACGTGTATGGGCTCATGAACACATGTGTGTGTTGTGTGTGCATGTGCATATGTGTGCGCCTGTGTGTGTGGTGTGCACATATGCACGTATGAACATGTGTCCACCTATGTACACATGTGTTGTGTGTGCATGGGTGTCTGGGTGTGCATGTGTGCTATGTGTGCATGAGTATCTGTGGGCATATGTGCTTGTGCTGTGTGCATGTGTGTATGCATGAGTGTCTGGGTGTGTGTGTGTGCTCTGTGTGCGTGTGTACTATGTGTGCATGTGCTCTGTGTGTGCCCACAAAAGGCTACAGAATGGGCAGTGGTTGATACACAGACAGCTGTGTCTTTATTTCAGGAATCTCAGGGGCAACGTCACAAAAGAGGGATTCAGAATTCAGTCACATTCCCTTTTGACCACACTTTCGTCTCATGATCCTACCACATGTTACTGTAGGCCATGCGGACAGCTACTCTCACTGGGACACAAAACCCCACGGCTGCACAATGCCGTGCATTCTCAGGCAAGTGTAAACCCAGATTTAGGGAGGAAAAGTGAAAGTGAGGAAGAAAACTTTAATGGGGTGCCATTCTGCTAAAACATGCAACCATTTCAGAATGAACAGAACAGAAATGAACAAGAGCATAAACAGAAAGGTTATTGTCTTAGTTAGAAGCACTGGCATTTCCAGTGGGGTTATACATTTGTATAACCAAAAGCGTCCCCCAGTCTTTTGCTAGCAGTCTCTCTACACCCCAAGATCTCTGGTGCTCAGAACCTGCAGCATAGTCTTCGGCCTGCAGGTGGCGACAAAGATCAAGGTCCACAACCTTTAGCGGGCAGAGCTGTGAGCAAGCACATGGAAATCCCCTTAGTTCCTGTCACTGGTGTCAGTCCTGTGCCCCAAGTTTCCGCCTCTACAGCAGATGCGTCTTTCTCAGACTCCTTCCTTCCTCAGCAGCAGTATTCTAGGACCCAGAACAGGAGGGACAGGGCTCTGTGCCCTAGGACTTCGCAGCCTGGGATAGAAGAGACATAAACACACTCTCTTGGGTTTTGTGCATTTTGTCATGGGCCAGATCTCTTCTCCCTGTGACCACAACATTGCAGTGAGTCCTCTGTTCCCACCCTCGTCTTCTTCAACCCGGGGATGCCCAGCCCAGGCTCTTGGTCATCATAGGTGAGAGACAAAGGACGCTGGAGTGAGGCTCAGCTACATGGGACATTTCCTGCCCATGTTCTGAGGCATCAGGTACAAAGACCAGCCTGGATACATGGCTTATCTGCTCCGAGGATTGCAAGCTGGTCCCAGGGAACAGTTTCAGGGTATGCCTGTGGGCTTATGGGGAAGATGGGTTATTGTCATTGTGATGGTTACTCTAGTGTGTTGGCTTGACAGGGCCGAGGGCATGATGCCTGGAAAGCTGGCATACTATCTCTGGGTGTGTCTGGAAGAGATGAACTCTAAATCAGTGACAGAGTGAAGCAAACACCCCAAGGTGGGCCTCATCCACACACTGAGGCCCCAACAGGATGAAAGGTGGAGGAAAGGTAGGTTTGCTTTCTTCCCCTGCCCTTGGACATCGGGCCCCCTTTGGACGCAGTTGCACACCAGCAGTGCACAGACCCAGACGAGTGGAGGCGGAACGTCAGGAAACCAAGGGTCTGTGGCCCAAAACTGGGTTCTGAAGGACAGAAGTCCTTTTGGCTTCAGAGCAGCTAAGCTCTTGTGTCCTGCCACTTTACAGTGACAAAGGGAACTTTACTGTCCTTCCCATCTGCCTGTGTGTATCTGCTGAGTCCTACTTTTGGTTCCATGCTGGCAGATATGCATGAGGTTTGGCCTCCCCATCCCGGCCTTCTGGAGCTCAAGAACCACCCCTCATACCCTATGCCTTCAGCCCCGTGCCCAGAGCCCTGGATTCAGTGTGGCACCCACAGTGACAGCCGAATCAACAGCTCTGAGTGACTATAAGCGCAGATTCGAACTGAGAGGAAGACCAGAGACCATTTTCACGTATCCTTAAGATCAGGCTATGTCCCCTGCACATCGTACAACTTGGAGGATGCCAGCCACACTGTGGACAGACAGGCGAGTTTACTGTTATGTAGCAATTTGCCCTCAGAACACAACAGGTTCTCAAATTCCCTCCACCTCTTATGTGAGGATCGGCTGGTTAAAAACAAAGATTTCTAGGTCCTCACCTCAAACTGGCTGATAGAAATGTGTGGGGCTGAGCCCAGGCACCTGGATCTTCAAGAAGCCCTCAGGTAATTCTGAGGGGACTGAGAACCCCTTGCACTGAGCTTCACCCACTCCAGGATCAACCCTGTGGAAATTGGACACTTGTCAATGCACATGACACTCATATGTGTGTTTCCATGACAAAACAGGAATCACTAAAACAGGAAGCTGACAATCAAAACATAATGCTCCTACAAAAGCATGTGCCACAAATGTGACCAACGTTTCACTCTCTGCTGGGTTTGTTAGTCACAGAAGATCATGGAAAATCATGATCACTGAGAGGCTGCAGGTCAGCCAGTTCCTCTCCACACATGCTCAAGGTGGCCTGTGTGGAGATGCAGAGAAGTTGGTTCTGAGAATTGTCTGCTAGATCCCACTCCACCAGGCAAGATGGGGGCTGGTGGAGTAGGGCCATGGCCTTTGGCTGCTGGTTCAAGGTTGATGTTACATCTGCCCTGTCCTGGAGATCGAGTGTCTCTCCCTTGCAGTGTTGTCCTCAGGTGCACTTCTTTTGTCTCTTGCAGATGGCACCTAGGCTGGCCAATGACTTAGCGGAGGGATGGGAGCCACTGCTCTGAAGGGTTCCTGTCAGGAGAACATGGGTGTGGGAGAGCCCAGCCCGCTCACAAGCGCTCTCTGCTGTAAGCGGGAGCTGGCCTCTTAGCAATGTCTTATTTGTGGCCCTGGACCATGAGCCATGGGGGCAGAGACTTGCATGCTCAGTTCCCTGTGTGCACAAATGAGCACAAGTCACCACGCATGACTACACAGGACTCCCTGCAAGCTCAGGGCAGCACCAACATGTTAGTACGTAGCCTTGAATATAGCAATGCTATGACAGCTGGCAATAAGGGGTTCTGTGCTTAAAAAGCTAGTTTTTCTAATGACTGTCTAGCCCAGGGGTCAGCAAACTGAGGTTCACGAGCCACATGTGGCTCTTTGGGTACATACATATGGCTCTGAAGTAAAATTGAAAATGAAAATAAAACTATCATAGTTTCATTTATAAAAAATTTAAAGGATATTATTCACATAATGGTGATTTCATTTGTTTTGTGGCTCTCGAATAATTTTTAAATCGTTGTGAAGGACAGGATTGGCTCTTCTGTCTCAAAAGTTTGCCGACCCCTGGTCTAGCCAATGACAATAAAACCAGGAAAGGAAGGCTTTCTGCAAGGAATCACAGGTGCTTAGAGCCAAGAGGACAAGGAAATGGGATGAGGGACAGATGTGGCTCCAAGAAGGGTCCCAGCATGCTAGAAGCCTGGTCTTAGCAGGAGGCCAGCACAGAGTCTCCATGAAAGACTTCAAGCAGACTTCAGGAATGACCTGTCCACTACACCTCCGAACACGGTGCTTCTGGCTGCTGCCTGGAGAGCGGAGTCTGGCACAGCTTCTCACGGGCCTCCCTGCTCTGGCTATTCGCCTCTAACCCAGCAGACAGCCAAGTGTCCAATGACTGCTACAGGACACCTGGGAGCACAAAGAGGACATGGGGCATGGGAAGGAGGCAGGGCGGAAAGGTCTTTGTGAACATATGCAGAATGAAGTCAATAAGCAGATTTCTAACCTTGGTGTCAGCTGAGGAGCGCTTCTCCAGCTGCATGGAGGTTCTAATGACTGACACAGGAACAGAGGAGAAGGTGCCCCTTCTCGGGGAAAGAGATAACGAGGTCTGACAATTAAGTTCATGAACTTTCCACCATGTGCTTACATTGGCAGCACTGTACAAACAGCTCGGTAAGGTTTCATAACCTTGGTATATCAGTGTCTCACAGCTGTGTTCGTGTTGACATGTGGTGATGTCTTCCTGAGTGGCATTCATTATTGTTGTTGTGTGTTTTTGTGTGCTGTCACGAGAATGTCTGAGCTTGAATTAGAGAAATGAAAAAACATTAAATTTCTTGTTAAACTTGGCAAGAGTGGAAGTGAAATCAGGGACATGTTAGTCCAAGTTTATGGGCATAATGCCATGAAGAAAATGCAGTGTACAAACGGATTAAACATTTTTCTGAGGGGAGAGAACGCGTCACTGATGAAGAGAGGTCAGGGCGGCCAGTAATGAGAAGAACTGATGAAAACATTGCAAAAATTAATCGAACTGTGTGAGAAAATCATCAGCTGACTGTGAGAAGTATAGCAGACCAAGTAAAAATTGATAGAGAAACAGGAAAATTTTAACTAAAAATCTTGGCATGAGAAAGGTGTGTGCAAAAATGGTCCTGAAGGAGCTCACCAATGAACAAAAACAAAGGAGAGTAGAAGTTTGCCAAGACCTTTTGGAGAGGCAAGACAATGTTTTGGGCCATGTTATCACTGGTGATGAAACGGGTGTACTAATATGACCCTGAAATGAAGTGTCAAAGTACACAATGGAAATCAGCCAATTCTCCACAACCAAAAAAGTTCTATCAGTCCAAATCTAGAGTCAAAATGATGTTGCTAACCTGTTTTGATATCAGAAGGATTATTAAAAAATAAATGAGCAGTTAACCAAGTTTACTATTTGGAAGTGCTGAAAAGGCTGTGTGAAAAAGTTAGATGATCTGAACTTTTCACCAACAATTCATGGCTCTTGTATCATGACAATGCAAGAGCTCACACGACACTATCTGTGGGGGAGTTTTTAGCCAGTAAACAAAAACTGTATTGAAACACCATCCCTACTCACCTGATTTGGCCCCCAATGACTCCTTTCTATATCTGAAGATAAAGAAAATATTGAAAGGAAGACATTTTGATGACATTCAGGACACCAAGGGTAATACAACGACAGCTCTGAAAAGGAGTTCCAAAATTGCTTTGAAAAGTGGATTAAGTGCTGGCATCGGTGCATAGCTTCCCAAGGGGAGTACTTTGAAGGTGATTGTAGTGATATTCAGCAATGAGGTATATGTAGCACTTGTTCTAGGATGAGTTCATGAACCTAATTGTCAGACCTCATATGCTCTGTTTTGTGCTGTTTTGAGGTGGTCACTTGACCGTTATCCAAGCAGACCTGGAGTTCAAGAGTGGTTTGGAGGCAAATTTAAAGTTTGGAGTTTTCAGTATAAAGAAGATTTAATTTGTGGGGTGCATGAAATGGGGAGGGAGGTGGTTGTGTAATAAGACGCAGAGCTATTTGAGGGCCCGACAGAGGTGGCAGGACCTTCAATGGAGACATAATGATTGGGCTGTGGGAGGGCAACCAGGGGACATGGAGTGCAGATTTTGGGACAGGGGATGGCCTCAGAGTGAATCAGCAGTGCTGACACTAACACTGCACTGTGCAAAATTCAGAGTGTGCGTTGACCCCAGGAGCTCAGAGACCCTTGAACGCTGTCAGGACAGATGCCGAGCAAAGGCTCAAAGCAGGAGCTTTGGGGGTGAGTGGAAGGTAAGGACCCAGAGATGTGTGTCCAGTTTAGATTCATGCGAGTTTAGATTCCTACTCTGCCATTTCTTATCTGAGTAAGTCGGATGAAGTGGGCACACTCGAGTCACCTTTAAAATTACAGATGTAGCAGGGTCACTCGCTTTTATCTTTCCCTGAGACATCTGGAAGGAAAGTACTGATGACCTTCCTCAGACTTAAGAAATCTTTTCAGTGTCTACTCCAGATAAGGATATGAAAATGCTTTTTCCACATTATTTCTGCATTATTATTGTGAAATAACCTTCCCAAAACATAGTGGCTTAAAAAACAGTGGGGGTAGAGGTGGAGGAGAAAAAGAAAGACAATATTTATTCTGCTTGTGAACCTGCAGTTGACCAGGTTCCATGGGGACACCTCGTCTCTTACCCACCCAGAGTCAGCTGAGGTCTCAAGGAAAGCACTGGGGTCACCTGAAGGTCTGTTAACTCAGAGTCTGGAGGGGACACTGGCTCTCCCTGGGGCCTTTCAGTCACTCCAGGCAGCTTGGGCTTTCCCACAATGTGGTGACTAGGTTCTCAGAGTATGTGTCTTGAGGGACAAAGCCAGGCAGGAGTTACATAACTTTTGATGACCTGATTTTGGAAGTCACTCAGTGTCACCTCTACCTCACTGCATTCATTAGAAGTGTGTCACTGGGGCCTGCCAAGTGACTCAGTTGGTTAACAGCTTAAGAGTGTGAGCTCTGAGCAACAGGGCCACTGGTTCGATTCCCACATGGGCCAGTGATGCTGTGCCCGAGCTGAACTGGCAGGATGGCTCAGCTGGTGAGGGCACATGCTCCTAACAAGACTGCCTGTTCAATGGTGGGCTATGCCCGCCTGCAATTAAGACTGAACTCAGCACCTTGAGCTTAGTGGCCAGGAGCTGCCGACGGGATGTATTTGTAAATAGGACAGGGTAAGGAATTGACATTCTAGTGGGAGAGACAGAGGATAAACTCTCAAATAAGCACTCAATATAATTTTGGATAGAGATACAGACTGTGAAGAAAAAGTAGGTGGGGCTCTTGGATAATGAGCAGAGGGTATGTGGAGGAAGTGGGGATTTTATCTGACACAATGGTGTCCCCTAAGGAGAATGGAGGGTGCACTGGGACCCATGTCGATGGCAAGCCTAGACAGACTGTTGGATGAAAATTTGCTGGAAGAGACAGCTCTGCTGAAAGCTGGTGGACAGAAGCATACTGGGGTTTGCAAACCATTAGGTGGGACGGTAGCTGCCAGGGTTTTCAGGGCAATGTGGCCACCTGAGGAAGCTGTGGCCAGGTACTTCTGACTGGCTGGGTCTCAAGGCCAATGATAAACACTAGCAACCACTGCTACCACCTATAGGCAGAGAGCCACTGGAGGAGCTGCTTGCTGTGGGGGCAGCTGCAGCCTCAGCGGGCAGTTTGCACGCAGCTCAGGAAGCGGTGGGGTATTTTGAAAGTTGAGCAAAAGGAAGTGGCTAGCGCTTCAGACATGACACTCCTTGAGGCTTAGAGTAGACTTTTTAGGCAAAGAAAAGTAAGTTGTACTTACCAGGGATCAGTAAACAGAGGAAATTTACTCTCCTAATAGACATATAGTTGAGGTTAGGGGGAGACCAGGATCTATACGGGGGGGTAGAGCTGTAACTCCTGTGATGCTATAGGGTGCTCTGAGAGCCAGGGCAGATGGCACTCAGGCCTGGGCCACCCCTCAGCCCAGTTCTTCTGCCTCGTGCATCCTGCAGCCCATGTGCTTGTTGTCTCCTCACCTGGACTGCTTCTTCAGATTGTGAGGGAGATATATTTTTCTAGCTGCAGTGAAAACCCTTCCCTTTTACAGTAACTAAACTCATTCATTATTGATTCCTGTATCCCTACTTTCCCAGCTCTTACTATGTTCCGGATACTAGAGACTCAGAGATTTTAAAAAAAAAAAAAGGTGACAGTTCATATCCAGTGGGGAGAACAGTTTTACAACTTACATTACAAAATAACATGAACAAAAATGTCACCTGCCCTCTTTGTTCTCTCTCAGGCCTCAACCATTACTTACAGATCTTGATCTACCTAGACATATCCACCAGGGTTCCATTCCCCCCAGGGTCCCATCCCTACCGGGGTCCCAATCCCACTGGGGTCCCATCCCCATCTGGGTCCCATCCCCCCCGGGGTTCTATTCCCACTGGGGTCTCATTCCCCATTCCATCCCCCCTGGGGTCTCATTCACCACTGGGGTCCCATTCATACCTCAAACACCACACAGCTTAAATTAAGCATCTCTCTCTGCTGCCCTCAGAACAATCTCGTCCTCCTCCTTGTGTCTTCTTTCTCAATAAATGATTCTACTGTCCCCTGTTACCTAAGCCCAAAACTAGAATAACCTTGATCTCCACCTTCAGTAGTCACTAAGTCCTGTTGAATTTACCTCCTAAATATTCCTAGGGCCTTCTGTCTTTCCTGACAATCATGTCCATAGTTCGGACCTTGTCTCCTCACCTGTGGGTTACAGGGAAACCCCCCAACCAGCCTCCTTGCTGCCTTGGGCCCCACCTTGGCCCCTGCTGCTGCATCGGGTGGTCTCCCCTTTTTTTCCACGGCTCCCATGTGCCTTTGGCACAGACAAGATCTCTCATATTCTGGGCCCTACCACCCCCCCAATGCAGCATATGACAGCCACTGCAAGCTTCTTGCCTGTCCCCCAGGGTGCTGTGTTCTCTCACCAGCTGTCTTTGCATGTGCTGCTCCTTCAGGGCAAAGCTGAGGACTCAGCCTCTGAGGGAAATGATGTGTAGCTCAGTGGCCAGATTATGAATCTCTTCCCCACCCTCCTGTAAGATGCTCTGTCACCCCATCCCAGCAGGTGACATTTTACAATTACAATTAAAACTACATTTTAATTGTAAGCCTCTTCTGTTAATCTGTAAGCAGCCTCCTGGCGGGGCTGTGCCCTGTGCATGCTTGTGTCTCTGGAGACTGTGTCGTAGTAATAAATGTGATCAATGAATAAATCAAAAACAAAAGTGGAGAGTGCCTGGGAACCAGGAGGAGCAGGAGCTGACCCGTGCTGGGAACAGGCAGGAAAGAAGTCAGGGCAAGATGGCTTGTCCTCAGAGCCAAGGACACAGGCTCAGGTGCAGAGGCAAGCTTGATGGTGAAGCGTGCTGTGTTTGTCAGGATTTAGTTGCAGGTAACAGAAAATACTCTGGCTGATTTAACCAAGAGACGTTCCATATGGACCATCTGCGAGTTCGCGTTGGCTGAAGGAGGAGAGGGCTGGCCTTCAGACCGGGCATCCAGAAGCGGCATGCTGGGGGTCGTCGGGAGGCTGCTGTCACAAGTGCTGAGCCCAGTGCAGCATTGGGAAGCCTGGAAGGCTGCCTCTGAGGCGTGCTGTGCTTGCCAAAATCTGCAGAAGGAGAACGGGTGACTCTCCCCCAAAGAATCCACCGAAGTCTGTGGTTCCCACAGTGTGTCTGATGGCAGAACTGAAGTCACAAGCAAAGCTGAGAAATGAGGTGTCCAGCTTTGCAGACACTGAGGGGACAAGCTGGAGGCATTAGAGGCCCCTTCCCACCTCTGCGGAGGGGTGGTAACCAGAAATGGCCCGTGTATGACAGTGGGGACAAGTGGAGCCCTGTGCAGGGTGTCCTCCCCACACTGTACAGCCACACTGCCAGGCCATGCAGGGCTTGTTGGGCCCATGCTCACTGTATAGAATTGAGCCAACAGTCTCCTGAAATGAAGGCCACTGTCCTGCTCTCGGTGTCTACCTTGCGGCTGAGAACCCGAGGACAACAGAAGGAGCAGCTAAGGAGATGGGGTCATGCACCAAGGAATGTGGGTGTCTTTAGAAAATGGAAGCGGCTTCTGCCCCGGACCCTCCAGGAGGAGCCAGCCCTGCTGACACCTTTCTTTGCCCAGTGACACCCATGTCCGACTTCTGACCTACAGAGCTATAGGATAATCAATTTTTGTTTGAAGCCATTACGTGCGTGGTAATTTGTCACAGCAGCAACAGGAAACTAACACAAGAAGTGTTGTGTCATTAACAGAAAGAGAGCAGTCTGAGGGTGGGGTGCGAGGCTGATGACTCTGTCTTGGGGGTTTTGGGTGTCACATGTAGGGTGCATACTACTAGGGAGATGTCCCTTGACAGCTGAAACTTCAGGGGCAGGAAGAAGGAAACAATATTTTGAAAAGAAGTGGATAATAACCAGTATTTGTTGGTTACCTACAAGGTTTCTGGTTCTTTCACCAAGTTATTTTATTTACTCCCCATGACATCTTGGAGGTAGTTTTTTGTTTTTTAAGCTGATTTTCACAGTTAAGGGCCAGGGGCTAGCAGATGTGCTCAAATTACTCATTTAATAGCAGACAGAAACAAGACTCATGTCTGGGTTGAATCTGATTTCAGACTGTGTTATTTTTGTTTGTTTGTTTGTTTGTTTTATCATTTCGTGGTGTTATGGTTTTACTGCATTTCTGAGGAAGGAAGTCAAGGCAGTTCCTGACAGATGTTCTAGTTCTCAGCGACACAGATGAGGTCCCCAGTAGGTAATGTCAGGGTTGAGGGTTACTTTAAGAGGTTAGAGTTAAGTCAAGTTCAGAGCGATGGCAGTAGGGAAGGAGATGCTTCTCAGAAGGAAAGTTTCTTCACGTTATGAGGTCATGGACTCCCAGACCAGTGGGTGTCACGGTGATGTCAGCAGTGACTCACTGTCTGTTGGCCCAGCAAAGGAGGGGGCAGGAGGCTGGGCAGTGTCTGGGGTATGTGACTCCTCCTGCCCCTGGTGATCTATTTCTGGGCCTCTTCAACGTGGGCACAGGAGGAAGTGTGTGAAGGAATGTCCCCAGTGTCTGAGGGCTCCAAGGGGACAGGAGAAGGAGGTCCTGATTTCTAGACTCAGAGTTGGACTTGTGTTGGCTCAAGGAGCTGGGGCATCCTGTGCCACAGACGCCTCCCCCAGCCCACACAGTGTGGCACTAAGTTGGGAGCCCAAAAACCTGGCCTAGGATCTTCATGTCTTTGCACGTTTCTCCCTCTACCCAGAAGGCCCTTCCCTTCTTCTGGCAAGAATTCACTGACCCCGAGCACTGAGGCTATGCACAAGCATTTCCCCTCATCATGAGAGCCTCCTCAGGGCTTCTGTGCCCGTTGCCTCATTTCCATGTTGCCTCATTTCCATGTTGCTGCACTGTGTGAGGGCACGTTAAGACTCCATCTGCTTCCTCACTGCCACTGGGAGTGCCTCGAAATCAGACCATGTTTAATCCCCAGAAAAATTGATCAAATATAGGATCTGGAGTTGGAGAAACCTGGTTTTAAATTTTGGCCGCACCACTAACTAGCTCTGTAACTTTGGACAAGCTACTGAACCTCTTTGAACCTCTCTTTCTTCATTAGTACAACATGGGTCAAAGAAAACCTATTTCATAGGCTGTGGGCATATCTAAGTGCCCACTAGGTGTCAGCTGTGCCCCCAGCCTTGTGGAACACTGACGGACATAGGCCAGATTCTTGGGCTCCCAGCTCAGGGCCATCTCTGTACATTCTTCCTCGTGTGTGAGAAGGGTGAGTGGGCTGGTGACCACCATGGTGAGTCAAAAGTTTATGACATCAGGGACACTGTTGGCATAATGAAGACCGAAGATAATGTGAAAAGAAAACCTTTAACCCTTCCAGCTGGGTCCTCATCAGAACTGAGAAGGTGAATATCTGGGCCACTTAGTATTCTGTTCTGTGGGCACCATGTTACTAATTGCATACATGTCAGGGCAGCACTTCAGGTGGCATTTGTCTTCTCAGAACCGTAAAGCCTACATGTGTAGTCAGGCTTCTTGGTTTGGTACTCCGACGTGTGGTTGTTGATTGGTAGACACAACCATGGCTCAAAATGGAGGGAAATTTGCATCTTGGCTCAACGTCCTCAGAGCTCCCGCCCTCTTGGAGCACCAGTGGGTAGGATGACACTAACAGCATGTTATAAGCACTTTTCATGTTTGCTACTCAGGCTTCAAAATTAAGCATTTCAATTAGCTGCATAATTTCCCAACAATGTAGCATTATTATTTTTCCTTGTTGGAACATTGTGATTTCTCCTGGGTACTGTTTTCATCTTTGCTGTATTAATCATGTGGTTTTTATCTTTTGGGTTATTTCCTGTTGAAAGGCTCCCCAAAGTGGGATCAATGGACCAAAGAGTCATCACATGTTTAAGTTTTGGGTACATATTACATAATCACCTTCTGGAAAGCTGGAACAGTAGCCTCTCACTGGCCTCAAATCCACTGCAACCTCACCAATACTGGGAAACATACTTTTCTTAGTGTTTGCTCACTCATTAGTGAAAAGACCTTGTTTTAACTGTGATCCCCTTCTTCAAGACAAAAGTTCACACTTTCCACATTTCTGTTTTCCATCTGATTTTAATGTTTTTCAAATTTTCACTTGCTCACTTAGCTACTGGGATTTTAATGTGTGTGTGTGTGTGTGTGTGTGTGTGTGTGTGTGTGTGTGTGTCTCCAAAATCACAAGTGGAAAACAGACAAAGGCCTGACTTGGAAGCTGCAGGACAATGGACCAGGAGCAAGAAGATCAAGGATGGTGAAGAAAGATGCAAGGTCATAATGCAGAGTCTGTTTTCACTTTCCGAGTTCCTTCAGAGATGTGATTTGCAATCTTTTTTGAGATTACACATCTTTTTGACATATGGGTCCTTTCCCCCAAAATAAACCTGACCTATTGCACAAAATTTAAGTGAGTTCATGGACCCTTGACCTACTACAGACCTTTTTCAGTTCAGAACCTTTGTTCTGTAATAACTGCTTTAATTAAAATGCTCATCTAATCATGTTTATTTTACCTGTCTAATCAAAGAACTAAGTTGTTATGTTTTGTGTTAGAACATCAATGTTATAAATAATTCAATGTATCCTTTATTTCTTTTCTCTTTTTTGTGAGAGCTTTGAGGTTATTGTTGGGTGGACCTCAAAGTCCACATGAAGATTTGACCTTACTATTCAGTCCTCTAACTCCAAGTGTGAGACAGTCTCACCGATGTGGGGACCTTTGAAACAAAAATAACAGATTGAGGCCCCCAAAGACTTTAGGTAGCCAGATTCAGAATTTTAAGTAACTGTGCTTGAAATACTTAAAGTAAAAAAAAAAAAAAAAGAATAAAAAAGCAAGCAAGAGACAAATGTAACAAATGAACTGGCAGTTTTGAGAAAGAATTAAATTGAGTTTTTAGAAATAATAAACATAGTTTTTGAAATAAAAATTCCATGGATGGGTTTCTACAGCAGAAAGAATGAATAAAGAAGAATTATTGAACTGGGAGATTCCAAAACAATCACAGAAGGCATAACAAAGAAACACTGAGCACAGAATGAAAAGGCTCAAAAAATGCAGCTAACCACAGCCTCTTACGGTGGAAATAGAGATCAAGGAGAAAATGATGTTTGAAGAGTTAATATCTTAGAATATTCCAGAACTGACAAACCAATGAATCCACAGATCCAGAAAACACAAAGGAAGATAAAGAGAAATTTGCACACAGAAGGAATCGGTAAATAAAGTTAAAGAGATTATTTTACACATAGACTGATGGCTAACTTTGCCATAGAAATACAGGCAGGGGACAGCTGAATGCCATCTTCAAAGTGCTGAGGAAATGAACTGTTAATACAGGATTGTGTATCTATCAAGAAAAAGGACAAGATAAAGAAATTTCCAGAGAAATAATAAATGAGTGTTCTACCAACAAGCCCTTATTAAAAGGATGTCTAAAGGTTGTTTTAAAAAGAAGAAAGATGATCCCAGAATTAAGGTATATTTGTTTTTTATTAGCTGCTATAACAAACAGCCAGAAACTTTGTGGTTGAGAACAACATAAAATTAGTACCTTTCCTTTCTATGGGTCAGAATTCTGATACACCTCTCACGGGCTGGAATCAGGGTGTCTACAGGGCTGTTGCTTCTTGCCTTTTCTACCTTCTGGTGGCCTCCTCATCCACCTGGGGCCCTTCCCACATCACATCACTGACTCCTCTCATTGCACTCCACCTGAAGGACTCTACAATTCCACTGGGCCATCCAGATGACTCAGGACAAGCCCCCTGTCATAGGGTCAGCTGATTAGCAATCTTCACTTCATCTGTAACCTTAATCCCCCTTTTCCATGTAACCTACCATAGTCACAGGTCTGGGGATTAGGACACAGATGGCTTTGGGGGGCCATTCTTCTGCCTGTCACAGGAGATCTGAAATGTAAGGAAGAATGGTGAGCCAAGAAACCAGCAAACATAGGGAAACCCAAACAAACTTCGTATCAGCTGGAAAAAAATCTAAATGTGGGGTTAGAAAAAGGGCAGAACTAAACTGCCATCAACAAGAACATACAGGCTGACCGGGAGATGAAAGAAGTTAAAAATACTTAGATCCATGCATTTGGGGGTGGGGGTGGGGAGAGAGAAAGTTTGGATATTTATTACCTTTACACAGGTAAAATACTCATGATAAAATTTCAATAGTAACCACTAAAAGGGCAGAAACAGATACGTAACTTCTAAACCAGCAGGGGAGGTGGAATTGGAATAAAAAAATAATAACAATCCCTTTTCCCCCCTCAAAAAAAATAAGGTAAGAGAGGAGAAATAAGAAGCATTGAAAAGGGGCTGAAATAAGAATTAAAAATTTAGGTAGCAAAGCAAGTACCAACATATTAAAGGTTACAAAAAAGTGAACATGGACTAAGCTCCCTAGTTGAGACTGTGTCAAGATGGATTTTAAAATCTGGCTTAAGGCTGTTTGCAAGAAACATGCCAAAAATATTAAGCAGAAAAGTTGAAAGCAAAAGGATGAAAAAACACAGTCGAGCACAAATTAGCAGGGGGCTGGGCCACTCTGTTCCATTAGAGCACAGCTTCTTGACGACAGACAGGAAGGGGGCAGCCAGCATACAGTGACCGAGGATTTAATTCGTCAAATCGATGACACTTCTGAACTTGTATGACTGCAAAAAGCAAAACAAAATACCCTCAAACTTCAACATATATACACTGTGGGAAGAGCCACGTCGGTCAGCTGACGTACACTCACTATGCCCATGTCACATAGAGTGCTGTTGTTACCCCACTTCACAGATGGCAGGCCTTCTCCACAAAGAAAAGGGCTCCACCTGGGCTCTGCTCCCTCCTCCCTGAGCCCACACGTCACCAGGAGGCCTTCTCACCATCCATGGGATGAGGGGTGGTGTGCCTTTCCTGAAGGGCCACCATCACGCTCAAACGTGCTTAGATGGCTTTGGACGGAGGCTCCACTGGTAACAAATGAATTAAGAGGCCCACGGAGGCCCACGCCAGTCACTGTATGCCTACAGGCACACTAGTTCATCCTGGCCTGGCAGTTGTGCCAGCACTCAGACCCCGGGACCTGCTCTGGAGCTCTGTGAGGAGGCCACCGTCCTCCAGGGGATGCAGGCTGGCCTCTTCTCTGTGTCCCCGTCCTCACCCAGCAGTTTCTTCCTGTGCTGGGAGCTTGAGTTCTGGCTTCCATGGCCTGTGACTTTCTCTCCTCAACCCCATCAGGCCCCAGCATATTAACCCCAGAGAGGGCCTCTGGCTAATCACCAAATTAAAGAAGCAGGTCTCGCTGCAAGAGCAAGGCTCTTCCTGTGCCCCACAGCTTGAACTACTAGGTGGAGGTGGGCTCAGGTGCTGGTCGGTTGTGGAGTCCCATGCCCCTTCAGCCTCAGATCCCATGGCTTCAGAGCCAGGCCTCACCTGGCAGGAGGCAGCAGTTGTGCTGGAGAAGGCCAAAATCTGCCCCTTCCCAGCTGTGTGCCTTCAGCATGCTGCCCCTAACCTTGAACCTCTGATTTGTGGGTTGTCACATGCCTGTGGCTATTTACAGGAAGGGAATGTATCTTATAGAAAGGCTCTGCCAGGGTTCCAAGCTCGGGAGCATCTAACAAGTGTCACCTGCTTCCTACCTGGCTTGGGAAGTCCGCACGGTCTTGGATGGGCTGGCTATTACTGCCATCAGAGCCACACTAAGGCCACATGGACATGGATTTTGGGAGTTAATTTTTGGCCTAAGTTCTTTCACAGACTTCCCTGTCACTTTCCTCCATCTCTCCATTTGCCAAACGAGGTATTTGTGTTTGGCCTCTGCCAGCTGGAGTATCCAAAAGGCTTAGGACCCAGGCCATCCTCAGAGTCCTGGGGATATTATGCTGCCACCTTCTAGATCGTGAGCTTCCCTTTGTGTGTAGTAGAATTCTGTCTTCCACGTGTGTGGGCTCAGCAGTTCGCAAAGCATACCCACATGCATGGTCTTGTTCGCGACTGGTACTGGCAATGGTTCTGTAGGGAAATGAAAGGCAGATCAAGTGTTATGAGCCATCTCAGAGCGTGGGAAGTTGATGTCAGGCAGGAACAAGGACTTGTGTGGGACACCGTCGGTGGGTGATGGGGAAGGTTGGGTTTCCCAACTGCCCAGCTCGTGCTGTTCTGAGAAGGCATTGTGGTGGTGTGTGGGCTCCGAGTCAAACAGATCTGTGCCTCAGTTTTCTCATCTGTAAAATTACGATGATAGAAATACATCTGAAGACTGTTGTGAAATTTGGTAAGGGTCCATGTGACAGCCTGACAGCTGTTATGGTCACTGTCACTATATACTGGTTGTGCTGCTCAGACCCCCTCTGCCATGAGGATGACCCACAGGTGAGGCGCTCTCAGCCCCTCCAAGGGAAGCCCACATCCAGTAACTGGTTGGTTTGGGGACAGAATGGCCTGACACCCTTGCCAGGGCCACCCTCGCTCCAAACCTCCCAGCAGATGGGCAGAGCTTTGTGCTGTGACTACATCACAGTTCAACTCCATTTATGCTCTGTCCCTCCTTCTTCATGCCTCACAGGTAGGGATCCTGAGATAACTGCCCCGTAATGCCCTGCGTGCCAGGCTTGTGCCAGTCTAGCAGGAATCACAAAGGGGACAAGTTTATGAGAGGCCATCACATAGAACCCCCTCCTGGTGATCAGAGAGGCTGGCCTGGGTCAGATGTGCAGCTGTGCCTTGCAATAGACCCAGACGGCGGGACATGTGTGAAATGAGGGTCAGATGACTTCCTACCTTGTGGGGGGCTGTAAGGTTAAGCCAGCAAACCTGGGGTGCATGAGACACAGGAAACATTAGGTATGGACCTGCAAGCAGCAGCCCACCTCACAGAGTGACCCTTTTCATGTGACAACAGATACGAACACCATGGTGACAAGAAGGGCTCAGCAGACAGGTACCCCTACTGTCCCCAGGCCTAACTTTCCAGGTTTACAAAATCTGGCAGCAAACAGACATTTCTGGGGTTCCCGACCCAGCTCAGAGGCCTTGGGTGTCGCTGGTGAGCCCAGTGAGAGCAGGAAGTGAAGGCACGGGAAGTCCCCATGGTGGCAGCATCCAGGATGGCCTGCCCTGCCCCTGCCCCTACCCCTGACTTGACCTCAGGCCCTGCAGACTGAGTGAAGGATGCTGGGCCTGAGTCCAGACCCAGAGACTGGTCAGAGGGATGCAAAGGGCTCCAACAGGCCCCTCTGTGATGCTCACGGACAAGGAACCCTTCCATAGGTGAGCATAGCTGGTCCTTCCCCATGGGAGACACAGGCTTGAAAGTGACAGGACTGGAGGCAGCCATAAAGTGGGCCTGTCCCCCCTCACCCCTGTGTCCCTAGGCATTGCCATAGCAGGGCCCTGTCTCCAAGCACACGATGTACAAAGCAGTCTGCAGCTGGCCCCTGATCTAAGGTCGGGCTGGGGTGATGGCTCTGCTCAGTTTCAAGCTGAGGCCTGGAGAGCAGGAGTGCACACCTGGGGACGCGTCCCAGGACTTTCAGCAGAAGGAGCCTTTGCCCCTGCCTCCCTGTGTGTCACCCAGATGGTTCTGGGGTTCTGAGTGTCTGTTCCCTGATGGCGGGATCCTGGGGCAAGATGCGGAAGAGCCGGCTCTGAACTACAAAGAGACGAAGGGTCTTCCAGGTGAGGTGGGAAGAATGTAGCTGCCTTGTGGGCAGCCTCACACCAGATGGTGGGGAGGTAGGGGACACAGGACACCCCGTTACTCCCTAAGCCCCAAGCACATTGGCCCCATGACCCCCACCCAGGGGCCTTCACATTTGCTGTCCCCTCCACCTAGAACACTCTTCCCTTCTTTGACCTCCCTCCGGCCTCAGCTCCAATGTCATCTTCCCAAGGGGCCTTTCCCAACCAGTTTTCCTAAGACCGCACCCATACCAGGCCCCTCAGAAACATGCCACGTGTCTCCTTCCCGGCAGCTCTCACGGCCACATAAAGTTGGTTTATCCTGGTTTCCTGTCTGTCTTCCTCTTTAGGACATCAGGGACCTTGTGTGGCATACCGGGCTCAGTGAGCCTGCTGGGTCTGGACAAATTGAGGCATGCATGAACTGCTGGCAGGTCAGGGTTAGGTGGGCACACAGGTCCAGCCCCACTGGTCCAGCTCAGTCCTTCACATGTGACCTCCAGGTTTAGGCAGATTAAGAACCAGTTTGGTTTCTGGCAGCCTGAGTCACGCTCTGGCGGCAGGCGTTGAGTGTCAGGAGGAAGCACACCCAGCCTGGAGGCGCTGGGGCACAGGTACCGCCCACTGTCCTCCTTCCCGGGCAGCTGCTTGTTTGCAGCCAGGGCCTGGAAGACCTCAGGACACCTCGTGGCTGCCAGGCCTTCCCCATGGCTTCAGGTAAGCTCCCTCCACTCCTGTCTTCCATCTGAAAATGGGCAGGACAATGTCATCAGTGGTGTTTGCCAAGTGCTTTCAAACTCTGGAGAACAAGGTCCCTGGGAAATGTCATGGGTATGAACCGCTGGCTGTGTGGGAGGCCTGGCCACTGGAGGCAACAGCCATGTGGGGAGGCCACGCAGAGGCGGGGCTGGGCCAGCAGGTGACAGAGGGGGCTGGCCTGCCATGAGGAAAGTCTGGAGCTCTTAGAGTCTGCTTGTTTTCCACTGTTGGTAGAGACAAGGCGGCTGGAGAAATATTTTTAACAATGAGTGGGGAAGGACAGTGTGAGCTCACCGAGAAACACCAATAGGCCTGAGCAGCAACGGGGAGGGTGGTGGCTGTCACTAAGTAGTTCTAGCAGATGCTTGTCACATGAGAATGCAGGTGCAGGTGGCCAGGACTTGTCATTTCTCCAGAAGAGTCAGATATTCTGATTTGGTGTATGTTCTATTTTGATTGAATAAAACAATGACTTGAGCAAAGAAAATGCACAGTGTATGATTTACCGGTTGTGATCTCTAAGATCCATGTGGGCAGAGAACAGATCTTAAGGCTAGTGTCTGAACCCCATCCTCTGTAGGGTAAACTCTCTTCCGGGTGTCACCTCCTGGCTGTCAAGAGGAGGTTGACACAGGCACACCTCGTTTCATTGAGCCTTAGAGAACTGCGTTTCTTAAGAATTGAAGTTTTGTGGCAGCCCTGCATCTAGCAAGTCTATCAGCCCATTTCCCCCAGAGCATTTGCTCAGTTTGTGTCTCTGTCACTTTTTGGTAAATCTTGCAGTATTTCAAACGTTTTCATTATTATTGCCTTTGTTACAGCGACATGTGATCAATCATCTTTAATGTTACAATTGTAATTGTTTTGGGGTGCTACAAACTGTGCCCCTATTAGATGGCACACATAATCAATACATGTGTACGTGCTGAGTGCTCCTCCGACTGGCCATCCCCATGTCTCTCCCTGTCCTCGGGCCTCCTTAGTCCCTTAGTCCCTGAGACACAACCATGTTGACATCAGGCCACCTATTGACCGACGGTGGCCCCTAAGTGTCCAAGTGAAAGGGAGAGTCACATATCTGTTCCTGGTGAAAATGCTGTGAAGATTGTTAACATGACAACAAAGCACTGATAATGTCACATGAACTCAGCTGACAAAGCAGCAGCAGGTTTCCGAGGACTGCCTCCAATTCTGAGAGCAGTCCTACTGTGTGTAAAATGCTATTAATCGGCTTTGCACGCTACAGAAAAATAGTTCGTGAAAGGGAGAGTTGATCCGTGCAGCAAAGCTCATTGTTGTTTCATTTAAGAAATTGCCAGGGCCTCCCAGCCTTCAGCAACCATCCCCTGACCAGTGGGCGGCCATCGACATGGAGGCAGACCCTCCACCAGCACAAAGATGGCGACTCGCTGTAGGCTCAGATGTGGCTAGTGGTTTTAACAATAAAGTGTTTTTTAATGAAGGTATATATTGGGTTGTCGGAAAAGTCATAACGCATTTCTGCAACGAAAAGCATAGAAAAAATACGTCGTGACTTTTCCGACAACCCAATACATTGTTCTTTTAGACATAATGCCATTGCATTGTTTAGACCTAATAGGCTATGGTAGAGTGTAAACATAATGTTTATGTGCACTGGAAAACCAAACATTTGTGACATTTGCTTTACTGCAGTAGCCTGGGCGGAGCCCAAGGTGTCTGCCTACAGCAGCCATCACATCCACATGTTCCCTGCAGGTCAGGCACTCTCCTGGACTCGTCACCTGGCTCATCTCATTAGTCCTCACAACTTGCATGTGAGGAAGGACCATTATGGTTCACATTGCCAGAAGAAGACACTGGGGTGTACAGAGGTGAAGTAACTTTCCCAAGGCCATGTAGCCACTGCTTGGGGACAAGCCAGGCTTGCTGCAGGTCGTGGACACCAAACATGATCATGGTGGGCAACTCTGGTAAACCACAGCACTTATGCCACAGGCAGCACAGCCTCTCCTACCCTGTGGGTGTGTTAACATGTAGGCCATAGTCTTGTGTGTTTTTTGAATGTGTAGAGGAAGGTGCTGGAACCTGTCCCAGAATGAGCAATAAACTGTGAAGAAATCACTGTACTTAAAAAGGGTTCCTTCCAAAATACCGGCACATGGTGCTGAATAAATATGTCTGCACTTGAATTGTGATTATGTAATTGGAGGAGATTAAATACGAATGACTAAATTAAAAATGAGTTGATCAGTACTATACCTGCTACGGCCTCTTTTCTCAAATGGAAGACTTACAGTTTGGGGGCACTCTTGTATGCTCTATCTGTCTAATAAAGCAGGACACACCTCTGCTGCTAAAACGACACTGAACAGGAAAGGGACAGTAACTGTGCCTGCAATTTGCAGCACTGGCCACCAGATAGTGCCAGCACTTTTAAGGACTCATGTCACACGGTGACCATCGCAGTTTTCCAGGGGATCAGGAGTTCCTAGGATCAGCAGTAAAACTGGGAAAGTCCTAGGAAAACCAGGGCCATTAGTTACCCTAGCCTGTAAGCAGGTAGAGCTTTGTCTTTATCCCATGTAAGGTTTGAGAATCATCCTTTTTTCATGGCCAAAAATTTGAAAGCATTTATGGGATAAGTCATTGCTCTGTAAGCTGTGAACGCAAACTGAGGGGCACACCATAAGAACACATATAAATCTTGCTTCTGTGACGTGCAATGAAGCAGAGAGGAAAAGGCAGCTGCTGCTCTGGTAGGATGGACATGGGGACAGTTTCAAATCCTGCCTCTGCCAGGACTGGGGCAAGTTAGCTCTCTCTCGGAGCCTTGACTTCTTATTCTACACAGTGAGCATAAGAACTTACCCATCTCAAAAGTGGTATAAGTGTGCCCGTCCGACACAGCTTGTTACTGTTACGAGGGCCAAGTGACATCAGCATGAGAAAGCAGAACACAGGGCCCGAGCACAGCAGGTGAGACACACAGCAGTCCCTTCCCCAAGCTCCTGTCCCCGTCCTGTTTGCACAGAAGCTGCCTTATAAAGCTCACCTTCGGGGCCCAGATGGCAAGAGCAAACATGTACCTCTGGAAACATGACATGACGAGATCAAAGTGGCTTTCCAGGAAAACACACATCAAACCCAGAACCTGCTGGACCAAAAGTGTCTTGGGAGAAGCTTGGGAGGATTTACAGCTGGTTGATCACTGGGACCTGGGAGGGGAGCAAGCATCTTGGACAGCAGTGATGGTGACAGTCAGCTTTGCACAGTCTCTGCACCACCATTCACTGCAGGGCCAGGTGGTGGAGATAGCAAAGAAGATGTCTGATGGTGCTGGAGAGACAGAGTGAGTGTCCAATGGTGCCATCCCTCCCTTGTGCTCTCCCGTGTCTCAGGAAGGGTAACTGGAGCCTCTTAGTGAAAGCGTACAGTTTGCATAGCAACACAGCTGGTGTTATGTGTTGTGTGCTGCACATCCAGGCACTCAGGAGCTGGCTTAGATGTCTAAGCGTGAGTCAGCCAGTAACTGCAGAAGCAAACCTGCTGTTTTACTGACAGTTCCTGGGTGACATGGGAGGCACTGCTGGCTGTATCTGCCCTGAGATTCACTAAAAGTTCCTAATAAATGGGATTTATCCATGGGAAGTATTTTCTGTGAGGGGACAGGGTCTGTGGGTGAGATGCTGGGCTGAGGAGGAGGGAGATTGTGGTTGGGAAGTGGGACGATTTCTCTAGAAAGACTGAAGAGCAGCCAAAGCCCTCTCCCACCATGAGGAGCTGGGGCCAGTGAGATGCAACGTCCCTCCCCAGCTCTCCCCTTAATGATATCATGCTGGTGGCTTGAAATAATTCATGGTGAGTGTACTTACATCACAGAAGCCAGCAATGCCGCAGGTGGGGTGTTCTCTGGCAGTCAAGCTGTCACATGTTTGCCAGCACGCCACTGCCTGCCTTCAGGGTCATGCCTCACGCATGTGTCTACTGTGCCCAGGATGACCCTAAAACATATCTGACAGTGTCACCTGTGATTCACTTTTCTTCAAGGTAACTTCCCTGCTCCTTAGCGTGGAGTTAAGGCCCCTTGTCCTCCAGTCTGTCCCAAATGCTGCTTAACTGCAACTCCGAGAACAACAAGAGAAGACACATGCCACATCAGGTCCCAGCTCTGGCCAACTTGGTTAGGACCCACCTTCCTCCTCAGATAATGAGTAAAGCTGGACAAAACATCTCTCTAAAAAATTTGAGGGCATCAAAGCCTGATTGAGGTTTTGAGGAGCCGTGGAGGCTAGGAGGTAGAGCTAGGACTCGGGCCTTACCTGGAAGCATGGCCAGCTCCAAAGGCTGCTGCTGAGCTGGGCACAGACCCGGGGCTTGGGGATGGGCAAGAAGGGCTGTGCTGTATCTCCCCCTGAGGAGCAGGGCCTGACAGATGCCCAGGTTTGGGCTGGGACCCAGAGGACCAGGAGGGAACAGAAGAGAAGCAGCTGGCACCATCACCGAGTCACCTCTAGCCCTGCCTGGGCGAAGGGTGCCTGGGCTGCAAGGCCCAGGCCTCCCTGTCCAGCTGAGGCCAAAGCAGGTCATCTCTGAACAAAGACATCATTTGCAGCAGGCTCGAGGGATCCCCAGTGTTTTCTGTGCTGTGTCCTGCAGTTGGCAATCAGACACCCATTCACCTGAGGAAAACATGACCAGAGGAGGCCCAGTGGGGATTCAGGTGGCAGAGTGACCAGGGCAGCCTTTATGAGAACCATGAATAATAAGTTCAAGGATTTGAAAGATAAGATTGAAACTTTTGGCAGAGAACTGGAAAGTACACAAAAAAGGAACCAAATGGAAATTGCAGGACTGAAAAATGCAATTGACTGAACTTGAGGAAGAGCTGGCATTTGTGTGGGAGGCACTGGGCTGCTGAGCTCTGTGTAGACGTCAGCAGTGAAGGCTTGGATTGCCTATTGTCACTTCCAGTGTCATGTGGACACGGACAGTCTGCTTTTCCCATCCCCTTGCAAGTGGAACTTGGTCACTTCTGCTGTCACCAGTGACCAGGGCTGAGCATGGGGAGAGCACTAGCACAACTGTGATGCCTGCAGCTGGGATGGTAGGACCAGGCTTACAGGGAGGGCTGAGTCTACCGTGTGACGCGGCCATTACCCTCAGTTCAGGAAGTGGAATGAGGGGCCGACTGCCAGAGCTGAGAGTAAGTTTAGTCAGACATTTCCTGTGGGCAGAAATCATAGGGACACTAACCTTTTTAAGACGGAACCAAGAGTAGAACTGTGACAGAAAGCTTGCCCTCCCCTGCTTCATCCCCACCCCGGGGAATAAGGGTTGGAGCGTAGGGCATGGATGATTGGGTCAGGGATGTGTGGCTGGCCTCACCCACTTCACCTGGTATGAAGAGTGTGTGCAATGGCTGTCTGTTTTCTAAGTGTTTCCTGGAGGCCAAAGTCAGGGCTAAGCATACCACAAGTGGTGCCTCAGTCCTCACAGCCACCTGTGACATGGCTTCTGTTATTAGCCCCAGATAACAGATAAGAAAACTGGAACCAAGAGAGCTTCAGCACATGTTGTGGGTGGCCCAGCTCATAAATGACACAGGAGGACACAGCCCAGGTCCTGGGGACTAACGCCCGTCCCATACCCGGAAAGGCCTTTGGGCCACTTCTCAGGCACAGACATGGGAAAGGTGGGACCCCACCAGTTCTGTGTCCAGGAGAAACCTGTCTTTGAATTTGGGTTGGGGTCGGAGGACTGACCCCAGGAGCTGCACTGTGGGCAGAACCTTGACTGCTATCTCGTAAAGGACACCTCCTTCAGGCAGCCTTCCCAAACCAACAAAGACAAACAAATTGCTCCCCTGGCTCTTGAAGGTAGATATAATTTCTCACATGTGCTTCGGAGGCAGAGGACTCCGTCCTGCCTGGTCACATAGCTGTGAGGACAGAGCAGGGACACACACGGTTGAGCCATTTGCCCCTCCAAGTAAATGCTCAGGAAGGTGACTCAGTTTTTGCAGAAATGTCTCATATGCTCTGATGAAGAGCTTTTTAAAAATCTGGAAAATTCTTTGTCACCTTCTTCTTTTTGTATCTTTTATTGAGGCATAATTGACATATACCAGTTTCAGGCCAGAACATAAGTTGCCTGGCCCCACATGTAGTTACATAATTCTTTCCTGGTGATGAGAACTTTTAAGATCTACTCTCTTAGCAACTTTCAAGTATGCAGTGTAACCTTCCTCTTTGGAGGGTTTTCCCTCATTTGACACACTGATTTGTTGGCTGAAAATTGCCAGACTCATCACATTGCCTGCCGCAGGGGAAGGCCCCTGGTTGGGAGCAGGAGGCTTGGGTCCCTTCCTGGGTCTTTCTGGGTTGCCTTCCACCAGTGACAGGGTAGGATACGAGGGTGGCTGAGCTTCCACCAGTCCTGAGAAGTCACAGTCTGCTTCTGTGCTGGCATGTGCGCCCCAACACAGAGGTTCCTGGGGACAGACCCTCCCGCCTTTGTTCCTCACAGACAGCTGTGAGTTTGCCCTTCCAGCTCTCTGGGATGTAGTAAGGAAGGTGATGTTTACTCTTGTCTACTGAAGGCCAGAACTGTCTCCTTCCAGCCAACTAGCCTCGCTCCCTAGCCTCCCTTCCCTCCCTGTGAAGTGACTTGTTCAAGGCCACATGGGTGGCTGACAGCAAGTGGCAGAGGTGGAATTCAGATCCATTTCTGTTCCGGTGCTGAGTTCACTTCAATGTCCCCAAGACGTGGATGACAGGGACAGAGCTGGTGTCAAGGCCCCTCCCAGGAAGTTGGCTCAGGTGCAGAAAAGTTCAGGTAAAGCCACCACCACCGTTTGTGTAAATAAAGTCAGTGGGGCTCAGACTGCCTGTTGGTTTACAGATTGTCAACTGCATTTATGTGATGCTGAGTTGAGTAACCATGAGATCATATGGCCCACAAATCTTAAAATGTTTACCATTTGGTCCTTTTTACAGAGCGTTCACAGTCCCTGATCCAGAGTCCAGCAAGGACACAATGTGACATGAGACTGTTCCTATGTTGGGGCCCTGCCACTTGGCATATTGGGAAAGGGGACGTTATATTCAGATCTGTTTTTTAAGTCAACAGGGAGTCCCAGGACACCTGTTGGCATATGAGGGTGTCTGTTTCTCTCTGTGCTTGTCTTCCCAGGAGCTCAGTAAAGGGAAATGGAAATCTCCACTTTGGGGAAATTGCACAGGGAAAAGGGGACGGTCAGTTACAGCACCGTGTTGCGACACTCAGCAGGGCTGACCGTGACAACAGCAAGGGTTTCTCTTTTTTTGAAACGCGAGGGCATTTCCGCTCGTCAGAGTGGGGCAGGGCGGTGACAGCTGGTTGGGTTGAGTGACTATCTTCTTTATAAGCAGGTCCTGTGGGCCCGAAATGGCAGTCCTCGTAGCCTGCGTGCCACAGGATGGGGGCCCACAGGTGTCCTCCCAGCCACCTGATCTCTCTCCTCCTCTTCATGTTCCCTTCAGAGACAGCCTGCCGCCCCTCTGGGAAGAGGCTCTGCAAGGTGCAAGCCTTCAGGTAAGGATGGCCAATAAGGTGGGTCTGGGCTGCCAAGGGTCCATTATTAGAGAAAGGAGCTGCCACGTGCATTCCTCTGGGCTGGTTTACCGAATATTCCAAATGTGCAAGCCTGGCTGGCTTTGGAGACCTGGTTGACTTTCCCAGAGACCCTGGCAGCTCAGCAAGTGACAAACACGTGTCCAGGCGTCCAGCGGGGGTTTGGTCCAAGTGTGCTGGGCAAAGAAGTGGAGAGGGTACCAGGAGCAGGTGACAATTAGCAAGTCCTGTCTGTCCTGACATCTGGGAGGATCCTGCCCCCTGGGCCATCTGTGACATGGCGTTCATGATAACTCCCTGCCTGCCTTACAGGTGGTTGTGAAGATGACAATGGACAGTGCTTTGTGAACTGTCAAGTGCCCCTAAACAATTGGGTCAGGAGCTTTGGGAGATGTCACCATCACCGTCGTGAAAATGTTAGGCAGTCAGTTACAGCACCATGTTGCGACACTCAGCAGATGCCCTCTGTCCTGTTAGCCCAAGACTGAGTGTGTCTGGGTGACCTCGCCCTCTGGCCTGAGGCTGTGGGTTAGACCTGTGTACACATCTGGGCAAGTGCCCCCCGTCCCAGCTGTACATCCTGTCAGCTGGGAGCTCCAGGAGGGCTGTTCAGTCTGTCACACGGACACTCACCCAGGAAGGAAGAGTAACTACAAAGAAACTTACAGTTTGCCTGACCACCTCACTGAGCTCATAGGCTCCTTACAGGTGCTGGGCAGGTGGATGTCGGCAGCCACATATCCCAGGACAGGAGATGAGGCATAGGCCCCAGGTTGGGCTGGTGGGAGGCAGAAAGTGGAGCGTCCATACCCACCTCACAGCTGGAGGGTCCCCCCGAGAAGGAAAGATTGAGAGCCAAAACGGGCTCCTGGGCGAGCTGCACAGGAAGCTGCCCCTGCCAGGCCCAGAGCAGCCCACTGGTGGGTGGACAACAGGCTCAGGGACAGACCCCATAGTCTAGGGTTTAGTGTGAGTGACTGTAAGGTGTCTGTGCCTTGAAACTTCTATCACTGTGCTGTGGTGGCCACTAGTCTCAGGTGACTTCAATTAATAAAAATGAAATAAAATTTAAAAATTCAGATCCTCAGTTGTACCACATTTCAAGGGCTCAGCAGCTACGTGTGGCTGGTGGCTGCCTTGTGGGACAGCTGACAGGGAGCATCCTATAGCTCAGGAATCCTGAGGTCCAGCACTCATCCTGAGAACAGAGGATGGGGAGCAGGGCCGGGCTGAGCCTGTGTCCAGGCCAAGGGCCGCCCTTGGTGTCCTCCTGCCACAGGTGTACGAAACCGTCAACCCCTGGGCAGAAGGTTGGAAGCAGGCTCAGCAAAGCCTGGGGACACAGGAAGGCCTGGGATCAGCGCTGTCCATGACGGGGTCCTTTCACATTTTAGAATCTGGGATGTCAACCAGAAGACCTTCTACCTGAGGAACAACCAACTAGTTGCTGGATACCTGCAGGGACCAAACACAAACTTAGAAGGTAAGAGGTTGCTGGGTACACCGATGCTGTGGGCTGGGTCACCCTGCCTGGGAATGCATTGTAGTGGCCTCTGAGTGACATCCTGGCCACTGGAGAGCAGGGAGGGGGGAGCTTAGGCTTGGAGCTGCCACCTGCAGGCACACTGGTCCCAGGGCCACAGTCTCCTGTGCCCAGTTAGTTCGCATTCTTGTGTTCAGACTCCAGCTCCTCCCACAAGTGACACACTGCATGGGGAGGCTGGCCCTTCCCTGCTATGGGAGGTCCAGAGACTATGGGGGCGAGATGGTTCAGAGCCACCAAGCCCTGGGGCCCACTTGTGACCTCGTGTGCCAATCCCTTGCTCAAGGGCAGCACAACTGTTGACCTGGAGCTCGGGTACAGGGGCAGGTGGGGGCGGCTAGGTGGCATGCCTTGCTCAATAATTAATTTGATGGGACCTTGCTGTTCTTATGACCAGGGTTCAGTTAGGGGGACAGGAAACCCCAGGGGGAGTCCAGGTTCTCCCCTCCCCCACTACCCCCTTGCTCTCTGCAAACTGACCCTCTGCTCTGCTCTTCCCCAGAGAAGATAGACGTGCTGCCAGTGGAGCCCCATGCTGTGTTCCTGGGGATCCATGGTGGGAAACTGTGCCTATCCTGTGTCAAGGCTGGTGATGAGATCAGGCTCCAGCTGGAGGTAAGGACCTGCCCAGACAGCAACCTCCTTACATTCTTCCTGTGATTCAGTGGGTTGACTGCAACCAGCTGGGCACTTCTGCTCCACGTGGGGAGATGAGGCCACTCTTGCTGCTGCTCTCAGTGGGCTTGGCTGGCTCTGGGGTGTCTGGATGGTTCCACATGGTCACCCAGAGTTCAGTGGTCAGCTTAAGCTTCTCTATGGCGTGGCTGCTGGCTGCCAAGAGGGATTATCCCCAAAACACAAGCACTTATGAAACATCTGCTTGCCTCATACCACTAACGTCCCCTTAGCCAGAGCCCATGTCACATGGCTGAGTCTAGTCTCAGTGCGGAAGGGGACTATACAGAGGTCAGCACTAGGAGGCTCATTTGGGGACCTCCATCTCTGCGTGCCACTCTCTTTGACCAAATGCCCCCCCACCCCACATGCATGTTCCTGCTTCCAGTGAAGCCCCCTGTCCAGTACCTCTGTCCCTCAGTCCTTGTCTGATCAGACCTGTGGGCCAGCACCCCTTGGTCCTGTGCAGCATTAAGAGGTTGCCAGCCCTGGGAAGAGATGGCTTTGTCTCAGGAGCTTGTTGGACAAAATCTTAACCCAAATGTGAACCGTAACCCACAGTGGCCAAAACTGTGGCATTGTCACTTCGCGCTGCTACTGGGCAGGGCATCTCTTTTTAGAGGACTGCCTGCTGGTGTGGAATAGGGCTGAGGACAAGTGTACTGAGATACTCTCTGCCCGCCTCCACTGCCCCCTGTTCGAGGTGCGGACTCCAGCACAGCTCAGCCTCCCCAGGCTGGGGCCTTCTCTTGTGCAATCATGTGCTCACCAGACTCACCAACCCCTGGCGAGGGTGGCCAGGCCTTCCCAAGCCAACCTGTGATTATGGGGCAGCCTCTTTGTGGGGCTGCTCTCTGAAGAGGCCTGGCATGTGTGCTCTCTGGCAGGGGTCCTCGGGTCAGCCTTTGCCCCATCAAGAGGGCCCCAGAGTGGGGTGGATGGTGGTGGCACGGTAAACCTCACCTGCTGGTCCCTGGCCCCCAGGCTGTTGACATCACTGACCTGAGCAAGACCCAGGAGCAGGGCAAACGCTTCACATTCATCCGCTCGGACAGCGGCCCCACTACCAGCTTCGAGTCAGCTGCCTGTCCTGGCTGGTTCCTGTGCACGCAGCTGGAGGCCGATAGGCCCGTCAGCCTCACCAACAAGCCTGGGGAGGCTGTCATCGTCACCAAGTTCTACTTCCAGCAGGACTAGTGATTTTGCCGTACTCCCACCCGGGTCCCCAGCTGTCATGGGCTCTGAGAGGCAGCCTCAGCAGGCGGACCCTCAGAAGGGGCTCCAGGGTCCTGGTATCAGGACTGTTGTCCCCAGTCCCCTCAGCTCCCTGACCTCCATCTGCTCCGCAGTGGTCTTTCTATAGTGCAGCTCAAAGCACCTCAATGTCATCTGTCCTTCCGGGTGACACCCAGGCCACCTGACCAGCCTTCTCGCCTCTCCTGGCTGCTTCCCCACCCCTGCCCCACTGTCTGTGTCACTAGCTCACCTTCCACTACACAGCTCCCAAACCTTGTTTTGCAAACCACAGGGAAGCAGCATTTCCAGGGTCTGTGGCAAAATGGAAAATAAGGATTTCATGATGTTTTTTTAAAAGCCCATTTTATTCAATTTGAAGGAAAATTCTTTACTTGGACATGGTGTCCTTCCTGGAAAAGGGAAGGGGATCAAAATATCCCTGCATTTGTGAAATGGTGGTGAAAGTCAGTTTTCTTTTTTCTTTCTTTTCTTTGTTTTTGTAATGCCCTAACCTGTAAAACTGAAAAGTTAACAGACCATGTTGATCCCTCATTTTTTGTTTCTGAAATGTTCCTGAAGTCTGGACCCCGCTGCCCAGGCCCTGAGCACTGTCTCCCCTCCAGACCTGCCATAGCTGCTGGCAGAGTCCCCCCAGGTCCCAGGCCCCAAGGTATAGCAGCTGCTGTCTCCCCCTGCCCCTGTCCCCCAATCTCCCAAGGAGTGACTGGCTCATTGGCCATTTCAGCACTTCTGACACTGAAGCTTATTTGACAGATGTGTATATGTTTGTCTGTCTGCCCCCAGCCTGGAGCAGAGATGTGACCCCATGTGTCTCAGGTCCCTGTAGGGCGGAACACGTTCCTGGCCCTTAGCAGGTGCTCATGGGGGTGTGTTGTGTGTGAGTGGAAAGTTTCCTGCTCCCTGTGACTCAAGCTCTGTTTTACAATAAAGCTTTGAAAACACACCTCCGTTGCCAGCTATGTCCATGGCCCCAGGCTCGGGGCAGTGAATACTGGGGAACGGGGAGGTCGAAGGCTCCCTCACCTTGGCCAGGCTGGGCACCAGTCCTCTGGGCTTGTGCCTCTTGGAGCTTTGCTGTCCCCAGACATATGAGAGCACATCTCCCTGCAGGAAGACGTGTAGCAGCATTGTCTCCAAACTAGAGACACCCCAAGGCCCCGTCACAGGAGAGGGAGTGCCTGTAGTCGCGTGTGTTAACACAGTGCAGCTCAACAACAGACACAGGGAGCCCCAGCTGGTGGTGTGCAGCAAAGCAGGGTTCTCACCCACAGAGGCAGAGAGCACAAATGAGCACAATTGATGGGACAAACACAAGGACTAAGAACGTGTCCTCCCGGAAGGCCGGTGGCAGCGATTGCAGGACATGGAGGGTCTGGCAGGGGCACAGACTGTCAGCATACTGCACGTTAGTATGGGCATGGCACTTTCCTGTGTGAGCTGTATTTCAAATTCTAAAATATTTCACAAATGAAAAGGCTGCTCCTGGGCTGTGGGGGGAGAAGCATCTGGAAAACAATGGGGTTGGCAGGGGACATTGCATCTGGTCCCATGAGGTGGGTGAGTGAGTCTGCAGGAACCACTGGTCATCAGATGTCTCTCCACTGATAGCTTGGTAAGCGGGATGCTGTCCACCCTCCTGCCCAGAGTCCCAGAGTCAGGCCCCCGGGGCCACAAGCCTCCCTGAGATCCTGGCAGCAGGGCTTCTTTCCATCAGACACTTCATGTGATGAGGTTGCTGGGTCACTTACAGGTAAGTTCCAGGCTCTGGGACTCTAGAGCCACTTCCTGTTTGCACATATGCTCCGGAACGAGACCAAGCCAGGGAGACTCGACTTCCTCATTACTGAATGCAGGTAACAGCTGGTGCAAAGGGCCAGGTTACCTCACTGAATCTTTGCAGTAACTTCCTGCTGGGCACTAACATTATTTTCACTGTCATTGGTCCTAGAAGAGTCAGAGCTCAAATGAATGTGCTCCAAAGCCTGGCTGCTTTAAACGAGGTCCCCAGACCAGCAGCAGCATGTAGAACTTCAGGCCTCTTGCCAGACTCACCAACTTGCCAGGTGGTTCCAGCTCCCTGAGGATGTGACACCTCCCCCAGTGCCTTCTGGCTGGGGAACGAACGTGTTCTTCAGGATAGGATGCCTGCACACCACATGCCCGGGTTCTCATGTTTTATTTTGTGATGCATTGTGCGCTCCCAGATCAATGCTCTGTGTCTGCTGGGTGCTAAGGAGATATTTGGTGACTAAATGAATTGACCACTGACATATCAACAGGGGATAATGTCTTACCTGGGTCAGGAAATTTGAGAAAATGGGGACTCGGGCTAGCAGAATTTTGAAAGGGCTTAGAGAAAGGTACAGGCCCAGGTGTGGGGAGTTTCCAGGGTTCAGGGCTCTCAAGGAAGAAGATATGAGCACAAGCCGGCCGTGGCACGCGCAGGCTTTGCTGGGTGATGCAATGGGGAGTCCTCACAGCAGGAGTCTGTGCAGAGGCCACTCAGTGGTAGTTGTTGCTCAAGAGAGGGACAAGGAGCTGGGGGAGCAGGATAGGAAGGGGGCTCGTGTCTGGTGATGCACTCAGCAGCACAGTGGGCGTCTTGGGGACAGAGAGCACCAAAGGACAGCAGAGCTGGGGTGGTTGTGGCCTGGGCTTATCCATGGCTGGCAGATGTCAGGTATGCAAAGCAGGCAGGCAGGATCTAAAGGCTAAAAATATGATCATTTGGATGATTTTCAAAATAATGGATGTGGACACATTTGAATTTGGCATTTAGTAGACTGCTGAGCCTGCTGTGAAGACATCAACCCCCCAGGACCGGTATGCAGAGGCCACCTTTGGATCCTTGACAGAACTCAGGGCCTGGGATATAGTTGAGGGGGCGTGGCCTAGGCAAGACATCCATAGTATTCAGAGGCAGTGTGCAAGGAGGCGAGAGGTGGGGGCTTAGGTGGGAGAGAAGCACAGAGGGAAGGAGGACAGACACTGGGAGGGACGTGGCCTACAACTCAAGGACTGAGGTCAGGTCCTCCCAGCTGCTCCCTCAGCGCGAACCCACTGGAGCTCATGCGGGAGCAAAGGAGGGAGATGGCCCCCCACCTTGGAAAAACACTCCACCAGGTCACGGCTTATTCCACTGATATTTTAATTTGGGTTGATGGTAAGAGAAGTTTTCTGCTTTTTCAGTCACAAGGCTGGTTAACACACACTTCGAGCTTCACTTTTTCTTTTTTGGCACAAATTGTGCTCTAATAGCTGGTGTTGAGTTGGGGTAAAATTCTTGCAAATCTTGGGGAAAACAAATAATTTTGTGGTTTCCCCTCATATAACTATGAAATCTCTAAGCCATAGCGGCAAAACTCAACATTCTTGATATTAAGCCCAGCACTCAGAAAAGCTTGGAGAGATAGTGAAACACATCTGTGGGGTTCTCAGCCCTAAATGGGAAAAGCTTAAATAGAGTGACGTTCAGCTTCCAAAAGATCCTGTGGCCTCTGGGTCTCCTGGAGCAGCAAGTGTGAGGAAGTAAAAGAGCAGTTCAAGAAATGACCACCAGGGGCCAGCATCTTCCTGACAATAATCCACATATCTGCCTTTATCTCTGCTCCATGGGGCCTGTGCCTGGGTGACTGACATGTGGAATTACCCCTACATGCATGTCTGGGGGAACCTTTGTCCCAGGCCTTCCACCACTTCTCTCCTCCCCTTCTTGATCGGTGTCTGCGACAAGGACAATCTCCCCCAGATAATTCCCAAGCCTACATTCTCAAGGTGTGCCAGTGGGCTCCAAGACATAGTTCCTCAGCTCAGTAACCCTAGGTGGCTGCTGTGTCCCCAAATAGCACTCAATGCTGCCCCTGAATCCCCGGTGAAAAGCTTAGACTGGGAGCCTGTTTCAGTGAGACACACACTATCAGCAGAGGCAACACTGCTAGCAAGTGAGTCCCACCAATTAGGGAAGAAACACGGAAGTGGTGTGTGGAGATGTGCCCCCTTGCCTCCTGTCCATGCCATCCGCACCATCTACATAGTCTACCTTGTCACGCCGTCCATACCACTCACCCTGTCCACACTGTCCATTCCACTCACACTGTCCATTCCATTCACACTGTCCATACCACTCACCCTGTCCATACCACTCAACACTGTCCATTCCACTCACACTGTCCATTCCACTCA
>NW_017731660.1:1806923-1825779 GCF_001890085.2 Hipposideros armiger | reverse complement strand
TCAGCGGCTGCTCAGCTCGGGCTGGACTCGAACTGCTGTTGCTCAGAGCTCAAACTCTTGAGCAAGCTCTTAACCAACTGAGCCACTCAGCCGGGCCTCACCCTGTCCGTTCTATACACACAGTTCACCCTGTACATCCTGTCTTCACAGTCTGCACCCTCCACGCTTGCAACAGAACAACTCTCCAATGCTTGCTTTTGGGATGATGGTTTTTGATTTGCAAATGCATAATCAAATGTCCCCATTCTGTGCCCAGGAAAAAGGACCCAACTGGCCCAAATGCCTTTCCAAGTGCTCATTTTCCAAAAAGACAACAATTGCTTCCTGCTTTGAAATGACAATTTTCTATTCAACTATCTACACGGTGTTTTCAAGGAGATTGGAACAAGGCTGATCCCCAGCCTTGGAGTTGAGGGCGTCTCCTCCTCCTGCTCTTTGACAAGGAGGTCCCCCAGCAATTCAGGCTGAGGGACCATTTTACCCCTGCCCCCCTCACACTGCTCAGTCCTCTTTCCCCAGTTAATCAGGAGCAAGAGATTAAAATCATATTTATGACCTGCCCCCTAGAGGGTTTCAGATGGAGTCTGTGGCATTAACATCCAGCAACATGTCTCTTTTCTGTCTTGGAATATAAATTCATTTTGTTATCACCATCTAGTCTGCATAACAGTTAACACTCGTGGTCTCGTAGAAATGGGGGGAGTTAGATTCTGAGCCATTCTGAAGGGCTTTAAACTAAAAGGTGATTGAGGTACAATTTGCAAACAGTATCACACAGGATTTATACGTATTCAGCCTGTGAGTTCTGACAAGTAGATACATTTGTGTAACCACTGCCTCACCAAAACTGCAGAGCGTTTCCATAACTCCTGAAATCCTTCTCTTTCTAACTGTTCCCCCAGGGCCACCCTTGTGCTGGTAACTACCACACAGCCTTCCCAGAAGAGGACTCAGACCAAACACTCTTTTCTCTGGGTTTCTTCCTTTCAACACAGTGTTTGTGAGATTAACCCACATTTTTTGCTGGGGGGATGTTGGAGAACTTCCTTCTTGTGCTGAGCAGTGTTCCAATGGCTTAGTGTGTCACAACTGTAGCCGTGAACTTGGGGGCTCTTGCCAGTTTCGTGCAAGATACATAAAGCAGCTGTGGACATCCTTTCAGGGAGTCTTCCCGTGGACGTTCATTTCCAAGTCTTCAGGTAAAGTGAGTAGTAGAGCGTCTGGGTTAAATGGTTAGATGCGTGTTGGCATCACAAGAAATTGCCGACTGCTTTCTAAAGGGCCGCACTGTTTTATATCCGCACAGTATGAGGGGCAGTTTCTCTATTTCCTCACTGATATTTTATGTCATCAGTGTTTAAATTGTAGCCATTTTTGTGGGGTGAAGTGGGATCTTCTGTAGCTTTATTCTGTACTGATGACATGGAGCATCTGCCACGTGCTTATTGGTCATTTATTTATCTGTTACTGTAACTTGTGTTGAAGTGTTTGGCCATCATTTTTACTAAGTGTTTTGGTTTCTATTATTGGTTTGTAGCAGTTAAATATAATCTGGATACGATTCTTTTATCAGATTTGTGTTTTGTGACTATTTCCTCTCAGTCTGGGCTTGCCCATCCATTTTCCTAACAGGGTATTTTGATGGACATAATTTAAAACATTTTAAAATAAAATCCAATTTATCAATTTTTTTTATCAAGTTATATGGAATCTTTGCCTCCCTCAAAGTTGCAAAGATTTCCTCCTGTTTTCTTCTAGATATTTTATAGTTTTAGTTTTTATATTTAGGTTGAGTTCGTTTTCCTGTGTGGCATAATGTTCATTTTTTTCCTTTCATAACAGGTTTATTGAGATAGCATCATTCACATGCCATACAGTTCACCCATTTAAATTGTGCATCCTGTGGTTTTAATATTGTGATGGTTAATTTCAAGTGTCACTCAGTGCAGCTGAGGGATGCCCAGAGACCTGGCACAGGCTCTCTGGGTGTACCTGGAAGAGATCAGATTTGAATCAACAACAGAGTAAAGCAGACCCCCAAGGTGGGCCTCATTCATGCACTGAGGCCCCCAAAGGATGAAAGGAATAGGAAAGGTGGTTTTGCTGTCTTTGCTGGAGCTGGGACGGCTACCTCCTCCTGCCCTGGGACATCAGAGCCCCTGGTTCTCAGGCCTTTGGATGCAGACTGGGACTTACACCTCTGGCTCTCCTGGTGAGCCAGTGCCTATAACAAACCTCCTTTTATATATTTGCATATGCCCTCCTGTTCTATTTCTCTGGAGAACCCTGACTAATACAAGTGTATTCATAGGCTTGTGCAGCCCTTACTGCAACCAATTTTATTATTTTTATTACCTCCCCCTAAAATAAACCCCGTATCTTTTAGTCATCACTCCCCATTTCCCCTCTACCCCAGTCCTAGGCAATCATTAATCTTTCTGTCTATAGATTTGCTGAATCCGTACATTTCATGTAGGTGGAGTCATGCAATGTGGGGTCTCTCGTGACAGTTCTCTCATTGAGCACAATGCTTTCAGAGCTGACCCATAAGGTAGTGTCACTTTGGTGTTGTTTAGCCAGCAGCTGATGGACATTTGGGTTGTATCCACTTTGGGCTGTTCTGAACAATGCTGCTGTGAACATTCATGTATGAATTTTTATATGAACATGTGTTTCCATTTCTCTTGGGTACACACCAAAAAGCGTGTTTGCTGGGTTACATGGCACTTCTGTGTTTAACTCTTGAGGAGCTGTTTGACAGTGGCTGGACCCTTTCTAATCCCACCTGCAGCCTGCGAGGACTCCTGTCTCCCACGCCTCTGACATTTGCTGTTCATCTTTTCACTAAGGTCAGCCCAGTGGATGTGAAGCCTGACCTCATAGTTTTGATGTGCATTTTTCTGATGGCTAAAGATACTGAGCACCTTTTCACATGCTTACTGGTCACTTGTGTCTTATTTGGAGAAATGTCTGTTCAGAACCTTTGCCCGTTTTTTAGTTGGGCTATTTGTCTTTTTGTTATTGAGTTGAAACATTTCTTTATATATCTGGGTACAAGTTCAGGGTCATTTTTTATCATGCAGATTTCTAGGTATTCCAGAACAATTTGTGGAAAGACTTTCCTTTCTCCATTGAATTACTTGGTACCTTTGTCAAAAGATGCCAATTGTCCATGGATGTGTGGATTTACATTCAGACACTATGTTTATCTATCTTTATGTCATTTCAGATTGAAGTATTTCCTAATTTTCCCTGTGATTTCTTCTTTGACTCATGGGTTACTTAGAGGTGTATTGCTTAATTTTCAAATATTTGGTCATTTTCTAGATGAAACACTGTTGTTCATTTCTAGTTTAATTCCATTGTGATTGAGAAGATAGGATCTATATGACTTCAACCATTGGCAGTTAGATTGTTTTTAGTCAGCCTGTGTAGTTGGGCTCAGGCAATGTTCCATGTGCACTTGAGAAGAATCTGTATTCTGCTGCTGGGGGTGTAAAATCCTAGAATGTCGTTTTGGTAAAGATGAATGATAACGTTTAAATCTTCTACACCCTTACTGACTTTGTGTGTACTTGTTTATTAATTTCTGAGAGAGGTATTAAAATATTCAACTGTGATTGTGGATTTTCTATTTCTGCCTTTGGTTCTTTTTCTGCCTGGTGTATTTGGAAGTTCTGTTGTTAGATTCTTGCATATTTAGGATTGTTGTGTCTTCCTGATGAATTGATTCTTTTATCTTTATAAAATGATACTTTATTTCTGGGAATACTCCTCCTGTTGAAGTCTACTTTGTCCTAAATTAATATAACCATACCAAGCTTTGTCAGGCTCACTGCTTACATAGTATATTTTTTTCATCCTTTTCCACCTGTCTGTGTTTTTGTATTTAAAGTGTGTGTCTTTGAAACAGACACTTGTGTCTACTTTTCTTAGCCATTTTGACAAGCTCCGCCTTTAAATTGGAGTGTTTAATAGGATATCTGATCATTTTCAATCTTGCTATTTGTTTTATACTCCCTCTGGGTTTTGTTTACTCTTTTCTTATTCTCCTGCTTCTTCTTTTCAGTAACTATTTTCATATGCCATAGTGCATATCACTCTGCATGGATATTATAAAGCTGTGAGGGAAGAGCCTCTCAGCAATGCACATGCCTTTCCTTCTCCCTCCCATGCTGTGTGCTTTTCTTGTCATATACCAACTTCCGCATGTGTTATCAACCTCCAACATGCTATTGTTATTTTATTTAAATTGTCAGGTGACTTTTAAATCATTTAACATGAGAGTCTTTTATATTTACTCCTCTAGTTCTTATTTCTATCTCTCTTTGTTCCTTTCTGTATATTCTAATTTTATCCTGTTTCTTCACTCTTCTTATAGTCTGGGTCTACCAGTGGCAATAACTCTCAGGTTTTGCTTATTTGAAATGTCCTTATTTGGATTTCTATTTAAAATATGTTTTAACTGGATATGAAACTGTAAATTGATAGCTTTTCTTTTCTCTGTAAGCACTTTAAATAGGTGTCCCATTGTCCTCCAGCCTACGTTGTCTCTGATGAGAAATTAGCCACCATTACTATCACTGGGTCTCAGTATGCAGTGTGTACTTTCCCACTTGTGTTCTCATAAAATTTTTCTCTTTATATCTGTTAAGTCAGGAAATGTGAAAGGATTTGAGATTTGATTTTTCTCCGCTAGTAAGCCAGTGAGTTGGCATGTCATGGTTTTCATGTCACTGGGAGGAGATAAGATAGTTTATGACCCATAGCAATGGCAGAGCAACTTTATTGCATGGGTTCCCGACCCCAATCCTGCAGGGCGATATGACAAGGGCCAGATGTCACCTACGTGGACAGTTGGCCATGTTGTAGCAGAAGACCTCTAATATTGGGAGGTCCTGATCTGACATAAGGGACACTGACAAACTCATCCATGTCCCCATGTCTTGAGGGGTCTCTTTATTCCATGGTAATGGAGGAGGGAGATTTCACTCCCGGGACCAGATTTGTCTATATTCCATTTGGTTGTTTATTTTTAAAATAATGGTGATTATGTTTCTGCTGAAATTCCATACCTCTTTGCCCATTATATCCATCTTTTGCTGTAGGCCCTTTAACAGCTTTGTCATAGCTTTCATTTTTAAGTCTTTATTCTGTAATTCTAACATCTTACTTGTCTGCGGGTATGATATTATGATAAGAAGAAATATATATTTGGTGTTTGCCCCTGTTCTTGATACAGAGCTCATAAAAACCCTTCTAATTTTGTGAGTGAGAGGGTGATAGGGACACCTTTTGTTATTATATTTTGTTTTTGTTGTATCATGGACATTGTGAGTGACACAATGTAGATGCTCTGGGTTCTGTTATTTTCCTCTGAAGAGTTCTAGCAGGAAGTTAAATTACTGGAACCTTAGCTTGGTTTTGTGGAGCCTTGGTTTTAGATTTTGGATGGATTTCTTTTGGCTTTGTCCCTTATTTTAGGATATATCCCTTAATCCTGGGGCATAGTCTTTGCTATTTATGTGTGGATATTCTAGGATCTCAGTGGACAATTTGAAGTGTTTACCAAACCCCTCTAAGATGGCAGGACTGGAACCCTAAATTCCCCAGCAGTAGGCCACTCACTGCTCAGATGTCCGCTCAGCTGCTGTTTTCCTTCTTATTGTTCAGATTCTTCCCCGTGCGTTCACTCAGGAAGCAGCAGAGCATCTGCGGGCCATGTGTGCAGGGGGAGGGCCTCTCCTTTCGTGGCTCCCCCATTTCCAGAGTTTTCCCCCAGGGAGCCCTCGCCCCAGCACCATTACATCACACCTGTCGGCCTCATCCAACCCCACAGTGTCTGCTCAGTGCCTGACATACACAGTAGGTGAACGATGAATGCTTGTAGAGTGAACAAATGAATTGTTAATAAGTTACAAGATTGCTGACCTAGCGTCAGGGCCTATCTAAAATGGACAAAGCAGCAGTGCTGCATGGTGGCAAAAGGCACGGCCTTTGACAGGGTGACCTTGGGGGTGGAGGGATGTTCGGGGTGGGGACCGCTGAAGGGGGATGCGCAGGAGCCAGCGGAGACCAGCCCTGCCTGGCCGCGGTTAGACCTGTCTGACGGCTACGCCCCGCCCCGTTCCTCTTCTCCCCTCCCCTCCCCTCCTCTCCCCTCTCTGCCCCTCCCAGCGCGGGAACCAGTACCTCCCGCGAGCGCACCAGCGAACTGACCGCCCAGCCCCCGCGGCCGTCGCCTGCAGCCCTTGCTGTCCCCGCACCTGGGCACTAGGGCACCTGGCCATGAGGCGCCCGGGCGGGCAGCCGGAGCAGGAGCCCAGCGGGAAAAGGGTAAGGCAGTGGGGAGGCTGGACTGCGGGTCACGCCGCCCCGACGGGGGCTGTGCACTGCGCACGTAGCGCCTAGCCTGGAGCACCTGCCCGGGGCTGGGCCGGGACGCTGAGGGCAGGGAGCCAGGATCCCGGAAGAGCCGGGAGAGGCTGCGGGAGTGTCTAGGGCGAGTGGCTGGGACAGGGACAGCAAAGGACGCCTGGCTGTGCCCCACTGGGAGAGTCGCCCCAGGCTTGGGCGCGGTGGCTGCGGTGACTCCACCGGCTTTTCCAGCTGGGCTGGGTGGACTTGAGCACCATGCCTGCCAGAGAGCAGGAGCGTCCCCTAAGGCCACTCAGTGTTGGACCTGGGTCATCCTGAGGGCTTGCCCCCTCCTCCCATTCATGGTGCCTCAGTGGCCCCAGACGCCCATGACCAGGCCTGCCCTGAGGACCCCTGCCTACTGGGGACCTGGCAGGCAGGCTCCCCCCAGGAGAGCAGGGATGGAGGGGAACCCCTCTTTCCCATCCCCTTTGATGCTGCCCCTGTCCTTGGCCCTTCTGGGTGTGACTGGTCACAGGCATTCCATGGGCAGCGATGTGAGTTCCTGCCCGTTTCTGCAGGCTGCATGGTGGACTTTGGTGCTCTGGGCAGTGCCCTCACCCAGACCACTGGCCCTGTGCATGTCTAGGTCAGGAGACCAGCATCAAAGTGAAAGCCTGGGCTGCCCTTGAACCTTCCCTAGGCCTAGAGTGATTAGGTGTCTCTAAGCCTCATTTGCATTAAAACACCTAGATGAGTGTAGTCCATGGATAGCTGCGCGATTTGTTTTTTTTCCAGACATGGTATTTCTTCTGTGCTGCGGACATGAAGAAGAGTCATTCATTCATTCATTCATTCATTCACTCAGCGAATATTGACTGCAAATATGCAGATGGCCCATTATTTCAGAGCAATTAGTGCTATAAAAATGAAACAGGGGCCGGCCGAGTGGCTCAGTTGGTTAAGAGCTCGCTCAAGAGTTTGAGCTCTGAGCAACAACGGTTTGATGCCTGGCCCGAGCTCAGCTGCTGCTGAGCTGCCAAAAGGTGGCAGGATGGCTCAGCTAAAAAAAGAAAAAAAAAAACGAAACAAACAGGGCAGTGATGGGCACAACAGTAGGACAGGTGACAGCACCTGGTCCTCAGTTGGAAGAGGCAGCAGGCAGACCTTCTGAGTGAGGCAGGGAGACAGCACCATCTCAGTCCAAAGCTCTGGTCACAGCGTAGGATATCTTCATTACCATGAACAGGTCACAGAGGTTGCTGCAAGGGGCTGGTGAGCGGTGGTGAGCTGTCCCTCTCTGCGTCCTGAGTGTGTATTTCCTGTTGGGGGCCTAGTCTAAGGCAGAGATTTATGCTTCCCCAGAAAACATGTTCTGTGTCTCCTCACTCATTGTTCATTCAGCAGCTACTACTGAAGGCTAAGACTGTATTCCAGTGTCTAGGCTGTATTCCAGGTGTTTCGGATACAGCAGTGAACCAGACAGTCCTTCCCCTCACAGAGCTTATTTCCTGGTGGGGAGAAATGACAGTGAACAAGAACAGCGATTTTAATGTCACAGCAGATACAGCATTTTGTAAATGCAGTGAAGAAAAGCAGAGCAGCTTATGGAGTTCAAGGGTGATTGGGCTGTTGTATTCAGTAGAGATATCAAGATGGATTGTGCAAGGGGACGAAATTTAAGTGAACAAGACGCAGCCAGGTAACTCTGGGGAAGGACATTCCAGGCAGAGGGAACAGCGTGTGCAAAAGCCCTGAGTTGTGAACAAGGCGTGAGCTGAGTTGTGAACAAGGAGGAACAGGACAGAGGCCAGCAGGCCTCTCAGCCTCTGATTAGAGGAGGCAGGAGTGGGCTCAGCCTGATGACCACAGGCACCCAGCAGAGTAGATGGTACTCCCAAGCAAACTCAGGGTCAGGCCTGGTGGTTGAACTCCCCTCCCCCCGAAGCAGGAGACAGTTGATCACCAGAGATACAGAGTGTGTCTCCCAAGTGGGATATTTGCTTTCCCATACCCAGCATCATGGGCCAACAAGAAGAGCTGAAGTGGGGGCCGACCTGAGCTTTTCAAATCAGTAAAGACACTGGAAACGTGATTGGGGAGAACTGTTGCCTTCTAGGAACATCCCAATAATCTTTCATTCTTAAATTGCTTAGGTGATCTTATTAGTCAGCTTGAAAGGAAGACAGGACATTTATTGAGACTGTACTGTGTGCCAGCCTTTTGTCAAGTGCCTTATGTGTAGACACACGTTACCCTCACAGAGCGTCTCTGCAGGGTATACCAGCACTGTCCCCATTTCACAGATGAGAAAACCGAGGCTCACCTTCACACAGCTGCTGAGGGCGGAAGTCAGGGTCACAGTCAGGTGGCTTTAGAGCCAAGTGCTGGGAGGGAGAGACTGGGCTAACAGCTGACTGAGGAGGTTTGTCCAGGGGAGATGTTTGTCCTAACAGCAGGGGGACAGGGGTTGTTACAGAGCCAGCATGGGCTATGAGCCTGGTCCACTCCACTTTTTCTTCTTTTTTAAGGTGGTACTGTATTTCCCCGTGTATAAGACACACCCTTTTTCGAAAAATTGGGGTCTAAAAACTGGGTGTGTCTTATACAGTGGTTGTAGATTTTTTGACAGTGATGAGTTGTATGAATTTTATGATGAATAAAACTTGAGTTCAATAACTTTTTTTTTTTAAGATTTTTATTGGGGAATTGGGGGATGGGAATAGCACTGGGGAATTGGGGGAAGGGGAACAGACAAATTGCTGTCGTTTTGTTCTTCAGTCTAGTTGTGGAGGATGTTGCTTCACTGGCCCAAGTTGGCACCATCATTGCACTCTTCCTGGGCGAGGCAGATCAGTCGCCGGCTTCTGGACAGCCGCTCACTGCGGCTGCTGGCTGCTCACGCTGGCTGCTGGCTACACACGGTAGCCCATGGCAACCCACTGCCACAGGGGCTGCAGCCTATGCCATCGCCAGCGACTCACAGCAGCCCAGCTCCAGGTTGAGCTGTTGTTCAGCATCTTAGCTATGGAGGGCAGTGTCACTGGCCTTCATATGTGGGATCCGAACCGGGGCCCTCTGTCGTCCCAAACCAGTTCTTAACCATTGCGCCACTCGGCCGGCCCAGAGTTCAATAACTTTATGTAGTACATTTTTTTTCAAATTTTGGGCCCCAAAATTAAGGTGCGTCTTATACATGGGAGCATCTTATACATGGGGAAATACGGTATTTGCATGGGTTACAATTTCTTTTAAAAATATTTTTAAAGGTAATTCTTGCATGTGTTAAAAATGTTTTCACGAATGTTACTTTAGACAGCCCTTGGTCGCACAACAATACATCTGGCTCTCTGCTGTACTCGGACCCCAGCTCTCTGTTCCATTTCTTGAGAAAATGTGTTCCTAAACAAGCGCGTGTTTATGCGTGCGCATGCGCCTTCCCTTTCTCTTTGCTTACACAAATGGTGCTAATACTCGCGTCTGTACTTTATAACTTTAATATACTACTGTTATGAGTCCGGAGGTTCAGATATCCTTCATCCTTGCTGCGTATACGTGCCAGCTCACAAGTGGAGGTCGAACAATGGGAGGTCCTCAGAAGCTTAGGGTTCCTCTCTGGTTTTTGGGGTTTTGTCCCAATGTGTGTGTATTGCAGTGACAGCAATGCATGGAGCTTACTTGTACCTGAACACTTGCTCACTTCTGCGTCTGCCTCAGCAGGAGGAAGCCACAGCTGTGGAGACACTATTGAAAAGCAATGTGTGTTTTATGTTTTGGCCGATCCGCTTGCTGGCTTTCCAAGACCATGAGACTTAGTCCTGAGTGGTTCCTCACGGCTCTACCAAACATGTGTTGCAGCTTTCTGCTCCTGCTGGTTTGACAGAAAGAAACAGCATCACACTCAGATTTAATAGGTGTTTCTTCATAATGAGCGGCATTGTGAGTCTCACAGAAGTTTTAAGCTATTTGTCTTTCCCTTTCTGGGGCCTGTTCATGTCCTTGGACTGTGGTTTAAGTTGGTTTGTTGTCTTGTTCCTTTTTTTGTTATTGAATTATAATCACCCATCATCTCTAACCTGTCCCTCAGTGCCTTACCCACCCTCGCAGGCGGCGGCCACTGTGATACAGTTAGGATGTGTTCATCCTCGGATCTGATGCACGTTAGAGAGGCAGTATTGATTTACATGTGTATGTTGAACTTGCACACATGGCGTTGAGCCATTAATCATGGTCTTACTTCTTAAAGCTGATGCTGTATTTTGAAAGGACCTCTGACTGCTGTGTGAACTTGGTGGGCGCAGGGCACTCCATGGTTGGATTTACTATGCAATCATCTAACAGGTGATTGTCATTGGCTTAATCAGAAAGGTTATTTGGAGAAATGGCATTTTGGGTGTGTGCCTTAGATGATGAGGAGAAGGATGAGAAAAGGGGACAGAGCTGAGCAAGTGGCAGCATGGGGATACGCTGACTGAAAGCCCAGGGACACTCAGGAAAGCCCCAGAGCTGCTGGGGTCACTCAGGGCTGCATGTGGTCCCAGGAGAGGCTGGGTGGGGGCGTCTCAAATGCCAGGATTGGGCTTTGCTTTAAGGCACCAGGGGAGAGGCAGTGGGCTGGAGGTCAGTTAGCAAAGGTTTTGAAGGGCCAGAGTGGGGTGGACTGTGGACCTTAGAGGCAGGAGACCCCTGCAGTCTGCAGATGAGAGAAGAGTGGGTGCTGAGAGCAGCAGGGCCAGGCACCTGAGGAGGCATGGGGTCTAGGCAGGTCAAGGTTGCTAAGTTAGGAAACCAGGTGATGTGATGTTACAGACAGTTCCTAGGGATGGGAGGCTAACCCTGCTGGGGGATACCCATTGGCAGTTAGGCTTCCTGCAGGCTGCAGAGGGCTCTGTGAACCTTTGGTGAGTTAGTAGGAGCTGACCATGTGGCAGTGGGTGAGGCTGCCCAGGGACAGAGCCTGGGCAGATATGCAAGGAGAAGTTGACTAACAGGCCCAGCCAGCCAGGGATGCCTGGTGCCCTTTCGAACTCTGCCCTCTCCTGGGCAGGAAAGCATCCTTTTGGCAGGGACCCGGGCAGAGGTGGGATGTCCTTATAAACAAGGACATCAAGGAGGATCCCCGCCCCTGGTGTCTGTCAGGGAGCTTTGGAGGGTCCATAGGAATGCTGAGGCAGACAGGAGGGTGATAGCCTCAGGAAGCGCAGGCAGGTGGGCTCTGTTCCTTGGGATGAGCTCCGAGGCTGGTGCTGTCTCTGCTGGGAGCTGGTGATGGGGACAAAGGTTGGCAGAGAAACTTCAAGCCTTTAAAGTAAGCAGAAATATTCGACCACTACTTAATTTAACAAATACAATTTTCTAATTTCTAACTTTATTTTTACTGATGGTAAACAATACATATTTATTTTTAAAACTTAGATACATATCAAAAAAGCATAAAGAACTTAACCTTGTGTTGAGATAATACTGAATATATAACCTGCTTCCTTACTTAATATATCATGAGCATCGTTCCACTTCACTAACTACTCTGCAGAAACTGGGTAGTCACATGGCTGCTTACCCAGTCCCCAGTGTTGGGTGTTATCCAGTTAGCATCCTTCCTTTGTAAGTAACTTCATGTACATGTGTTTCAGCAGATGTTTTGCGAGTGTTTTCTGGATGCCAAGGGGGCTTGGGGACGAAGGTGAGTGACTCTAGATTCCTAGTCACTGCCGACATGAGGACAGACCCATGACAAGTGGCTGCAGGTAAGGTGCTGATCTAAGAACACACTGAGTTGAGAGGGAGCTGAGAAGGAAGCTTGGGAGAGAAAACCTGGGCCAGGGAACTGTGGCCTGAGCATCTGTCCATGGGCAGAGAGGGGACAGCCCAAGGTTACTGTGCCTACCAAGTGACTGGGCAATCAGATCCAAGAGACAGAAGCTTGCCATTCACTTTTGAAATCACTTCCTGCCCCTGGAAAACAAGGGCAGCACCAGTGCCTAGCATGTGTTGGGAGGCTGGTGACAGTGTTTGTGCAATTGGAAGCATTGGGGATACCTTTGAACTGGGCCGTGGACTTACCTCCCAGCTCTGCTCTGTCCTCAGGGAGCCCACAGTCAAGCTGGCCAGTGAAACTATAACCTCTGTCCTGGCTGAGGAATGTTGGGAGGCAGGTGTTCTCCCGTTGGTCCTCAAGCCTGAGAGCTGGGGGGAATGGGCCTTTTCTGGAGGAAGCAGCATGTGGCTGCCTTACATTCAGGGACACAGAGCCTCTTGAGGTGCTTCTGGCCTGGCTCTCACCCTGCCCGGGAGCTGGTGCCCTTAGAAGGACAATGGTGAGCTCACTCAGCTCCAGAGTTTTATACGCTTTGAGTTGGAAGAAGTGAGTTCAGGCTACACCGTCAGCAGCCCTGTGGACTTGGAGGAAAAGCTGCTCCTTCATGTCCTCTTGACGCAAAGGGCAAAGGTTGAGGCAGTCCCAGTTCAAGTCTAGCCTGAGTAACTGTTCTGACCCTCAGTCTTCTCATCCATCTGTAGCATGGTGATAATGACACCCACCCAACCCAGACTCACAGGGGTGGAGATGCTGCTTGCAAAGGGCCCCTTGGTTAAGGCCAGTCACCAGCCAGGTCACCTGCCTTTGCTGCCTCTTGGAAGGCAGACTATATGCTGAAACGCTCAGAGCCCCTTTCCTAGGGTGTGGGCTCCATTCCCCTGCTGCTCTCAGTCTTGAGACACCACTTCCTCACCTGTGCCCAGTGGCTTCCTCTGCGGGCAAACAGGAAGTCTCTCACCTCGAGGGTGAGGGTGACAGGCAGGGCTGCCTGGCAGGACTGTGTCTTTTGGGTCCTAGGAAGGGGGACACAGGGCGGGTTTGGGGGGCACAGGATATCAAAGCTCACCATTGGCAGGGCCTCTGGGGCCAGATCCAGTTTCCCCTTCCGTGCTTTCATATACACTGGCAGTTCTTGCTGGTACCCAGGGCTCCCTAGCTAGAGCCATGCACCTTGCAATGTGGGAAGGAGATAAAATTCTAGGAACCAGAGCAGAGCTGGCGGCTACAGGAGTCTGGGAGTCTCTTCCGGAAGTTGCTGTGAGCAGGAGCCACCCCCAGCCATGCTGTAGCTCCCAAACACACACACTGTCACACCCAAGGCCAGGGCCTGGAGCAGAGGGAGAGATGGTTCCTGCTCCCATTAGTGGGTCTGCAAGTGGTCAGAGAGGAGGAGGAGATGAGGGTGTAGTCACTCCTCTCATGGCAATGGAGCCAGGCACTGCACTACCTGGGCACTGTAAGGTGAGGGACCAGTCCTGGCCTTTGAGATTCACAGTAAAGGGGCAGGTGGACCCCTTGCCCTCGCCTGACCAGCCCCATTCCAGCCACAGGGAGTGAGGACCACTCCCTGTGGAGAGTGGAATGGGTCTGTGGAGAGGCTGGAGTGAGAGGTGGGAGGCTGACCCCCATCCTCAGCTCATGGCCACCTGGCTCCTGCCCCATCACGCTCCCCTCCCCGGCTTGTCCATAGCTCCCCTGTGGCCACATTCAGTGGTCATTTTGACTGCGTGTCTTCCTAGGCTTTGCAGTAACATTCCATAGAGCTGACCACATCCTCTTCTAAACTCACCTCCTCTCATCCTCTGTGATGACACTGTCTTTATGTCTCTCTCTCCTCCTTGACAGTGCAGCCTGCTGCTGGGCAGGACCCTCAGCCCTCAGCGTGGACCCCCTTTCTGCTGGTTTCTCCAGTCCGCCCTTTCTGTCCACTCCAGACATGGTGTCTAGTTGCCTGCTGAGTATCTCACAGGCATTGCAAACCTAGTATTTAAAAACAATCAAACTTGATTTTCTCTCCTAAGCCTCATCTCCCCAATTCTGTACCATTACAGCATATCCATCAGCACCCATTGCATTGCTCTAGTCAGAAATCAGGAAGCTGCCCCTATACCCCTTTCCTTTGTTCTCTGCAACTCCCTAAAGGGCAGATCCTGCCAACCACCCCAATGTGTACCCCAAGTCCTCTGTCTTCCCTCCAAGCCACATCTGCCTCCCCAGCCACTGAATCCCTGTCTTCTCCATTCAGCAGCTGACCACCTTAAACACTAACAGAAATGCTCCCTGACCTGTCATCTCTCTGATGACCACTGGAGACCCCAGGACCTGACCCTGCTGCTGCTGCCCTCCCCAGGCTCTCAGGGTAGCTGCTCCAGCCACACTGCCACTCCTGTTCCCTTAATTTGGGGACCTTTCCAGCCTCAGGTGATGAAGTAAACTGCAGTTCCCTCTGCCCACATTGCCTGCCCCATGCTCTCCACATGTGGGCTGCTTCTGGTTTATAATATGACATTGATTCATTCATCTACTTGTTTAATTCTGTCTCTGCCATTGGACTGGACGTTCCCTGAGGGCAGGTGTCTCACAAAAGGACTGTGGAACTGAATCCCCATCCAGACCCAAGGGGGCCTTGTGTGTCGGACTCAGTGCCCAGGTCTGGGCGTACATGCTGGGCAGTGTTGTAAGTGCCCAGACAAAAGGAACAGCTGGGGCAGGGGTGGGGGTGGTAATGATCCAGGTTTCACTGAGTTTGAGGTGCCCCAAACATTTTTCAGCCCAGAAGGAATAGTGGCGGCCCCTTCTGACATGGGGCATGTGTCCGGGTTATAACCACAGCTGACACACTGTCCCATACAGTGTCCCTGTTCTACCTTCCATCTTAACCAGGAATCAGGACCCTTGGTCTCCTGGGAATGTGGCCACTGCAGAGCCCACCCAGCTTCCACCCCCACCATGGCCCCCTTCTCTTCCTGTTTACCTCTCTGCCCTCAGATAGGCCCCAGCCCCCTAGGTCTAGGTCTAGGGCTGCCGGGAGCAGTGAAGCTGTGTCCCCGTGGGAGAAAGTGGCCATGTGGGCCTGGGAGGCAGGGAATTCCAGGCTCCTGGGGCCCACAGTGTGTAGAAAAGAACCTGGTAGGCATGGCCTTGTGGCCCCAGCCTGGGGGTGTGCAGCTGGAGGAGGGCTGGGGTCACCACCCGGCCCTCTGCACTGAGGGCCATGTGGCTGGTCTAAGGGCCCTGTGTGTGTGTGGAGGAGTCTCCTGGGAAGTTAGAGTTATAAAGACGAGCAGGGGTGTGGCAAGTCAGTTGTAATGAAGCTGGACAGGTAGCCAGTGCAGAGGGAGACAAGACAGCAGTGTGGCCCCAGCCCGTCTCACACTGCACGCCTGTGACCTGTGGCCTATGGACGTATGTTGGGAATTCAGCATGGGGAACAGACAGCAGTCGGCTCGTGTGCTCAGAGGCTCTGAGCTCTAGCCCAGCTGTGCAATCCTGGACAGTGGCTCGGAGTCTCTGAGCCTGCCTTGGAATCTGTGTGATGGGTACCATGATCCCTCTCCAGGAGGTAAGGGGAGTCGCTGAGGAGCCACTGGGGAACACTGTCACTACCAGACAATTGTATTAGGCCACAAAAATAGGACTGTTGACTGCCCAAAACAGAAAAGAACAGTTGCCCCACTGGGCCTCATGTGTCCCACCGGGTGTCTTGAAGGGAACTGAGAGCTGGCAGGATGAGAACCTGGTGACAGAACCACAGCAGGAAGGGGTGGGGCCTGTCACAGCCCAAGGCCTGCACCTTCCCCTTTCTGTTGCAGGCCCTGGGGGATGAAGGGTGTCCTTGGCGGGTTCTCTCTGGCCCAGGTGGGGGCCCTGGGGAAGGGGCCTGGGGACACAGGCCTGGGAGCGAGGCTTTTGTCTGTGGGCAGGAAGTAAGTGTGCGGTGCAGAGCAGTGGGGAGCCCCAGGGAAGGGGGAGCGGAAGTCGGACGCTCCAGTGTCACAGTCACCACTGCTCACCACTCTCAGGCAGACACACTGCAGTGACTGCTCCTGGGGAGCCCGGTCACCCAGCCTTTCCTGGGTCCTGTGCAGGTGAGCAAGGTGGGCCTGCTGGGTGGTCATGGGAGCGAGCAGGGGGAGCAGGGTTTGTGAGAGTCACCTGTGCCCTGTTAGCAGTGACCGGTGGGCAGGAAGGAGGGCGCTGGGGGCCCTGCTGTGCACTTGCTGTGCTGTGTACCACCACCTCTCCACCTCCTTCTCTCTGTCCCCCTCTCTCAACCTCCCCTGCCCATCTGACCTTCCTCTGATTCCTGCCCAGTCTCCCCAGAGCTCTTGGGATCTGCAGTAGTGAAGGTGGGGGGCATGGTGACTGCTGTGGCTGGGTGTCCAGTTGGTGCTCTTGGGGCCAGAGGCCTCAAGTGAGCCTTGACCAGTGAATTTTGAGAGACAGAGGCCAGACAGGCCGGGGTTTCTGTCTGGGATGCGGTCACTGCAGGGAGCTTTGGGGGGCTCCCAGATCCACCCAGAGAGGCTGCTTGGAGGCCGGGACCCGTTTATGCCTGCTGATCTGATGGGCAGCAGGGCTGGATCACTCTGTGTCCTTGTGTGGGGCACTCTGAGGCCTTCAGGTGAAGCCAGGCTTCTGGATGGAAGCCTCTTACATTGCCCCTATTCTGGAGCCTGACATGCTGAGAGTCACTCCCCCGGCTAAAAGGCTGAGAGAGGTGACCTGTTGTTCGCTGAGGACTGTGGGGCCTTGGCCAGGTATGAAGGATGGGCCCCAAATGGGCTTGTCTCCCCAGCCTCCTGGGGCATCTACAGACAAGGTAGATCCCCAGCTCAGGGATCACAGCTGCTGAGCTATTGATGGAGTTGTGGGGGTGGGAGGTGGGGGGAGGGTGGCGGTCCAAGAAAGGGTAGGGAGGCCAGCCTGGCCAGGACCCTCCTGGTGGTCCTTGCCTTTTCCAGGCTACAGCTGCTCTGAGACCTGTTGGTGTTCTGTCTTTATCCTCCTGTCCCTCATTCTCCCTGTCCCCGTTCCCTCTGCCCTTATCCTCCCTGTCACCATCCTCCCTGTCCCCATCCTCCCTGTTCCCCATCCTCCCTGCCCCCTTCATTCTTCCTCGCTGCCTAAGTCCTGGCTGACTCCACCACTGGGTCCTCAGTACCAGGGAGCCCCTCCCTCCCTGTCTTCCTCTCTCTGCACATTTGCATGAGGCTCCTTCGTGTGGCAGGAAGTGGGCCTGCCCTAAACATATCTTGCAGTGCTCAGGTCCCAGGTTCAGGCAGGGGCATCAGTCTTGCAGCTACAGATGCAGGACCCCACCCTTGGCCCCCGCCCTCAGGGACGACATTCTGACCTGGCTCCTGCCAGGACAGTACAAGGACAGGACAGGTCACTTCCTCAACCCCTGGCAGGCCAGGAAGTAAACCGTTTCGAGGGTAAAGAGAAGGAATGTTTGCCAAGTGTGGAAGCTTAAAGGGAGAGTGGGACTTGGGGCAGCTCTGGAGGAGGCTGCGGGCAAGGGTGCCTGCAGGGCTGCCTATGCTGTCAGGGATGGTGCCTGTAGGTTTATTTTCGCTTCTCCGAATGGACCTGAAAAGCCGCACAGCAAACCAGGCGTGGTATTTCTAGCGCCGACAAGACCCAGCCCCAGCCCTGGCTCTCAGACCCATTTCCGTTTTATAACCTGAGGACTAGCTTACTCCATCTTATACCTTTATTTTATAGACATGGAAGCAGGTGGGGTTTCTGACCAGACTCAATGGCTGGTCAGTTGTAGTTAGGATTTGAGTCCAGTCTGTGAGCTTCAGGTATGGGGGTGTAGGACGCCCAGGCTTTCACCTCTCCCTCCAGGCAGGCTGTCCTCAGCCCCTTGCAGGCAGAAAAGAGGGGGAAGCAAACCCACTGTCAGAAAGTACAGACCAGGTGCTGTGGGCTGCCTCCTGCCCCAGGGTCACAAAGAAGCTGCCTTGAAACCTAGCACAGGGCCGGGGTGGGGGCGCCACATCCTTCTGGTCCCCCAGGCCAGTCTCTGGGGACTTCACCCCCTTGGCTGGGTACAGGTGCAGCCCCTGCCATGCTCTCGAGAGCAGCCCAAGTTCAGCTGCCTGTGCTCAGTGCTGTCCCCACCACCACAGAGCCCACCCCTCGCTGTCTCCCAGAGCTCAGGCATCATCTTGGACCCCAAAGAGCCATCCCACTTTTTACAGAACTTTCCCTCAAACTCCCAAGCCCTCTTTGGACAGAACAAACCCACCAAGAGGCCAGTGGCAGACTCTCTCCCTCCTTTGTTCTGAGGATGCCTGAGACCAGTGATTTCAAGAGATTTCACTAAACACCAGGGGTTAAAAAAAAAAAAGGCAAAAAAGTAAAACCAACAAGATTCTAGATGAAGGACACCTGGCTGACCTCTGGCTGAAAGGTGCCATCCTTCAGGAACAGGTTGGTCTCCCCACTGATCCCTGACCTTTGCTTCTTGTTGGGTTAGGCTGCCCTCACCCAGGTGACTGGTGGGACTGCCTTGATGGTCATAAGTGATCTCATCCCTCAGGTCATCCCAGCCCTCCATTCAGGAAGGAGAAATTTAAAAGAGGAGAGAAAGGTTGGGGAGGGGAGAGATAGATAGAGGTAGATAGATAGATGAGAGAGAGAGAGAGAGAGAGAGAGAGAGAGAGAGAGAGA
>NW_017731660.1:1668817-1806815 GCF_001890085.2 Hipposideros armiger | reverse complement strand
GAGAGAGAGAGGAGGAGGAGGAGGAGGGAGGGAGGGAGGGAGAGAAAAAGAGAAAGAGAAAGAGAAAGAAAGAGAGAGAGAAAGAAAGAGAGATTTCTTAAACCCCCAATTGCAGGGTGCCTTCTACACGTGGAGGGCTCAGATGAGGACATTGAGTGGGTTATCCAGTCTCCTTTGTGCCCAGCTACTCCTGAGAATGGGAACCCACATGAGCGTTTTTGGCTGCTGGCCTGGCAGGAGCACCTAGGAATAGCTCTGCCCTCAGGGTGCTAGGCTTCCTGGGAGGAATATGGTTGACTCAAGGGCAGCCTGGCCCTCAGGTCATAAGGTCATGATGCTGCTGACTCTTCAAGGTCAGGCTCCCCAGGCCTCCAGGGAGGTTGTTGAGGCTCCTGGGCTCCTCCTCACCATCCTTCCTCCCTCATTGTCACAAATACCTCTGAGCGCTATGGGGTGAGTCCTGGGGGGGGACAGGTGGATCTGAGGGACTGCTTACAGGGAGTTTGTGACCTCTGGGGAGGGTTAACAGTGGGAAGAGTAATGCCAGAAGAGCCGTCTTCCCCAGGCACCGAGTGCCCTCTTCTCTGGTCTCCAGAAAGCTGCTGCAGCTTGTCCACATTCCCCCTCTACTCCTTAGAGGGACCCTGGTTTCATGGGAGGACCTAATCCGCGTCTGGTGTAGAAGTAGCATGGACCTGTGCACATATACTTGCTTAGGAGGACATGTTTGCAAAGGTGGACACGTGGTACTCCTTAGAAACTTGCAGGATGCCCTGCCCACCACCCCCACTCCCTTACTGGCATCTGAACCTTTCCTGTCACGGGAGGGGGGTGATGTTGTTTCGTCCAGACAGAATGCACTGGGACCCACAGAGACACGTTCAGATGCAGGGTGTGGGGTGTGGAGGAACGAGGACCCACCAAGAAAGGGCCTGGGAAGGGACAGGTGGGCCCAGGGGACACGTGTTCAGGTCCACATAAATAGGGTGCTTCTCTCCTGTGCCCTCATCTCCTAAGTGGAGCTGTCTCCCCAGTATTTCAGTGCCTTGTGGGCTAGTTGCTTGAGGAGGCTGAAGTGGGGACATGCCACCTGCTCCCACTTGGTCACCCAGTGGGCAAGCATCCACTCTCCAGGGGCCCAGGCCCAGCTTAGAGCTTAGTGGGCACCTTGACCTGCTTCCCCTGGGCCACACTGCCAGCTGTAAACGAGGACTAGCCTGCTGGCCTAGGGAAGGATGCAGGCCCCAAAGACAGGTGCCTCTGGCAGTGGACGTAGGCAGGCTACGGCCTTCTTTCCCAGGTGCCTGCTCTTCCTGCGGAAGACTGCACTTCTTCACTCCAGCCTGTGTCTGTCTGACTGCCACCTGCGTGTCATTTTTGGCTTGCCACTGATTTTATGCTGTTTTGAGGCTGCCAACTGCCTCCATCCCTCCAATCCAGATCCCCAAGAGGAGGTCCGATTCAGCCAGTCCATCATTCTCAGTAAGCCACTTGGGCCACCTTCAGCCCACAGGCAAGCAGGCAGCTGAGATGGTGGGGTCAGAGGGTACACATGGTGCACCCTCCCTCCCCTCTGCAGGGCTGTAGAGGACAGTGTTCCCCAGCAGGGGCCATGGATGTGGCAGGGACTCCCAAACTCGTCTGACACACTGGACGTGAGCTCCCAGGGATGGCATCCCTTTGCTGACCTGCATTTGCTTTGGGCACTTCCAGGGCACAGTGGATTCCGGTTGCCCTCTGGCCAGCACACCCCCTGACCCACACCATGGGATTCTGAAGGCGGATGCTCCTGGGCCCCCACATCCTATACTCTGTGGATGATGGGTGACGACAGACTGTCTGAACACCCCAAACCTATGGGACTTCTTAACATCTGTTTAAGAGATGACCTGCAGCCCTCTCTGGGAGTGCACCCAAGGGGGATGCCTGAACCTTCTTGGGAACACACCTGGGCGTCTGCCCCCCCTGATCCCACGAGGCCAGGCACCCCTCCCAGGGGCTCCAGTGCAGAGCCCATGGGCCTGGTGGCCGGCCCGTCCCAGGGGGACCCGAGGCAGAGCCAGGGCACGTCCACACAGGTGGTATTCTGGGCGGGCATCCTGCAGGCCCAGATGTGTGTCCTGGACCTGGAGGAAGAGCTGGAAAAGACCGAGGGGCTCAGGGCAGGGCTGAGGTCCTGCCTCCCCGTGGCCCCTGCGGACCTGTGCCCCTTTTCCTGCAGCCCCACAAGCCCTCAGGACTTGGACCTGTGTCCTGGCCCACCTGTGGAGGAGGCCTCAGGGGAGGACAGCAGCGGGCCTGAGGGTGAGGATCAGGACCTAGTGTGGCCAGGCGAGGGGACGGTAGGCTCCTCCCTGGAGTGGGATGCAGAGGAGGAGAGTGTGTTCTTTGACAACCCCCTCTTCCTGGAGAGCCCCTGCTCAGACTCTGCTCTTGGGGCCCGCTTCTCCTGGGGGCCTCCAGACACCTGCATGGCCATGAGACCTGACAGCCCACACACCCTGGAGCCTCCTGTCCTGGTCCCGGGAAGTGGGGCGCCATGGTGGCTGGGCGAAGACCCGGATGGTGGGGACAGCATGGCTGACTCCAGTGGGCACACCACACCTCCATTCCCTGTGCCCACCTACAAATCACACTCCTGGGACATGGTAGACACCACTGACCAGGCTCCCACAGCACCTCCTGGCCGGAGGAACAGTGAGGTAAGCCGGGCCTGGGAACCAACCCAGGGCTGTGTGTGGGGAAACGGAAGGCCGGGCCTTGCCCTGCACTCAGAGGTCACCGGGGCCAGAACACTCTTCAGATGCCAAAGCTTTTGGGAACCCTGGAGTAATAGAGCTGGAAAGCCAGACCAGTGTGGCCTTCAGACCTGTCAGAAATTCTATGGATGCCATCATGTCAACTGAACACGATGGCCCTTATGTCCACAGTGTCCCTGTATCACCAGCTTTGAGGGCAGTGTATGGACACTTGGAACTGGCAGGTCCTCCACTTATAGCCTGTTCCCAGCCTTTCTCTGTTCCCGGCCACCCCTCTCACCTCCCAACTGTAGCTGCAGGGTCAGCTGCCAAGGGCAACCTCCGCCCCTGACGGGAGATGCCTGGCAGTCCCACTCTGTTTTTTCTTAGCGATTTCAGCATTTTGCTACTTTTAGCTAACCATCTTTCATTCCCTCTCCCCTCCTGGTGTCAGTAGATCAGGCCCATATAACAATGGCAGAGGTCCTTGATATCAGCTAGGACTAGTTATGGGGACAAGTGTGGCAGACAGTAGGGAGCACGATTTTCCCAGGGAGACCTCTGTGAAGAGATAAGGGAACTCCAGATGGTTGAGCAGGGCTGGGACTGTCTGGTCTCCCCAGTCCCAGAGAGCAATGCAGACCTGTTACCCCAGAGGGGCTTCTGAGTGGCTGGGGTCCCAGTGTGAGTGGGACCTTCTGGCCAGTGCATAAGGCTGTCGCTGTGCCCCACTCCCTCTGCCGTAGCACAGCCCCTTCTTGGTTGGTACTGTAGGAGGCAGGGCTACCTGGGGGGACTGGTGAGGAAGGAGGATGACAGAGAAAATGGGTAGTCAGTGGACATGGGCTGGGGCCCAGGAGGCCTCGGTGTGGCACAGTCCCCCAGGTTACACCCCTCCTCCCTTTCTCTGAGACTACTCTGGCAGATGGTCTTGACCCTGCAGCATCCCATGTGGACAAAGCATCGACCTGGGAAAAGGGACCTGTTGGATCTGACCCTGGCCCTGCCACCCATCATGTGCAACCTTGGGCAAGTCACCTCCCCCTCTGCGCCTCACCTATATCTATACAGAAGAAACGTGAACCTATGATTTCCAGGGTCTGGCATCAGCATCCTAGAATGTGGGCTTTCTCTGGTCCAGGACCCTTCTCTGAACTCAGGGCCCAGGCCGGATGGGAGGACAGCAGGGTGGGCTCTGTGTTCACAGTTGTGCTCCACTCTCCCTGCCTAGACCCCCTCACCTCTCAGGGACTCCAGGCTTCACGGACACCCTGTGCTTCTCTCAGCAGGCCCTGCCCAGTGCTGAGGACTGGCATACAGGACAGGGTCCTTCCTGGCCCCAGGTGCCTCTCATCTCCCAGGACAGAGGTGAGACCTACTATGGGGGTCTGGGAAATTGGGTGGTGGGAGGCTTTGCATCTGGAGTGGGACAAAGGTCATTCTTGGATCCATGGGTGTCATTAGGGGTCCCACTGTACTGTGTTGGAGCCAGACAGACTTGGGGTTAAATTCTATTTCTGCCTGTGTGACATCATCAGGACTGTGGGTTTCAAATACTCACTTTGCAGAGTAAATGAAGAAATATGCAAGACACCCAGCATCTTCGATGCCTGGGTCTTAGTGGCTTAGTAAGTCCTGAGCCCTGATTGTCTCAGGGCTGGAGTCCTGGGCGCCCTATGCAGTCTGTCTCTGCATGTGGGAAGTCACTGCCCAAAGGATGGACAGGACTTGCCACCCAGCACAGGGAGAAGCCCCATGGAGACGGCTTGGTGGGCAAGGGGCAGATGACTCTTCTGGCTCTCCAGGCCCCTCGGCCTTTAACCTGCTGTTCACCTTGCCAGTCTTACTCCGTGCTCTTTCTCAGGTGACAGACATGCTGAGTGTCCCCAGGAGCCTGCTCCTTGCACCTCAGCCCCTGACCCCTGGGGAGGCCCAGCCCCTTCTTCAGAGCCTAGCAGCCCTGAGTCTGAGAGCAGAGGCCTCAGCTACAGGCCCAGCCCCAAGTCTTCCCCGGAAGGCAGCCCGCGGCCCTGGGGCCAGCAGGCCGGCGGCATTCTGCCCAGGTGGACACCAGATGCTCCCTGCCTGTCATTCCTGGAAACAGGTGGGGCAGAGCCTAGTTCCCTGGAGAGAGCAGCTCCAGAGCCTGGGGAGGACGTGAAGAGTGAGGGGGCCAGGCAGCCTGATGTGCACCGGACCTCCACAGAAGGGTGAGTGTGGGACTGGCCGGCTCTGGCTGATGCTTATGGGTGTGTCTGGGAGTGCCCTGGTCTGGGAGCATGACAAGTGCACACTGGGACTGAACACACCTATGTCAGTTAAGCCAGGGCTATCTGCCTGGCCCTCAGCAGGGTTTTGAGGGAAACAGGAGGGTTTGAAAGCACCAGAAACCAAAGAACAGACAGTCACACACATGCGCCGAGGCAGGGCCCCGTGAGACCTGTGCAAGGCTGGACAGCAGAGGGGCAGTGCCCAGAGAGATGGCAATTGTGCCCGGTAGGTGTGGGGCATGGGAGTTCAGAGCTCGTGATGTGGAATCACATATGCTTTGTGTCTAAGGTGGCGTCTGAGAGAAACTAATGCCAGAGCCTAGGCCCAGGCAGCTGGCTCAGATCTTGGGAAGCTGGAGCGCCAAGGGGGTTTGACTGGGACCAAGGGAAGGGGTCTGGGGCCCGGAGCAACTGGCACAGGTGGGAACAGGCCAAGTGGGAAAGCAGCCGAGGTCTGCCACCCAGATGGTGTGTAAAAATGTCAGCCCCTGGGGTCTCTACATGGGGAGGGGCTTTGTTCTTAGGCTGGCTGACAGGGGTCACCCGATACTGCAGTGACTGCAGGGTCAACCCCACTCCCATCTCTGTGTCTCTGGGTGGTGGCACAGAACCTGTCAGTGTCAGGATCAAAGAGCCGTCCTTCTCATGCATCTGGAGACAGTTGTTCAGAGGCAGGGTCATCAGAGGGGTCTCTCGCTATCTAGACCCAGAGTGTCATTGTACCAAAATTAAAGTTAATTCAGCTCGCAATGAAATAAGTAACCCCCCTAAAATGAGAACCACACTTTTAGAGTAAATGACATACTAAATATTCTATAAATTAGTTTATTTAATCTTATATTTAATACAATATAGGAGGTTTAATTTTCCTCGCACAAGCTTGCCCAATGAGAGGCCTTTCATTCACACTTGACTTTCACAGTGAGCTCATAAAGGTCTTTCTGATTTTATTTTAATAGCAGCTTTACTGAGATGAATTTACACACTACAGTCCACTCATTTGAAGTGTACAATCGCATGACTATTTATTTTGGCATAGTGCTTTCTCCCCCAAAGTGCCTCTCCATCTAGATATTTTAGCAACAACATTAACTGATGAGATCATTTTTTTGTAAAAGTATTTCAGGGCTTCATCAGCTGATTATCCAGACAGTTCTCTCTAGAGGGGATGAGTGTGTCATCTTTATTTCCTGCTCTCTGTTGCTCACTGGATGAATGCCCCCAGCTCCTCCCCGTCACCGGCTTTCCGTGTGATTCCTGGTCTCACAGCATCACTTTCATGGACTTCATGAAATCATGGGGAATTGTTTTACAAGATTTATAATTTTACTGTTCAGTTGGTTTTGATTATGTTTGCCCTGCCTTGCTGGGTGTGTCTGAGTCTCAGGACGCAGTGAGAAGTTACCAGCAAGGACACTGGCCCTGTCGGGCCAGAGATAGATGTGTTAAGTGGAGAGGGCAGTCTGTCAGTGAGCATTTTCATACTATGATTTCTGCTTCTGTGCATAATTGCTAACTATGGCAGTGTGGACAATGACCATCCCGATGACAAGGGCTCCCCATGCCTGGTTGCAATGTCGCAGGGCAAACTGAAGGGTCAAGTAGAGACAGGACATGGGGACTTCTGATGTTCTGCGTCTTTGGGGCTTGCCGGTTCACTCATCTCCCGCAATAAGGCCCTTTACCACAGTATAGGAAGGGAAAGGCTGGAAGCCACCTGACCCCGCAGCCGTCGCCATTCCTAAAGCTGGTCTAACTTCCCATTCTCACCTCCTTCACATGCCTTTATCGGCTCCAGATCTAGCAATGGGAGCTGGAGCTGGAACTGGAGCTGGAGGGCAGGGGCGGACAGGCAGGCACTCTGAGGGTCTCTCCACGACTTGACCCAGAGCCCTTTCGTGTCCATCTAAGTGGGAGTCTGATGACACTGATGGACTTTCCCAGGCTTCCTGAGAGCCCCATGCCCCAAGTGCAGCCCCCAGAGGAAGGCCAGAGGCCACAGGCTGGAGACAAGCTGGCTAATGGCATTGGGACCGACAAGCTGGCCTGGGACCTGGCCTCTCGCCTATATCGCCTAGAGGGCTTCCAGAAGTCCGAAGTGGCTGCCCACCTGCGGAAGAAGTAAGGGGTTCTGAGCCTGAGCAAGGTCGAGGGTGAGGCAGGACAGGCTCCGTCCACTGGTCACACCTCCCTGTCCCTGTGTCCCTCCAGCTGACCTCTTACTCCATCGTGCCTGTCCTGATGTTACCCCTTCTCATGCCCTTGACCCAACTTAGAGCCACTGGACTGGCCACTTTGCCTCCCTGCCCTGATCCAACGTGTCCCTCCCACCCAGCAGACAGACCCTAGTTGACCCTTGCCCTCTCAGCCCCCTGGACCCATCTGTCAGGCCTTGGGATGTGTGCAGACTTTGGGGCCCCTCTGTGCTTGTGGCCCCAGTCTAACCCCCACCCCACTTCCCTCCGCAGTGATGACCTCAGCAGGACTGTGGCTCAAGAGTACCTGTCCTTCTTCCAGTTTGGAGGCCAGAGCCTGGACCACGCCCTCCGGTAATGCTCTGGTCTCTGGGAGTGGGCTGTGGGCCGGGGCCACAACCTCTAGTAGTGCTCCGCCCTCTCTGGGGTGGGCTGTAGGTGAGCAGGCTGGCAGCCCCTGGGGGTCTGACTCTGGCTTCCGTGCAGGGGCTTCCTCCAGGCCCTGGTGCTCAGTGGGGAGACTCAGGAGCGAGAGCGAGTCCTGTACCAGTTCTCCAGACGCTTCCACCACTGCAACCCTGGGCTTTTCTCCTCAGTAGGTAGGAGGGCAGGGCTCCCGGGTACTGTGGTTTGTTTGGGGGATTGTGAGAACCTGAGCATTTGGGGGTCACCCCACCCAGTGAGGGCAGAGGAAACATGGGGCCCAGTTGCAGCGCTTTGTCTCCACTTGTGGCAGACTCGGTCCACACCTTGACTTGTGCCATCATGCTCCTGAACACTGACCTACATGGACAGGTGAGCGGATGGGGAGGCCGGGTGGGTCCCAGAGTGGCTGGCTGGGGGGTACTAACTGTTCTTCTTGTCTCCATGGCCACAGAACATCGGGAAGAGCATGAGCTGCCAGGAATTCATCAGCAACCTGAATGGGCTGCAGGATGGTGGAAACTTCCCCAAGGAGCTGCTGAAGGTGCGACTTCCACTCGGGTCTGGCTCTGCCCAAATGTGCTTAAGAGGACAGGGCCTGTTCAGTGGAGGAACTGAAGCTTCGGCTGGGATCTGTTAACGTTTGTATGTTCTGTTCCCAAAGCCCAACCTGGACCTACTGAACCAGACCTCTGGGCTGGGCCTGAACGGCCGTTGAGCTTCCAGCCCTTCCCGCTTCGTCAGCTTCCTCCGAGCAGGATAGCATGTGGCTGATTCATTTCCCTTCCAGAGAGCTAGTTCAAGCCTCACTTAGCTCAGGCAGGGACTAGAACTGCTGTGTTCACCTTGTGTCTCCAGCTCCCTACACAGTGCCCAGAGCTTGGCAAATGCTCCATAAGTTGTCACATGTGCGGGGAGCACCGAGGGGTTCCTTCCTGCTCAAGGGAGGAAAATGGATGGGCTGGGAGAAGCAAGCTGCAGATGCCACACCCCTCCACCAGATGGATTTGGGCCCGCAGCGTCAGGCTCCTCGGCCCACCTATGTGCTTCTGTTCCAGGGCCTGTACTGGTCTATCCGAAGTGAGAAGCTGGAGTGGGCAGTGTAAGTGAGAGCCCTTCCCAGCCCACCGGGGCCTGGGCAGTGCCCCTCAGAGTGGGGCAGGGCCAGTCTCAGAGGGGGTACAGCCCAGGTAACACCTGGGGGTGCCAGAGACGGGGGGTTGGGGGGATGACAGGAACTAATGGGTTGGCTTCAAAGGGCTCCTTCTGGGTGTCCTGGGGTGTGGCTCCCCAGCAAGACAGAGGGTGGGGGTGTTGAGGCAGTGGGCACCTCCTGATGGCTTCTGCACAGCCAGTACCCCAACCAGATTCTGTATGTCCAGGGATGAAGAAGACGCAGCCAGACCCGAGAAGGTCCGGCCGAGTCCCCCAGCTGGCACGATGAGCAACCCCTTCCTCCAGCTGGCCCACGACCCCACTGTGCCCACGTACAAGCAGGGCATCTTGGCTCGAAAGATGCATCATGACGCGGATGGCAAGAAGAGTGGGTGTCTGCTGCTGTGTGGGGCCTCTGCGTGGGGTTTGTGTGAGGCAGCACTGCTCAGGGACGCCTGCTGTGTGCGTAGCTGAGGACAGGTCCCCCATGCTCCTTCCTCCGTGGTGACTGTGTGCTGTGTAAGGCACCCTGGGGTGGGAGGGGTGCAGACACAAGAGGGGCCTAGTGTTCCTGTCCCCAGAGCCCCTGTGGTGACGTGTGGTCTGAGTGGTGTCTGAGAGCTGGGTCAAGTATGGGGTGTGGAACAGGGTGAGGTTTGGGGTTTTGTTTGGAATGGGATGTGGGGGCAGGATGGTTGCAGCATCTGGGAAACAATTGGATCAGGGCTGGACCTTAAAGGGTCTGGGTGTGGAAGTTGGGCAGAGGGCATCCCCCACAGAGAGGAGCAGGCAGTTTGCTGCAGACATGGGATGTGTGAAAGAGAATGGTGGGAGATGCACTGAGCTTCACTGCAAAAGGCTGGAGGCTCTAGAGCAGCGGTTCTCAACCTTGCTAATGCCGCGACCCCTTAGTATAGTTCCTCATGTTGTGGTGACCCCCAACCATAAAATTATTTTTGTTGCTACTCTATAACTGTAATTTTGCTACTGTTATGAATCGTAATGTAAATATCTTTTTGTTTTCTGATGGTCTTAGGCGACCCCTGTGAAAGGGTCATTCAACCCCCAAAGGGGTCGCGACCCACAGGTTGAGAACCGCTGCTCTAGAGCAAGGCAGCCATGGAGTCCCAGGTGGGACAGGTGGATACTAGCCAGGGAGCGAGCGTTCCACGGGCCTGAGTGAGGCCAAGGCTGATCGCAGGGGGACTGCTTTCTCCCGCCTAAGGGCCTGAGCCCTGTGGCTCTCTGGACAGGTTTACGAAGTGGAGGTCATCTTACAGGGACCAGAACAATGTCTGAGAAGTGCTGTGCTTGTCGGCTTTTGCTTCTGTGTGTTTATGTGCACCTGGGGCATGGGGGGCTGGAGGTGGTGTGAGGGGCAGGGAGGGGGCCCTGGGGGTGTCTGGGTGGGGTGCCCTCATCCACCTGTGTGCTCTCCTGGAGCAGCGCCATGGGGCAAGCGCGGCTGGAAGATGTTCCACACCTTGCTTCGAGGAATGGTCCTCTACTTCCTGAAGGTAGGAAGGGGGTCCACACCCTGATGGGCAGGGTGGGTAACTGATGAACAGCTCTTTTCTGAGTCGCTGTGCCCTGTGGCAGGGAGAGGACCAGGGCCCTGAGGGGCAGATGGTGGACGAACCTGTGGGGGTACACCACTCACTGGCCACACCAGCCACCTACTACACCAAGAAGCCGCATGTCTTCCAGCTGCGGACTGCCGACTGGCGTCTCTACCTCTTCCAGGCACCGTGAGTTGGGGTGGAAGGCAAGCACAAGGGCCCCAGCTTCCTGTACCTGAGCCCTGCTCACTTCTGGTGGCTTCTGGCCTAGCCCTGGTGGAGCTGCCTGTTGACCAGCAAACCTCTCAGATGGGCAGCGAGAAGGGGTACTGCGGCCCACTCTGCCAGTGTGTGTCTGTCTCCTTGCAAGTCCACATCAGTCTCCCATTCCAGGAGGTCACTAACAGTTGTCATTCCTTGACATTTGATGTAAAATCTGTTGCCTTCCCAGATTTTCCTCTCTGGTGGATGAACAAGACCACCAGCACAGGTCAACCTCTCTGCCAGCTGCAGAGTTCTGGGTTCTGAGCTACTGTGAGAACATGGGAGGTGGGAAGTGGGGACCAGTGACAGCGTTGACTCCAGGGCTTGGGGACCCAATGGCCTCTGCATCCACAGCACTGCCAAGGAGATGACTTCCTGGATCGCACGCATCAACCTGGCCGCTGCCACGCACTCAGCGCCTCCCTTCCCCGCCGCCGTAGGCTCCCAGCGCAGATTTGTGCGGCCTATCCTGCCCGCGGGCCCGACCCGGAGCTCCCTGGTACGGCCTTGTGGGGAGGAGGTTTACAGGTATAGGCAGCGGGGTGTAAAAGGACCTAGAACAGGAGTGCAGACAGGAGCGTGTGCCTGCGCACTTGGCCTAAGGAGGGGTCAGGACAGCTTCCCACACCTCATCCCGCCCCCCTCCCCGGCTCCTAGGAGGAGCAGCATCGATCCCATGAGAACTCCCTGGACGCCGCCTCTGATGACCTGCTGGATTTGCAGAGGAACTTCCCAGAGCGGCGGGGCCGCAGCCGCGAGCTAGAGGAGTACCGCCTGCGGAAGGAGTACCTGGAGCACGAGGTGAGGTGCTTTGCTGGCTCACGCCCCGTCTCCTTGTGACCGCCCCCAGCCCTGTAACCTGCGCTCTTGGGCCGCTTGGGACGTGAGGTGCTTGAGTGCGTGGTTTGCACAGGTATGTGTGCACACAGGGTGTCTGTCCTCGTGTTCTAGGGACACAGAGCAGCCGCTTGTCAGAAATACTCTTAGGGGCTTTACTTTTATAGTTTTTTTCCTCCTAGGAGTAGTATATTTGGCTTTTCTTAAGTTGGAGGAAAAACTATCTTAGCTGAATTATTTCTCCTAATGCCTATCTAATAGTAACAGGCTGTATTTGTACAGCTTGTATTACTTGCCTGGATTACCCTATGAAATTATCTAACAACTATGATCCTCATTTTGTAGATGAGGAAACCGAGGCATGGAGAGATCAAGCAACTGGTCCAGCCTGATAAATTTACATGCTACTCCAATCATTTGTAGTATTGACTAAGGAATGACAGTTATTAGCTCTATGACTGATGTTGGGATGTTTTATCCTCCCTCCCCCACCCAAATTCTGCTTTGGCCTAATGTTGGTCACATTCTGGGACCTGAGCAGGAGGGGTAGGTGTGGGGTAGTGTGACAACAGAGGTGTCATAGGTGATCCAGAGGCAGAGAAGGGAGCATCCGTGTTGCCTGCTGGCTGTGCCTACTGAGTCCTGGCGCTGCCCTCTCCCTTCCTGGCTGTCGTTGTCCTGTGCCCCACTTGACCTCCTAGGCTGAGATGATGACCCAGTGGGATGGCGGAAGGGAAAGCACTGAGCAAACTGGGAACCAGATCTGGAGGGCACTCGTTACAGAGGCCTTAGGAGTGTTGAGCAGACGAGGGCAGTTGTCATCACGCTCTCCAGATGCCAATTGTCAAAATGCTGTTGAGGGCAGATGGTTGCCACCTATGTGCAGTGCTGGGCACATCTCAGGCCTGCTGGGTGTGGGGGCTGTTAATTCCAGCACTACACCGTGTGCGCTGATCGTGTTATTATAATCCCGTCCAGAGAGCAGCAGGCCTGTAGCACACTTCGCTGTGTTCTGGGTTGCTCAGGCATAACACAGACACTAGCCGTCGATCCAGCTTTCTTTCTGCAGAAGTCCTTATCTCCATAGCTCCCTGTGCACATGAGCTGTCACTCTCAATTCCAGTTGCCTCCTCACCTGGAGCCAGGTGGTGCTAAGGTGGGGGTGCCTGTGTTGCAGAAAACCCGCTACGAGATGTATGTGCAGCTGCTGGTGGCCCGTCTGCACTGTCCCTCAGATGACCTAGAACTGTGGGAGGAGCAGCAGGGGAGGGAAGCCAGAGGCATGCAGGAACCCAAACCCAGCCTGAAGAAGTCCCACTCCAGCCCATCTCTGCAACAAGACGAGGCCCCCACCACTGCCAAGGTGAAGCGCAACATCTCAGAGCGTCGGACCTACCGGAAGATCATCCCCAAGAGGAACCGCTATCAGCTGTGAAGCAGTCACTGCACAGACTGGCTCTGCTCTGGGGCACACCTGGGATGAACCCTGTGGGGAGCCCATCAGGGGCCCACGGTGGAGGTGAGGCTTCTTCCTCCCTGCTGAAGGGCAGCTTTCTGCTCTGAGCTTTCCAAATACTGCTGTGCCTGCCCCCTGCCCGCCCTCTCATGGCAGGTCCTCAGCTGTCCCAGTCCCTGGACAGTCCTGAGATGGGAGGGAAGTCAAGGATTTGGTTGCACTCACAGAGTTTGCCCATGTCACTCTCCACCCCTCCAGAATCCAGAGAGGTCCCAGTTCCTAGGCCTGGGAACTTGTTTGAGACTCAGAGCATGGTGGGCCCTGGGCTTCCGAGAGAGCCTGGGCATCAGAGGCCCTGGGGACGGTCTTGCTCTGGGAATCAGGTGACCTTCTGGGCAAGGCCCTAGGAGACCACAGCCAGCCTCTTGTGACTGAGGGAGCAGCGTCACTCAGGCCCTGCCCATGGAGGGGACAGCTTTCTAAGCAGGGATCAGTGAAGCTGATCTGGGGCCTGGGCCTCTGTCTCCTCTTCCGAACTACCATCGTCCCTGAGCGCCAGCAGCAAATGCGAGAGTCCCTGCCTCCCATGCCCAATTGCTAATCAACAGAGCAGAGCCGCAAGCTGAAAGGTGGGGGCCCTGGAGCTCTGCAGAAAGCCCTGGAACAAGGGACCTTTGTGTCCCCAGAGCCGGCCAGAGGTTCAGACCCCTGGGGAGGCCCAGACCCCTCCCACACACCCCATCCCTGAAAGCTCCTTTTCCCAGAGCCACCAGGCCCCCTCTGGACCCCTTCCCTCCTGCCCTACCCAGGCAGGAAGTGCCTTTGAGCTGCCCTCTGGCTGCTCCCAGCTGGGTCTGCTGTGGAGAGGGGTGGCATTCAGGACACTTAGATCTGAGACTGTGCCTGTGGAAAGGAGGCTGAGCTAAGGAGCAGCCACCATTGTTTCTGTTCACCCAAGTGTGCCTGCAGGCTGCCCGCCAAGTGGAGCCTCTCTGCAGCCCACCTGCCGCCTGCTGGCTGACGCACTGCCTCTCCAGCCTTCCTGCCAGCCCTCCTCCCGTCCTTGCTTGTAACCAGCCCTGGGACCTGGAATTCCTCCAAGAGGGGCTGGTCTGAGGGGGGCATGAGAGGTGTCTGACCAGGGTCTGGGGCTGAGCCATGCACCCAATGGGTGTGTAATAAATACAGGCCAGTGAAACAGGAGGTGTGCGCAAGTGTATGAGGAGGGGAGGATCAAGCAGCTCTAGGCAGCTGGGGCCACCTGCAGGTGTCAGGCTGCCTTCCCTCTGCCCCGCGGGCATACATGTGTCTGCCTGTATATGTGTGTCTGCATGTATATATGTGTATGTCATTATGCATGTCTGTATGCATGTGTGTAGACCACTGTGTGTTCGTGTGCAGGAGTGACATTTACAGACTGTCAAAGCTGGAGGGGACCTCAGAATAATTTATTCACCTACTCCTTCATTTATTCATTTCACAAATATTGGTTACTTTTCATGGGCCAGTACTAGGGGACTCAAAAATGAATCAAACATGTTCCTGACGTCCCAGAGGTGACAGTCCTGCCCTCTGGTTCCCAGCTGTTGACACACAGGCACACACATTTTGCTGGGGTGGAAAGCTGAAGACATGTTCCTACCTGTGCTGAGGGGTTTAGATGTGTGGTCTGGGTCCGGGGCAGGACGTGCATTCCTAAGGTCTCCTGAGTAGCTGTGTGTACAGTTCGCATAACAGCCCGGCAGCATCCGACTGTTATTGAGGTGGACGTGACTTGGCCTAGGACTGATGCTTACAGCTTGGTGGCCTTGGGTGGGTTATTCGCCCCCACTGGCCACGTAGCCTTATTTCTAATTCCAGAGTAAAGGCAGAGGTTTGTGTGCATGCGTGCATGTGTAACACTTAATGCTGCTTTGCTCATGTACGACCGGCACCTCTCTTCACCTGGGCATGTGAGGACTGGCAGAGCCAGGGATGGTGGCTGCCAGGCGCCCTGCTGGGCCTGCAGAGGTTGGGGAAGGGTGGGGGCAGACTGAGTTGTTGGGCTGCAGTTATTACAGGTGGCCACTGGGGGGCGGGCTTGCATCTTTTTGGCTTTGAGGCCCAGATGTCCTGCTGCCCCCTGGGCTCACTGACAGCAGGAAGTCAGTCTGTCCCCACATCGCCAGAACCAAGGGTGGCCTAGCCCGACCTCCCACATCTGGACATGTCTCTACCATACAGAGAGAGGAACTTTGGCATCTTTGTGCAGATGGAAGCAAAAAAGAAGTTTCTGGAGCTTTACGGGGCCAGGCTGGAAGCTCCCCACAAAATTGTCCCAGGAGAGCTACAAAAGTGAAAACAGCCCCAATCCTGGGTGTGGGTCAGGTCAGACCCATAGGCCTAGGTCTGACCTGCTTGCCTCCCCACCCCCTTTCCCACGGGCTGTGGGTTGGACCGTCTCTGTAAGAGGGGACAGCACAGGTTTTGGAGATGAGCTTGGGATCCTGGGCCCTGTGCCGCTCTCCATTTTCCTTCCAGGTCTCAGCATCTCTGCTTCGGCTGGCTTTGTGCCGATAACATCATTTGTCTGTGGTTTGCCAGGCAGGAGGGAAGAGTAACCGGTCACTAAGGCCCAGGCCTGGGTGCATCCTCAAGACCCAGACTCAGATGCAGACAACAGGTGGGCTGTGTTGGAGTTGGAAGGAGCTGGGCTGCAGGGTAGGGGGAAGCGAGGAGGGGGACTGAGACCAGATGGGAAGGGACCTCACATGCTGCTCAGGGGTTGGTTCCGAATGTAGCTGGAGACCATCTATGCTATTAGTGCAACTCTTCTGTAAGCCAAAATAAAAAAATGAAAGGGAAAGAAGACAGTGGCCTGGGACCTCTGGACGATCTGGCGACCCCACACCTGGCCCTCCTCCTTCTTTGCCCCCCAGATGCTTGCTCTTAGGAGTTTCCTGAAGGCCCGGCTCCCATTATCACTCCTCCCCCTGCTCTCTGCCTCCAGCTCTTCTGGGTGTCCCTTTCTCATCCCTCCTCCTGCCTGTACCTGTCTGCATTGCTGGGACTGAACCTGCCTGCTTCTCTGATACCAAGCCTGTGTCCCTCAGGGGTCTCGGTTGGGTCCATGGGCCTACTGTGTTTCCCCTTCATTATCTTGCCTTGCGAACACCTTCAGGTGTCACCACCATGAAGGGAAAGGTGGTCTTTCCAGCTGTCTCCTTTCTTCACCTGGCTCCTGCTCAAACCTTGTAAACTGGCTTCCACCAGACCCTCCCTAAAATGCCACCACCAGAAAAGGACCACTGATGACCCTCAGTCATCAGATCCAGTGTCTCTTAGCCTTCAGCTCGTCCCCTCTCAGTGAACTTTAGCCTTTCGGTCACATGACCTGTCTGACCTGCACAAGATTAGTGTGATACAGCCTCGGCAGCAGGCCCTGGAGTCGACGGCCTGGGTGCGGGTCCCAGCTGTCTCTTACGTCTGACCAGTTACTTAGCCTCTTGTATTCCAGTTTGCTTCTCTATGAAAGGGGATGATAACACTGCTTACAACACAAGGTCCTTGGAGAATTAGGTGGAGTTGTGCCCGGGAACATCCAGGAACAATGCGGGCATGGGAGGAAAATGGGCAGGCCAGCTGGCACCACACAGCCTCGCTGGCCTCCCTCCTCTGGACCCTGGCTTGGGCTCCGCCCTCAGACATGTAAGTCCCCTTCCAGGCTGGGTGTCTACTCAAGTCACAAGTCTCAACTCAGATGGGCTTTAGCAGGAAAGAACCTTGATTGGCTCCACTAAGAAAAGAAACTGCATGCAGGTGAGGCTTACCCAGGGCTCCTAGGCAGATGAGGCAGGAGCAGCCTCCAGTCCAAATGGCCCAACAGCTCCCAAGACCCCTTCTTCTGGGCACAAATCCAGCACACAGACAATATCTGCTCCTTGGGGATTGCAGATGCATGTCCAGGAACAGAGTTTTTTGAGCAGTCTACTGTGGCCCATGCGCCATTGGCCCATCTCTGAGACAATCATTAGGGCCAGGAGCTTCAGCCAGTCAGAACCCATCTTCTGAGATGAGTGGGGTGGGGAGGAGGCACACCCACCAAAGGATAGGGACTGGGACAGGCTGTGGGGAAATTCTGAGTCCTACTAGGAGCCAGAAGGGAAGAAGCCACAGACACTCAGATGCCATCTCCTCCAGGAAGCCTTCCTTGAGCCCTCCTGCCAGTTACTGTCTATCACACCAAGTCTGTAACTCTCTACATTTGTCCCCTCCTTTTATATCTCCCAGGAGAAAAGGCAGGCTGGTTTCCACTGCATCCCCATGGCCTTGTTTGAGACATGACACCTAGAGTCGAAAACCTTGAGCCTCAAGCTTTGTCCTCCCTGGCCCCCAGCACTTCTGTCCTGCACATTTGTTTTCTGTCTTTGCTCCCCCCACCCCTGAACTCAGACTCCACAGGTCTGGCTGCCTGTAAGGCCTTGAGGGGAGCAGCGGGAGACTCTCCTAAACTGAGCCTTCCACCCCATCTCTGCTCTGACTCTCAGACCCGCAGTTGTAACTGCCTGCAGGATGTGGCCCCTCAATAAATCTTCCTGGAAATAGTCAATTTCTGGACAGATGTTACTTATGACACCTAAGTCTGAGCTTGGCGCCATCTCCTCCCAACCTCTGTGTATACTTCTGTGATGGCTCGCCTACCACTTTGGCAGACAGCACATCAGGACGGTGAGGACACTGGAGCCAGACAGGTCTTCTGTTCTCTGATCTCTTTGTCTCCATCTGGTGTGACAGGCACAGGGTCAGGAGGTACATGCACAGAGAATTGAGGACTCCCTCGTCCAGCAAATGAGTCAGGCCAGTAGCCGGACAGCACTTTCACCTGGCCACTGAGACTCAAGGCCCATGTGCAGTCCCCTCGCTCTGTCACCTCGGTCCTGAGGCTCTGTTTCCTATTTGTATTTCGCTGATTTACTGCATTCCCTGTGAGCTATCTCAAAACCCCCATGAAACAAGGTGAGGAATGCATTAATATTTAAAATAAGATAAACAGAATGTCAATGTGTGTGCCCTAGGCAGGACATTCCTGAAGGGCAAGGACCATGTCTGTTTGTACAGCATCTGGCATAGTGTCACACTGAGGCTTACCAAATGAATTCTGATGAAGATGAGAAAGGAGCTGGCTGCATGAAGATACAGAGGTGTGGACCTCCAGCTGGGCCTCATCCAAATCCCTGAGCAAGGGCCACCCTTCCCCCACCTTACCCTGTCCTGCGTACACTGCCCAGGACCATGACCAACCATGGCCTTACCTGCACTGCTCTCTCACATACCCCTTCCCCCCACAAGCACCCACAGCCACACTCACTCACGCTTCATCCAAAACACCCACTGCCCGGCCACCAGGCCCGTCTGAGGCCCGGCAGCAGCACGTGGTACCAGGAAATGCCAGTGGCTGAGCCCTTGGAGGTGTCCCCAGGCATGTCTTGGCGCCATGGGGGCCTCCAGCCAGGCGGGGACCTGACAGGGAGGGAGAGGAGAAGCTGCTGCAGAACTCCAGATGCGGCAGTTAAAAGGAGGACAGAGGCAATGATCCTTCAAATTGCCACATCTGTATAATCTGCCTTTTATTTTCTGCTTCATGAAGTTTTATTTCCTATTATTTATTCACCTCCCCGCCCTCCCCTCCTCCACCACCTCATTCCTCAGCAGGCGACATGCTCAGATGGGCCCTGAGCCCTGGCCTGGGTGGGCCACCCCCATCCCACCCTTACTTTACCACCCTCACTCCCCATCCAGCTGGCTGCCTGAGAAGGCATCTGCTCCCCTCCACCCCTACAGGCCTTCCTTCCTCCCTCCAAGTTGAACTGGAGGAAACATAGGTGGGCGAGGGGTCATTGCAGGGAAGGCCTGTCCCCAAAGCCCCACCACTGTCACCACCCCTGAGCCGGAGCTTATTGGGAGGAAGAGGCAAGAACTAGGATTCAGCCTCTTCCCCACCCTCTCTACCCAGGACCCTCCTCTCTTCCTTCCAGCTCCTTAGACCTGTGGTCAGGGAGCAGGGCTGGCCCCATCCTGGTGAGGGCGCTGCTGAGATGGGAGAAGGCAGAGCAGGCAACATCACGCAGGGAGGGGCAGCTTCTGGTCTGGTTAGAGGCCCGACTCCCTCATCCCCACCCACTGTCGAAACAATGAGCAGTTCTGAGGAAGGCCAGGCCCTCAGGTGTCGGCTCCTGTCTGATTGCCCAGGCTGGAGGGAGTGGAAAAGGATGCACACATTTTGTGTCTTCTTGCCTAGAACACTCCTCATGGCTCCCTGGGACACAGAAACACAGGAGAAAAGCCCTTTCCGAGGAAGCGGGTCCGACTTCAGGCCCCAGGTTTAGGGTCTGCAGTTGGTCCCCAGTGGCTGCTTCATGGAGGAGACAGAGGGCAGACAAAGGTCTATGAGGTGTGAGGGCTTTACACACAGCACAGGACCACCGACAGCACTTACTGTGCCCATCATGGCTTTCCCACCTAGCTCTGCAAGTGACTTTTATGAAAGCCTCACATCTAAGCTCTGCTGGTTTTTATTTTTTGTTTTGTTTTTTTGTGGGGAGTGTGATCCAACTGGATTCACCTTGTTATCTCCTAGGTGCCAGTCAAAGGGTCTGGCACATAGTAGGTGGTACATGAAAGACTTTCAAATGAATGAGTGTGACGTCTCGTGCCCAGCCTATATTGACTGTGGCCAGTGAGCCCCGGGTCTGCCCCAGCCTGGCCGCCTTTGGACACCTGCTGTAGCTCAGTGAGCTGAAGCAGGACCCCAGGGTCCCTACGGCACCCCAGGGACTGATGCCAAATGTGAGAATGTGGTTTTTGCCTGTGGTGTTTAGTGGAAAATTACCTGGGGCGTTGGAAGGAAGAGGGCTTCATGCCTGACCCAGCCAGATGAGGCTGCTTTGGCTTTCACTGACCCAGGTGACTGTGGGATCAGTGTTAGGACTGCATGTCATCCTGGCCTGAGCCAGGTATTTCACAGCTGAGGAAACTCAGGGCCCCCAGGAGTCGTCAGTGGGGAGGCAACACCCCAGAACCAGGCTCTTTAACAGAGGCGCAGGGGATAAGGGTGATGACTTAATGACTAGGGCTGGTTATGATGGCAATAGCTAACAGGCTCCAGTGACCCCCACAGCTCAGCCCCTGGAGTGGCTGGCGGACCAGCCCCCACTCATCCCGTAAGGCCTGGCTGCTACTTCCCTTTGTGCCTTTCTCTTTTTCCCTTTGGTAGGAGATGAGTTTCCATTCAGACAGAGCTCATCCCTTACAGACAGTTTCTTTCCTGCTGCAGTGAGGTCCCTGGGGTGGTTGGTAGATTGGGGTACATGTGGAGGAACCAATGCAGCCCCCAGGAGGCAGAGAGCATGAAAAGGCAGCTTGCCATAGGTGACCAGATGAGGTGACCAGAAGCTGAGGTCCCAGCCAGGCTTGCACTGCCTATCAGTGCTCCTCGCCCCCACTCCCAGACAAACACAAAACCAACACAAATTCATTTATTTGTAAATGTGCATGTCTCCCACCCTAGGCTGCCCTGGATTTTGGGCAGCATCTGTGTGACTGTGGCATGTGAGCTTGGGCTGGGGGGAGGAGGGGAGTAGGGGTCTTGATGTGGTGGGGGTGCTGGCTCCACGATGGTGCTGGTTTGATTTATCCCTACTGAGTTCTCAGCACTTGGTTGCTCCTGGCCTCCCATGGCCCAACCCCCGACTCCACAACAGCCCCCAGATCAGAACAAGCCAATTTCCACACTGCACAGTCTCCTTCCCTTGCTGGAAGTCACATTTCCCTGGAAGGGCTGAGGGCAGTGCCTTGCTCCCCAGCCTGGCCCGCTGCCACCTGCACAGACAGAGGCACCCCATTTCCCCTCCAGAAGACCCAAGCACCCCCCTTCAATCTCCAGGCACCTCCCCGCAGTTTGGCCCTGGGCCCTGCTGCCTGGAAAGAGTAGGAGAAGGTGCCGTCCAGGGACGATGCTGACCGGAGGGGACCGGCCTTCCCTGCCACCTGCAGCTTTCTCCAGGGCGCTGGGTACCCAGCTCTGTTTGAGGGGCTTAGAGACTGGAGGTGGGCTGATAGTGGCGTGTGCCCATGTGGAATGGGTAGGTCTCTGCCATCAGAAGGTGAAGGTCTTGTGTGTTCCCAGGGCCCCAAGGAGCCAGAGCAAGAGAAGGTAGTGAGGATACAAGAAGTCAGAGAGAAGGGGATGGAGAAAGGGTGTTTTCTGAGCTGGGCCATTCCCACATCCTAGGGAGACAAAGGCATCTCAAATGGTGGTGGCAAAAGGAATAATTGCTTTGGACACAGCAGAAGAGGGACTGGGATTAGAAAATAAAAGAAGTGAAAAAAGGAAGGAGAAAGCGGTGAGAAAGGAGGTGGCCTCTGTGGGACAGGGACCATGCCTTCATCAGAATCACAGTTATGATCAGCTCAGCTCAGTGACTGCTGTCAGAAGGTGACACGCAACCTGGGCACAGGAACATCAGGCCTCCTTCAAGTGGGGGCTCTTCATGACCCAAAGGCTGGAGAGGGAAGACTTAGGGCCAAGGGTGGATCAGCACAGCACTCCTCCTCCATGACCTGATGCTGACCTGTGGGCCTGTCACCCAGGATAGCTCGCCCATTGGGAGTGGGTGGCAGTGCCCTAGGTGGCCCGTAACTGTCCCCACAAGCACAGCACCTGAGGCCTCTGCACAACTCTGGCCACATCCAGACACTGGAGGCCTCAAGCAAGGGTGCAGATTCGGCCTTAGGTCAGGGCTTAGGCTGCGGTCCCAGTCCTGTGAATGACCTTGAAAAGGTCATCTGTCATTCTATTTCCCCAAGTGTAAAATGGGGCCAATGTCCAAGATCAGAAAAATGGATGTGGACGATCTTTACAAACAGAAAGACACTAAGGCAATGTGATGGCTTTCATAACTTCCGAGGGTGAGGGAGCCCCCGTCCCAGGACAAGGTGGATGGTGGGAAAGGCGTGTGGGGAGGAAGCAGAGGGGCACCCTCGGCAGGCCCAGCGTAAGCAGTGGCACTAACTCCCCTGCCTGAGCTGTCCCAGGGCTGAGTGTGTGCCTGGAACAGGAGGGGCAGGAAAGGGAGTACTGAACCATGTCACCCACAGCACAAGCACAGCACAAGTCCCTTTTTCCTTTGGGGTCAGAGAAAGCCAGCCCCAGAAGCTCCCTGGGTGCCCTGCATCTCAGTGATTCATGGGTGGGGTTCACTGTGGCCCCAGAACCAGGTGGGGGCTGCCTCAGGGCCTCGGATGCAGAGGTTCCAGAGTGCAAGGAGCCTCAGGCATAATGGGGTCCAGTCCCGCTGCTAGGCTTGTAGCGAGAGGGAAGCCCCATTGTTGAAGGACCAGCCTCATCTCGCACCCCCTCAGAAGAGGCAGGGACCAGTTGCCTCCGTGGGAGGGTCCCCCCACCCCGTGGCTCCATGCTGTTCTTGGTAAGCACCCCTGGCCTTTCCTACCTCCCAGCCTTAGAGTCCCCGGGTGCTGTGTGTGTTGGGGGTGAAGATACCTTCCCTCTGACTCAACCCCAGTTTCTGTCTGTCCAGCTGTCAAATTCACCTTGGCATCCAGCCAGAGCCCTGCCCCTTGTTTTTGGGATCCCACGTGGAGAGGGTCCATACAGATAGCACACAGCACCTGGGGGGCCAGGCACCCTGTGGAGCAGAGCCCTTGCAGTCACCATAGTATGTGCCCCTTTGTTCTCCAGAACTTAGAAAGGGCTGTCCCTGTGGGCTTACTCCCCTTCATCCTGTCCCGGCCACCCCATGCCTCTCCATGGCTCCCCTGTGTTTAGGACCCTCCGGCAGCCTGACCAGGGCCCTGCAGTGTTGGAAGTGCTGGACTTACAGTAAAAGAACTTCATTGAGTCCACCGCTCCCCCCTCGGGCAAGTTGTTTCATTTTTTTCTGAGCCTCAGTTTCCCCACATGTAAAATGGGGCCAATCCCACCTTCTTTGGTGTGAGGACTCCACACTGCACCTGGCACAGTACAGCATAGTGCACATCATCTCCCCCCACATACCACCAGGTCACAGGTTGCTTCTGTGCACCGTGCCCGGGCAGGTGGTCACCAGCCTCCACGCTATTTGGGTGAATACGACTGGCTGGGACTGTCCTTGTGCTTATTTTATACTTGCATTTACTCAGAGCTGCAGAAGACAAAGCATAGGCTAGGTGGTGTGCGACATGCACGAGTCAGAGTGGGGGCTCCAGCCCCGGGGACTTCCTAGCCAACCCCAGAGCCTGAAATGGAGTCGTGGTTTATTGAGTTAAGCGGCAATGGTGGGCAGCCTTTCAAATAGAAAGAAGCAGCGAGGAGAGAAACCCAGCACGGCAAAGGGACAATTCAGTGAGAGGCCCAAGTACACACAGGGAAGCAGGCCCACACAGAGCTGCATTTACAGTATTTACAGTCAGGCCTTGAAACGCAAGCCCGGGCAAGTAGGAGAGGGAAACTACATTGCTGGCTGGGGGCACAGGGGTCTCCTCAGTGGGGCCTCCTTGGTTGGGCTGTGTGGGCCACAGGGCTGCTCTGCCTGGGCCCTTTGGGAAACCTGTCTCCCAGTGTGACAAGTCAGTGCTCTTTTGCATCCTAGCAGCAGGCAGGAGGAGGCCCCCTGATCACCAGTTAGAGCTTCTGGTTGACTGGACCCAGCACTCAGCCTGTGGCCAAGAGAGGGGGTGGGGTGCAGGAGGGGCCAAGAAGGCCAGAGCCTCAGCTCTGGGGCAGCCCTGAGGGAGGGACCCTCAGGGTGGCTATGACGTGGGCTGGACAAAAGGACGGCTGGGCCCTCAGCTCACTATGGACCCAACTGCCATCTGTCTCGAGCTCCTGGCCGCACCTGTCTCCCCACATTTCTCATTCTGTATCTTTTGGGATGGGACTCCTGCCCTCAATGGAATCTTGGAGGAGCGTCCAGCCTTCTCCGAAGCTGTTCTGTGGCTCATGGTTCATTAAGTCAACCACACAGGGAGTGACCCGTGAGGCTGGACTTGTGATTTTCATGTAATAAATAAAGATTCCTTTCGGTGACACTCTGGGGACTGTCCCAGGCTGGGTCCTCCTGCTGCCCTGTAATTCCCACTGTCCCCATGGTGACTACAGGTGGTCAAAGGCTGTGGCGGTGGTGGGTGGTGCACTCGGCCTTGGTGTGGAACTGTAATAATACGGGGAACCTGGACATGGCAGAAAGCAACAGCAATGAGTTGGTCAGAAGGTGCCACAACTCCGCAGCCCCCAGGCTCTGCTGACCTTTCAGACACCAGGCTAACCACTGACCCCACCTATCCCAGCGCACAACCCCGCTCCTCTCCACCCGGTTTCCTCCTCTGGCCCCTGCTCCCAAGACTGCTGTGACCTTGCCCCACCCTTGTTTTAGGGAGAGAGCAAAAGACAGCAGTGACTTCTGGGTAACCACACACACTGGGGGGCCATAAAGTTCTCCCCAGCTTTGCTCAGAGGCCACAGAATCTTCCTCCTCAGAACCAGAGGAACTGAAACCCTGACTGGTCAAGGGGGCCATGGGTTTGACAGCATTCATGATAAAGGGGGCTCTGCAAGAGGTGCCTGACCCCCCCATGTCTCAGTGCCCCCAGCATTTATGGCTAAACTGAATAGAAAGGTGGCTTGGAGTTGAAGTCATCTGGCAAACAGAGCCCAGGTCAGCCACACACACCCTGCCCCCAGCCATTTCTGGACCACCAGGAGGTAACAAGGGGGTGGGGGGTTAGGGTTGATGAAGGGATCTTGGGGGACAGACAGTCATGCCAGGCCTGTGACCGTGCCCATGGGGTTAGCCCCAGGGCTCCTCATCCCAGCCCTGCACAGCCCCCAGCCCCCACACTCACACACTGCTTCTCTGGGGTCCAGGTTAGCTAGAGGTCACCACCCAGGGGGCTGCGTGGGGTTTCCCAAGTTCCCCATTTCTGGGACTTGGTTTCCTAAAGAGCTTCCCTGCACAGCTCAGGCCCTGGGTGAGAGGGGTGCAAGCGGCCGAAGCTCAGCCTGTGGGCCTTGCCTCTGAAGCTTGTCCCCATCTCAAGCCATGTTCCAGTGCTGCAGTGGAACAGAACAGTTCTGTGCACAACGGGCATGTGTGACCACTCAGGACGGTGCTGCCATCAGCACACTCCCAGGCAGCGGCTCCGCCACTGCCTGCTGCTGCTGGACTGTGAACTCCTGAGGGCAAGGCATCCCTCCGAGACTTTTGCCATCCACCCAGACCCCCAAGGCCTGAGCTCTGGGTCCTACTCAAAGCGCAGATCTTGTAGATGTGGCCTTGGGCAGCAGGAGGGAGAAGGGTGCAGGGGTTTCTCCCTTCCGCAAACAACCAGACACCCTGACATACTGCCTGCCAGCCTAAGTTATGGGTGACCCTGTCTCCTAGGCACCTCGGCTAACCCAGGACCCACCTGCCCCGCACAGCCCCTGGGCACTTACTCAGCAAGCTGGAGTTGGGGAAGCGCCAGGCCTCGCTGTAGGAGGAGTAGGGGGTGTGGCCATAGGCGTTGCCAGAATAGTCACTTCCTGTTGGAGGCACACAAGTGAGAGGTGAGGTGGGTGCAGCACAGTTGGGCTGGGCTGGGGGCTGTGCAGGGCTGGGATGAGGAGCCCTGGGGCACAGGTGGAGCCACGGCAGGATATGGGACCCTTAGGTCCTTCGGGAGGCTCTGCCCTAACAAGCTTGGCCCTCACAGGAACTGCAGGAGGTAGGAAAACTGCGATGCATTTTCCAGGTGAGGGACTGAATCCTGGGGTCTGCAGGTGCCCACAGGGCCAGAGGGTTTGGTGCAGTGTGGGAGCTGTGACTCCACGGCCCAGGTTCCAACCACTTCTACTGCCCATGGACTGTGTGCAGAGGGGCCAACAGGCCAGGGAGCGAGGGGGACACTACAGCAGGAACCAGTCAGTGTGTAGACACGTGTTTTATAGGGATGGCTGTGCACGTCCCATCAGTGTCCACACTGCTTTTCAGAAAGTCATCACTGTCGGGAGCTGAGTGCCTCTGCAGCTCCTGGCCTCCTTCTCAGGCTGGGACTGCCTGGCCTTGGGTTACATCCCCACTCCCACTTCCTGCCTGTGTCACCTTGGACAATCCCTTAACTTCTCTGAGCCTTGGTTTCCTCATCGTAAAAATGGGGCCTATTTCGGTCCCTGTTTCCTGGGGTTTTCATGAGGACTGAGTTAGATAATGTACATTAAATGTTCAGCACCATGCTCCGTGTGTAAGAAACATTCAAATTTCTTGCTAGCTTTTATTCTTCTCCCATTAAACAGGTGCTAAAATACAGAGTCAACATCTGGGTTGGGGTCAGTGGGCTGCTTCCTTGCCTGACAAGTAGGCACTTGTACAGGAGGGATGGAAGCCAGGGCAGGGAGGCAGGGGCCCAGCCAAAGGCAGTGATAGCTAGCCCTTCAGGGGTGGGACTCTGTCCAACTAAAATCAAAACATATGTGCAAAAAAGGGAGGGATGGAAGGGGGGAGAAAGCAAAGGAAAAAAAAAAAACTAAGAAGTGATTTAATCCAACCATTGGTTTCCCAAATGAAGAAACTGTTACCAGAAAGGGAGTGACATTAACCCAAGGCCACGTGTATACTGAGAGCTGGCACTAGAACCCCCAACTCCTACTCCAGTTCTTGCACCCTACAGTGCGAACTGCCCTGTTTACTGCTGAGGTAGCCCAGATGCCCTGGCTACATAGCAAGGACCCCTGCCTCTGCCCCACCCGGTGCCAACACTGCCAGCTCCAAGGGACGGGAAGAGAGGTGGGATGCAGTTTGCCCTCTCGTGTTGTCACTCACTCGGCACACATTCACTTATGGAACACACATCTGCCTGCCCAGCACTGTCTGCTTTAGTCAGAGGGATGCTGGGGTCGGGACGGGGCTCAGGAGGGGTGCAGCGTCTTCCCACCACCAGGTCTGTGGGTGTCCCTCACCCACAAAGGGCTGGCCATCCTGTGTGCTCTGCATCCCACCTCACTCACCGTTTCAAGGACTCGGCCGCTACAATGGAGACCTCCTTTCTGCTTCATTGGTCTCTCCCTTTCTAATTCATCACTCCCTTTAGCCAGTAAAACATGCTGTTATCTTCTAAAAATCCTCATCCTAGCCCACGTACATCTCCAGCTCTCAGCCCCATCTCTGCTCCATGGTCCCCACCTACACCTCCACAGCCTCCTGCAATCAGGCTGATGCCTCACAACCCCACATCCTCTACCCAGCCACTCCTGTGGTCACTTATGTCCACCACCCCCTCTCTCCAGGTGTGCATCCTGACCCACTGGCCTCTCCACCTCACTCTCCCTCTGGTTCCTTTTCTATGAGAGCTTTAAAGGTTGGAGAGCCCCAGGGCTTGGCATGTGAGTCTTCTGTGAGCCTCCATCCACAGTCTCCCATGATCTTGTGTAATCCTCAGCATTAAATAGCAGCTCTGAACAATGGCAGAAATGTACACCCTCATCAAAATGGTTTCATAACTTCACACCTATGTTGTACCTACTGACTTCCTAAAGAGGGTATCTAGGAGGTGTCTCGATCCTAATCTGTCCCAATAGAACTCTTGACCCCCACCTGCCATACACTCTACCTCCACCTCTCCTAGTCTCCCCAACACATACTTGCTACCACCACCCATGCATCTTTCCAAGCCCCAAATCTAGGGGTCACCCTTGTTTCCTCCATTTTTGAACCCCTGCAGACAATTCACCAGCAAGTGTTGTTGGCGATGGATAGAAGATGGATGGATGGAAGGATGGATGGATAGAAGGATGGATAGCTCGAAGGATGGGTGGATGGATGGATAGATGGATGGAAGGATGAATGAGAAGTTATATGGATGTATGGAAAAAAATGTGTGTAAAGTTGAGTGGATGGAAAAATGGATGGGTGGATGGAGAGATCAAGCTATCTGGAGCTGTTAGAGCAGCTCCAGAACTGGTGTGAGGGTCATTAGCTGTGTTACTGTGGCAGGAATAACAACAACAACTAGAAGGCAAAACAAGAAAAATCTGTGTCTCATCCTGTTTCTGTGTTGCTCTCTTCTAGCTGGTACGGTGGGAAGCAGTGTGGTGTAATAAAAAAATTCCTAGGTTTGAAATCAAAACAACTCAGCCACTTGGTATGGTTATGACTCTGAGCACACCACTTTGCTTTTCTAAGCTTGTGTCCTTATCTTTATAAACCAGGATAATACCAGCTTCCCAGGCTTAGGGGAGGGATAAATGAGAAATAAAGTTAGATCTGTGAATGGCCAGGCACACAGAAGAAGTGCACAATAAGTGATCTCTGCCTTCCTGCCATGACTGACTGAAGGCCATCATTGGCATACCTTGCTGGAAGCATTTATTATGTATGTGCTCAATGAAGGTTTATTAATCTCAATGGAAGGAGCCCCCATTTGGTCAACTGGGAGATTGTGGTCACTGGTAAGAGATGGGCAAATAATTTTCTACAAAAAACTTAAGAATTCATTTACTCCATGGAGTTCCTAGGAACCAGGTGAAACATTTAAATAGCATTACATTTTCTGGAAATGAATTTGCAAGTAACTTATTAGGAGCCAACCCAACACACAAGGCAAGGCCCCTCCCTCCCTTTTGCAACTCACTTGCTGAGGTTCTACTGTTTTTATCTCCACAACACCCACTCAGGGTGAGGGCTTTCTGGAAACAACCTGGGGCCCTTTGGTGAGAGACCCATGCCTTCCAGCTACCTCACAGGCCAGACTCTGGGCCCCCGGAACCCTTGCCCTGGGCCTGCCCCTGGGATGATTCCTAATTAAGAGAAAAGCCTGGGTTTTAGCTTCTTCCTCCCTCTAAGCAGGCAGCAGGGGAGGTGGAGAGGTTGGAAGGGGGATGGGGAGCCAACTGGAGCCTGGGATTTTGATTGAGAGGCCCCATTATCCACACTCTTAAAAAAATAACCGAGTCTTTTCCTTTTTTATCTTGACCAATCTCATTTCACGCTCCAGAAGAGGAAGGGAGGGAGGGAAGGAGTCTGGGCCAGGAGGGAGAGGAGTCGGTATTCTGTATTTTCAACGCTGCATTAAGCACATCGCCCTGGTAACCAGGCAGCAACAAGTGCCAGCTCAGCAGGTTCCCAAGGAGCCAGAGCCCCTCCCCTCCCTCTGCCCAACAGGGCCCAGCCCCCGCCTCACACAGCGCACCAGACTGGGTGGCTAGCAAAGACAACCCCTGGGTGGGGGGCGGGAGCAGGCCTGGGTAAGGGTGCTGTCTCTGGGGTCAGGCCAGCAAGGCTGGACCAGGGCTGGCATGGGGGTCAGGGCCCCTTCCAGAAGCTCCAGGTCCTCACCAACCCCCTCCCCAGGCAGTGGAAATGTCTGGATTCTACCCTGCCCATCCTTCTTATGTGGTTCCTAAGAGAGACACTTGCCCAAAGAGACTCTCCTTGTCCTCCTCACTTGTCTAGACCCAAACACCCCTGGGCAACCGTTGGGTGATGACCATGTTGGTAGACAAAGAAACCCAAATGACTGGCAGGCAGGATTGCAGGACAGCCCAAATGACGATGGACAGATGCTCCCAGCTCATGTCACACTCTGCAGTGCTGTCCCACTTTGGAGTAGCTGGGACATGGGTCCCACCCAAGCAGGATTGGGTGAGTGTGGGATGTGAAGGGGGCTGTATTTCAACCATCGTCATATCATTGTCACCAACACCATTCATATTCAGATATTTCAGAAAGGTAAACCGAGCCTCACCAGAGTTAAGTAACTGGGCTTACGTTTAGCCCCTGGGTTCTGTGGCCCCAGGTGCCCTCCAGCAGGGCTCCCCATGGGTGGAAGTGGTGATCTGGGGTCTGAACAGCTGTCTGCTGCAGTTGCCCCCTTTTCATCATGGCCGGATGTGCGAGCGTCTGAAAAGGAGGAGGCCGAGCTGGGGACGGTGAAGGAGGCCAGATGATACTGGGGCCTCTTCGCCAGGCCTTTACGAGGAGATGCGCTCTCAGGTCCACCCTGCAGTGCCCTTCAGGAAGCCTGTGCATAGGACACTCGCCCCCTCATCCCCCTTTGCTCCACCTTTGGCGAACACTTCATCTTAACAGTGCCCCCTCCTCACAGCCCCTCCCTTACCTGCCACCATGCCTGCGATGGAAGAAGAGGCATAGCTGCCCTGCCCGCTGGTGGGGATGTGGGGTGGGTATCCGGGCAGTGTGGGCCCCACCATCTCTCGTCCTGGAAAGACACAACAAGGAATCATCCGCTGGGACAAAGGGGACCTGTGTACTTACTGTCATGTGTACTCTCTCCAAGCCCGCTTCCTCCCCCTTCTCCTCTCCCCTGCAGCACAGAGGCTCCACCTCACAGGGAGCACTTGCATTTGCAATTCTGTGGTTGTCCCCAGTCCTCACGATTATCTCGATTATCTCCGGGAATCTCACTCATCCACAAACACATCTTGGATGAGGAGGCTGGGGGCTGTATCTTCTGGGTCTTCCTTCCCCCATAGCATCGAGCATAGCAGTGGACACTGCTGTCCTAAATGAATATGCTCGAAGCCACTGGACTGAGAGCTCACACCCTTTCAGCCCCAGCTCCAAGCAGAGCCAAGAGCAAGGCCCTAAGGAGGGTGGCACAGGGCTGGCCTGCTGGCCCATTGCTATCCTGCTTTTGGGACCTGTGTCAGACAGTGCTAATCAATCACTGATCCAGAGCTGTACTCCTCCTGCTGCTGGCCTGACCACGGATCCAACCTATCAGACTTACAAGGGACAGGAGATTCAGGCTACCCCAACCCTGAACAGGAGCTGCAGGCCGAGAGCTATGCAGCATTTACACATGGCCATGAACCACACACCTGCCAATCCCATTCCTGAAAAGAGCCAGTTTCAGCAAAACAGACACCAGCTTTTTGCTTATCCATTTGGTGACGCCGAGGCAGCTCTGTGGGGTCCCATAGCCCTAGCTTCACCTGTGCACCTGTCCAACCTTCCCGTTTGGATACCCCTCCTGCCTTGGGGTGTGTCTCGCCCCTGCACCCTGTGCCCCTCCTTAAGTCCTGCAGGCCCAGATCAGACTCCTTCACCAAGGAATCTTGCCAAGGGGATGACACACTGGCCAGCCCAGGTCATGGCCGCCACCTCAGTGCATTGTCAAGAATGCCCATTCCACTCTCAGAATGCCCCAGTTTGGAGGATGAATTATTTGTCGTCCTAGCTCTTGGCCATGTTTAGGGTTTCTCAGCCTCAGCACTGCTGGCTTCAGGGCGATCTTCTGCACTGTGGAGTGCTCCACACCATCCCTGGCCTCTACCCACTGATGCCAAGAGCAGCTCCCACCCAGCGTGACAACCAAAATTCTTTCCAGATGCTGCCATATGTCCCCTGGCAGCAAAATGTCCCCTGGATGAGAACCACTGTGTTAGATTGTGACCACTGTACCTGATGCCTTCTGCCTCTGCCACACTAGGGGCTGCATTTCCAAGTAGGACTTAACGTGTACCCCCTGAATCCTGTCAACCAGCTTACCAAGTGCATCCCCTCTGTGGCACTACTGGCCCGACTTCCCTCCCACCAGGCCCATGACATCCATTGTACCTCAGCCCCATCAGGATTGTCTGGTGATGATGGAAGGAAAGGCAAGTGCCATGGACCCTCTAAACCATCAGCAGCACAGTAACAGACACATCCCTACCTATCTTTCTGGAGAGTCCCTGAACACAAGCTGCTAACTCAACAAATGCTTATGAAGAAGCATGATGAACCAGGCATTTCGTAAGAAGCTGGAATGCCAAATTAGCAAGGCCAGCCCTTGTCAACAAGGGGCATAGACTGACGACGGGAGAGGTGAGGGGGGACTGGGAGCCAGGAACCAGGGGCTAGAACCAGGACCAGGACTACTGGACTTCTGCCCTTCCTCTGAAGGGGGGTTGGGGAACCCTCGGTCGGTCTTATCTCGCTCCTGTGGCTCATTTCCCAAGTGCCCTCAGACCAAGACCTACATGCCCTATGCCTCAGTTTTCTCACACGCAAAATGTGAAAAATAAGTGGCCTTAGGCACCTTCTCACCATCGCTGTGATGTTGTTGGTGAAATTCAGAGCCAGGGTTTCATGCTCCAGGTGAACGCTGATTAGTGCCTTCAATAGATTCTATAAATTGTCACTTGTCAATGGAGCCCTTACATAATAAATCCTATTTGAAATGAGTCCTTCGTGTTCATCATTTGAAGCTGTGTTGATAAAAGTGAACACAGCCTCTGAGTTGCTTAACCTTCAATGTCCAGCTGTGGCTGGTGCTGGAGCACAAGAGGGAACCCACTGGGGTTCTACAGATGGGCTCGGCTCCCTTGACACAGGGTCTGAGCAAATGAGGGGATGGGAATGCAGGTGAGGAGAAGGGGACTTCCGTGTATTTAGGAGTAGCAGGAGAAGGCTGCACAGATTACCGAGGTACAGCCTGACATATGGGCAGCTCTCAGACTCAGCTCTCAGCCCTTGGACCAAGTGCCTGGCCAGCAGCCCACATGAGAGGGAGCGACGGGCGTCTTTGAGGGCCAGTGGCTGGAGCAAGAGAGTAACAGAAGACCCAGTGGTGGCTGACCCAGGCCGGACACTTTTCCATCCCTCTTCTCTTGAGAGAGAATCTAGGTCCAGGCCAGGTTGTGGCTGAGACACAAAGCACTTAAGCTCTCTGACCCGTGTATTCCCACGAGTCTTGTGAAGACCTGGGCTGGATGACAGGCTCACCTTACTTCTTGACTGAAGTAAGGGGCTTCCTGAGGCACTGTGTTGGGAAGGACCCTGAGACTGCATCTGTGTGACCACGATGGGGCTGGCAGTGAGCAGATAAAAAAGTCTTGGTTCTCAGGCCACGGATCTCCAGGGCTGCCCCTTCCTCCTGTCCTTCTCCTGTTCCCGTCACTTCCTCACCCTGCTGCTTCTTGAGGCAGCTCACTGGGCAGAGCCCCAGGGCACAGGCTCCCCTTAATCCATAACTTAATTCAGCCACAGTTGTCCCCTGAGTCAGCTCCCATGAGAACTAACCCCCAAATTGCTCTTGGAAATTGAACTCATAAGCCTCACTCCCCAGTATTCTCAGATTTTAACCTTTGTCCCCTTCAGTCACCTAATTTCATCCCAGTAGGGCAAAGATAGCTGAACCAAATGCTGGCACAGACCCTAAAGCCGCCTCGTGACCTTGGCCTCCTGGACAAGCCGGTAAGACTCCCTTCAGGGCAGTCCTTTCCCAGACTGTGGTCATAAATGTTCCTGCCAGTCCCAAAAAATTCTTCGCTTCAATTCCTTAAATACATGGTTTCTTCCCCAAAAGCCAAGAGCCTTGCAACCTTCTTAGAAATGAAGCCGTGAAGTGGAGGCCCTCCATGGTGGCCTCACCATGCCCTTTCATCCACTTGTTTCTAAGGCTGTTCACCATAAGTTTATCTTTGGTTTGTAATTCCCTGCACTGAAATACACTTCCAGTGCTGTCCTATTTTTAAGAAGTTGGCCCAGACACAGGTCTGCGTTGACTGGCTGTGAAGTGGGGTTATATAAGCAAACACTACCACCCCAGAAAAATGTTGGCAAATTTTATAAAGACTGCTAGAGAGCAGGATCAGGACACCGTGACGTGGAGGAATTCAGAGGGCAGAGGTGGTTTCAGACCATTTTATTTGCCCCCTTTGATGTCTGCCCTCTACGTGACCCTTTTCAGTTCCTTATCTTGTTCTGATAGCATGGAGAATTTATGGCAATTCAGAAATCTCTCTGGCAGGACTAAATATAATTTTGCACAAAAGGATGGAGGCGGGTAATAGACGCTTTGATGATAAAACCAAACTCAGAGCCTGCAGACCAGCAGAGCTGGAGCAGCCAGGACCAGGTACCTTGAGGTCACTCCTGGCAAGTGTGTTGGGACCCCAGGCGGGGCATCTGAAGGGAGTGGGGAGGAATGTGGGGTGACCTACGTTCCCCAAACCCGGGTGTTGCTTGGTCTTGGCTGGTTGGGGAGAAGCTGGGAGCCAGGACAGTCAGGGTTGCCGGAATGGGAGAAGAGTGACTCAGGGGATTCTGTCAAGCAGCAAAGGGTGCAGGAGGTGGCAGGAAGGTCCTCAGGAAGCTTCAGAGGAGGAAGGTCCCCAAAGGCGGGGGCTGGGCTGGCCATGGAAAGAGCAGTCACCACCTCCCTCCTCTCCCCTTGGTCCTGGCTTCCTTTCCTCCCTTTTGAATTTACCTCCTCCTCCCTTGAATATGTGTCCAGCCCCCACTCCCCAGCCTGCAACCCTTCCTTCTCTCTGGGCCTCCCAGTCTGTTCACCCTGGCTTAGAACATAGCAGGTACCTAGGTCCAATCTCAACCAGGGGCCATAAGTGGACAGTCTTCAAGGAGATTCAGGCCAACACCTGGGTTCGGCATGGACACCAGCCTTCACAGGTCTTGTGTCTGGCCACAGAGCTGTCCCAGCTCTTTGAACTGTGGCTCTTGACAACCTGCCTGGACCCAGTCCCTTGAACCTGAGCACTGCTAGCTCCTCTCAGGGCCCCTGCCTCTGTTCTGGCTGGGCCCCACATCCACCATTGGCCCTCATGGAGGTTATACTCTATCTCCGCACAACTTGGGCCTGGCTCAGGGCCACCACTTGAAGGAAACCCAGTGGTGCACATCTTACAGCTGGTATGGAGAGTGGGCACATCACCAAACTCGGAGCTGGTAGAAGTTGGAAGCGTCCCTGATCTTATTACAGGTTGACGGGGGTGCTTGAAGCCATGACAGGGTGACAGGGAGGGAAGAAAGCAAGGGGGCTTCGGGGTAGGGCATTTGCCCTACGCTGTTCCAGCTATACTTCATGCCACCACCCAGGATGTGCTCCGACCCCTCACTCAACTCGTCCCATCATTTCTCTGACTGAAGACTGCTCTCTGTCCTCTCATCTCATACCCGCACCCTCCTGGCCCTGCCTGCCATTCATACAAGGCCGGCTGGTCCACCCCACAGGGAACAGGGCCTCTTCTGCCCCCTCCCTCATCCCATTTTCTCTGGCTAACATCACCTCATGCAGCTCACAGACTTTCTCTTTTTATCACTTTGGTCAAAATAAGTGACCCATCACCACTGACTTCATTCACCCTCTTTTGAAATCCTGAACTCTGAGTCAACACTTTCTTCCTTGCTTCCCACACACGGGGCTTCCCATGTTAGCCCTTTGCCTCTGTGTCCCCCTCTTCCAAGAGGGCCTCCCACATCAGACATGGGGCATACACACAGATCCCAGGTGTGCATTTGGTTCCAAGAGGGGGATAAACTGGGCAGTGGACAAGCAGTAATTTTCAAGGAAAAACTTTCATTTCCAGAAGGAGTAGCGAGGCCCAGCACATCTGAAAACCACTGGTCAGAGGGCCATCCCCCTCCTGCTGTCCCCTGGGACCTAGTTCAATGCCTGGCCCATGCCTGAAGCAGCGTCCTCCCTGTCGAGGCCCCTCAGATATCTGAGGGCCAAATGGGACACTGCCCCCACCATCACTGTGCCCAAGCAAACACCTCATGCTTTCAGCCACCAGGCCAAGCGTCACCTGCCGACACCAGGCTCCCATTCAGGGCCTCAGCCAGGCCCTCCTCCCCCAGCCCTTCCCCTCTCAGTATAAAGGTATTTGCTCAAACACCCCCAAGGTTCTTCCAGCCTGGAAGAGGAAGAGTTTTGAGGCCGTGAGGCTCCTCACAGACGTGCCTCACTCCCATCTCCCAGGTATGTGAGTCACTCTGCTGAGCATCCTCCAAGGGTGGCACTGTGAAGCCTGCACCACCAGTGCTTCACCATGTGGAGACCCAACTGTGACTGGCCTCTGCCTTCTTTAGAAATCTGGTCCAGAAACTGTCTCCAAAGTCCAATGACTTCCCTCCAAACTTTTCTCCTTCCCCCCCTGCCCCTCTTTTTAAAGTGTTTTACCCAGACCAAGGGCTCATTGCTTCACAGCGCCTGCCTGCTGACCCCAAGGCCATGTTCTGGAAATCTTCAGGGAACCCTACTTCTAGGCACCCCCAGAGTGCCTGCCCTTCAGTGGCCTGAATTTGCTGCCTGGAGACCAGCACCCTGGCACCTCCTACAGTTGCTGGGGGTTTGATAAGAGGCTGATGGTAGGCAAGACAGGGTCCAAAGAGGGTGCCGGACCACCTCAAACCAGGGGCCTGGCCCTGAGGACCCTCCCCCCGCCAGGACACCAATGGCTGCAGGCCCGGCCCTCCCTGTCATACCTGAGAGGAGGGCCTGGCCCGCGAGCTGCCCGTACACGGAGGCAGTGTGGGGAAAGGCATTGAAGGGCGGGACCGAGGCTCCAGCAGGGACCCCAGAGCCGACTTGCTGCAGGTCCAAAAAGGCGGAGCTAGATAAAGAGGAAGGGGTGGAGCTAGAACTGGACACCTCAGGGCTTTCCTGCTTTATGGCGAAGGGTGAGTGAGGATCTGTGTGGGAGGGAGACAAGGACAGAGGTGAGATGATGACGGTGGGAGCATGCACAGCTGAGCCATGAGATGGGGGTGTGGGGTGGGGTGGGGCGGGCAGCCACCCTCCTGGATCTGGGGCAGGGGGCCATGGGAGGGTGCTCCCCAGGCTGGGAGAGGCAGGGAGCAGCTCCACCTCTCTGCAGTGCCTCTGTGAGTGTAGACGAGGGCCGCTGTGCCCACCTGTCCCGCAATGGGGATGCTGAACAGAGGGTAGGACCCTCATGACCCACCAAGAGGCCCAGCCACACAGCCCCTGTCCTGTCCGGGCCCGGGGCCCTAACTCCTTCCTCCTCAGGCCAGCCACACCCTGCCCTCACCTTCCCTCCAGCCCATCCTAGCAGCTAGGGCCACAGGGCCCAGGAGGTTCTGGGCACCCTACCTGCCACCACGGGATAGGTCTGATGAGTCGATAGGTTGCGCCCTAAGGGTGTGTTGGACGGGGTCAGGGTGGCCTTTCCATCTTCCAGGGCACTGTTGAGCAGGGGCAACGGGTAGAGACCCTAGGGAGAAAGAGAAGTCAGCACAGAGGCACTTGGGGCAAGCCTTACCTGCAGCCGCCTCCTGGGAAACACCCCCTCAGTGTCCCCTTTTTACACTCACTCCACTTAGTGGGTTCAATTGGCCTTACTCTCTCCCACAGCCCTTCTGTTGTCTCAATCCCAGGCTCACAGGGCTGGTGGCATGCAGGATGGAGCGGCTCTTTCCTAGGGCCTTGCTGCTGGACAGCGGGCCCCTTCCTTGTCTGCTCATAGGGTTTGAACCCAGAGAGGACAGGATGTGGAGTAGAGCCCAGAGAGGACAGGATGTGGAGTAGAGCCCTCAGCCAACGGACTGTGCTGAGTGCCTCAGTCAGTTCATTCGTTTATTCCTTCCTCTCCTTGTAGGAAACGCAGGCGCAGAGAGGTCAAGAAACCTGTCACTCTCCCATAGGGGTGGAGCCAGGGTTGAACTCAGGGACTGGCTCCAGTGCCCTGAACTGGTTAACATCATCACCACTTCCTACATTTGCAAAGGGCTTTGCTTCTGTTGTCTGATCTATCCCCCACAGTGATGTGATGTGGGTGAGCAATGTCAGGTGTGTCTTCCCTGTGGACAGCCTAGAACCCCGAGGCCCCTGCCCCTGCCCCAGGCACTCCCTTCAGTCACTTGACAGCCGTGGCTCCCACAGGACAATTGGGCTCCCTGCCTCTCTCTCCATATCCAGCAAATAGAAATGCTCAGCCACAACTTGAAGATGAAACCAGGTTTTCTTCAATCAACAACATTTTAGAACCTGGTTCAACGCCCTTTGACAAATGCAGGGCCATCTATCTCTTCAGGTGCTCCCTCCAGGAAGAACTTGTTCAGTTAAAGGCAGGCATGCACCGTGACCCCTCCCACCAGGGGCTGAGGCAGCACACAGCACACACATGTCACAAACATGCCACGTGACACTGTGTAAAACAAGTCAAGGGACACTCCGGGCTACGCAGCAGCCAGTGATACCCATCAAGCCCACCCTCCAAGGAGCCGGGCACCTCTGAAGGCCACCAGGGCACCATGTCACAGTAGTCACTGCCTCAGTGGTGCTCTGGTCCCATGCCTTCCAAGGGCTTGCCTTAAAGGTGGGGGCTAGAGGGGAGATGCTGACAGCCCAGCTTAATGAAACCAAATGCAGTATCTAATTTCTAGAATAAGGAAAGTCTAAAATGCCTTATGAATGTGTCACTTCAATACCAAAATACCTGCTGAAATCCTATAGCTGCTCCCAAATCCAGTGAAAAAAACCCCAAACCTATGTAGTCAGACATTTTGGTGATGTCTCACAGAATGGCTCCACCTCCCAGGCTTTCTGGTGGGCACTGCACTGGAACTGGGCACAGAACTTGGGTGAGCCCTGATTCTGCTCCAGCAGCCTAGCAGCTTTAGTGCCCTGACCTCTCTGGGCCGTGGCTTTGTCACCTGTGTAACTGGTGGCAGGACCTGCTGCACGAGGCTTATGTGAGGTTTATATACGCATGGAGCACTAAGACAGAGTGCTTGGGGACATGCGTGCTCAGTAAATAGTTACTATAGGATGACTGTTTCAGCCATGTGAAACAGTTCTCATCTCATCACAATCTGTCTGCCTGCTTCTTAATGCACTTGAAGAACAGAGGGACAAGCACTGCAGACCCCTAACTATACTTGGGAGTGATACTGGCCACTTCTGCCCAACAGATGGCATGTCTTCGCCCGGGAGAACATGGTACTTCTGGGTAGCATCAGCAGCCACCAAGGCTGGAAGGCACCTCGCTAGGCAGGGCTGTCTCTGCCCCTCACCTGAAGTGAGGTGGGTGAACGAGGAGTGGATGACTGATGGGGGAACACTGATGGACATGCTGGGCCTCAGTATCCCCATCTAACACAGGTGACAGCAGGCCAGTTTGAGTGACACCAGGGGCTCTCTCCCCTCTTTGGCTCTGGCTCATCTCCACACAAATGGAGACACTGGGTTTGCTGGTCCCGAGGTCCTTGTAGCTGTGACTCACTGCATGATTTCCTGTGCATATACCAATGTGGGAGGGTCTTGGTCTCCTTGTGACAGAACAGGGTCCCTTGGGGTGCTTGGGAGTGGGCCTAGCAGGTGCCCAGGGCCTTCGTGGCAGAGTTCCTTGGAGGCGTGTGCTGGCCCTGTCCCCAGCTGCTTACTGCGGCTCCCTCTGCACCCCTCGCCCAGGCCAACAGAAGTGCTGATGCAGACTGCCTGCCCAGGTGTGGGTGCTGGTGAGAGCCCAGCCGCCCAGATGGCCACTGGCAATGGTTCAGCCAACTGGTGGCATCTGCGTCATTGTCCTACTCAGATCTTAAAGGTGTAAGCGCTCGTCTCACTCCTGGACAATGACAGTATGAGCAAAGAAGGGAGGGCAGACACCACCCTAAAACTGCTGAGGTGCTGACCAGCAAGGTGAGGGGGACACATGTGGCAGTTGACAGATCATAATTACCAGAGGCAGTGTCCTGGGAGCTCTGTCAGAGTAGAGGGACTTTGCTGGGCCATCTCTGCCAGCCTCAGAGAAGCCAGACCATAACAAACTGTCACCTGCTCTGAGTGCTGCAGATGACAATGGCCTTGGAGCTTACAATCGGCTGTGGGTTTTTCAGCTTGGTCATTGAAACCATCCTTACTGAGCATCTCTGCCAATGGGCACAGGGCTTAGTGCTGGAGATTTAAAAAGTGCCCCAAGATGCTGCCCACTATGATGTCACATCTCTGTCCACCGGACTACTGCGATCCAGCATGAGAAGTGACCAGGAGTGAAGGAACGCACGCCTGGGCAGCACTGATGGGCAAGGTGGCGCTTCGGCTGAGTCATAATGGCCGAGCGGTGTTTTTCCAGGCAGAGCAGTGGGAGGAAAGGCACTGTGCGCGCGAGCATGTGGTGTGCCAGGGCAGGGAGGCATGACAAGAGGGCGTGCTTGCATCCTGAGTCACACGGGGTCAGGGGGGGAGACCTGAATGGCTGGAGGTGGGGCCACAGGTGCTAGCTGAGGTCACTGTGCAAGGTTTCAGGAGGTAGGACCTGACCCTGTGTCCAGGAGGGGGATGGCACAACTGGGAGGCAGGTCCCCTGAAAGGGCTGAGCTCAGTGTGGCTGAGGGAAGTTGAGAGGGCTGGGGGGATGAGGAGAGAGTGCTGGCCTCCGCAAAATAGCAAGTGTTTGGAGCCGCACAAAGCTTGTGCCGAGGAGCCATTGAAGGGACTTCTGGTTGCTTTGGTGGCAGGACTGCAGGAAGGTTGGGGTCCTCAGAGGCCTGCTACTCACCCAGCATCCTGCACGCCCTCTCACCTGCTCGCTTTTGGTGTGGCTGGGGGAGGCGTAGGCCTCGGGGTAGAGCTGTCGCTCCAGGGGACAGTCGAGCAGCTCCAGGTGGTGCTGGCTGAAGGCATCTGTGCGAAGGTGCTTGCGGGAGTCCATGCTCAGCCGGCAGCTATCCTGGTCACCTGGCATCCCCGGGCAGGGAGAAAGCTTTCAGGGGACCCATCTACCCACCAAGGCCAGAATGGGGGACAGGCTCAGCTGCACAGGGATGGAAGGACCTGTTGGGGCCTCGGGCCGCAGGGCTGTGGCTGGCTCAGTCAGGCTGCATGCTGCAGGCCCCCGAGCCTAGGAAGTACTGGGCCAAAGGGGGGCTTTTGCACCCCAACCTGCTCTCTGTGCCCCACACTCACTGTTGTCCATCTTCCTCTTGCTGTCGCTGCTGGGCTGGGCAATCCCCAGAAGCCCATTGATGGAGTAGGTGGAGCCCAGAGAGTCGGACTGCGGTGACTCCGGGGGTGTCACAGCTGAGCTGGGGACTGCAGGGTGTGAGAGGGACAGGGTCAGGATGTGAAGGGACACCCTGAGAGCCCCTGCTGCCACCATGGAGGAGTTGGGCTGCTGGTGGGAAGGGCTCTGCAGTCAAGGCTGCATGATGTGCTTTCACCCTGAATATCTCAATGACTGGTCCCTGGGAGCCAAGCAGTATTTGACCCCATGGACGGGCTCAGTGAACCCAGGGCGTGTATGGGACCCCGTGTGGGCGCCTGAGGCCCCGTGGTACTCACTGAGAGTGTGTCCTGGGCTCAGGGACTTGGTGGCCACGCAGCTGTCCATGGGGAGATTGAATGGTTGCTGCACTTTGGTCCGGATGATTCTGTGAGGAAGAGAAGAAAGGCCGGTGGAGACATGAGGAGGAAGCAGGCTGCTGGTTGCCCCACATCCAACACCTTTTGAAACCCCACTTGGGTGTCTCAAAGGCACCTGACACAAGTTGTCCACATTAAAGCCACCATGTTCCCCCTCACACCTGATCCTTCTTGGTGTTCCCAACTCATGGTGATGCCATCACTCAGTCAGGGCAGAAATGCCTCCTGTTCCGCTGCCAAACCACCATTGAGCACTGTATTCTGACCTCACACCTCTCCAGCCCCGGTCCCTCGCTGTCAGCACCCTGTGTACCACCAGCCACTGCCCAGGCCACCCACCGCCCACTCCATCCACTATTGACCTTTCTGGTATCTTCTCCCTGTTGCATCCAGACTGGACTTTCTAAAAGACAAGTCAGTCTCCTGCTTAAAACGGCCATGGCCTTCTTGTTGCTCACGGATCAGAGGCAAGGACATGTAACCTGCCTCCCAACCCTGCTGTGTCCCCTGCTTGGGCAGGTTTGCGCTGCTGCATGGCCAGATCCCCCCTCCCAACAGCCTTTGCTGGCCACTCCATGTCAGCCTGCCTTTTGCTCCCCTCCTCTGTCACTGGCTCTTTCAGCTTCTTGTATAACAGCCATAGGGCCTTTGCATGTGCTGTCTGAGAGCTCTTTTCACTCCCTTCTCAGCTAGTTGACTCTTATTCATTGTTTCTTTCTCAGGCATCTTTCCCTAACCTCCCTTAACCAAGTCACCTTATGGTGGCTTGTATACCCTCATGTTCCCCCTGTCTTGATCAGGACTAGAACTGCAGTTTTACAACTGTTTGTGTGGGTACTTGATTAGTGTGTGTCTCCCCAGGTGACTGTGAGCTGTGCCAGGATTGTGTGTCCCCAGGGCCTAGCATAGGGCAATGAATTATGTATGTATGAATAAATGAGTGTCAGCAAATGATTGAGTAAGGTAGTGAGTGACTAACCAAATGGCCTAACAAATGAGTGAATGTCTGAATGAGGGCCAAGTTGTGGCCTAAGAAAGGATCAATTTAAGAAGAGGGCTTTTTCACTGAATAAAGAGGCTGTGGCATGTAAGGAGGGGAAGTGCAGAGAGTATAGCCAGTCATGTGACACCTGCTCTGTGCCCAGGGCTCCTAGCACGAGGCCCCTTCCCAGCTCTTCCCCATAAGCCAGGCCCTTCCTCGGGTCTCTGTCATGACCCCCAGGCCCCTGGTTGCTGTCTGCATCTCACCTGTTGATGGAGCTGACACTGGGCACAGTGTCATTGTCACAGACGCCCTCAGCCAGGAGCCGGTCTCGGATCTCCCAGGCAAACATGGTGGGGTTCTGCCGCTTGTAGTCGCCGATCTTCTCCACCACCTTGGGGGTGGCCACCTTGGGCTTGGAGCCACCTATCACCCCAGGCCGGATGCTGCCAGTCTCGTAGTACCTACTCCATTAGAAACCCAAAGATTACCCAGGAAGCAGGCGGGTCTCCTGGCGTGGGCTAGCCAGAGGCCCTCATCCCCTGAGGCTTCTGGGGGGTAGGACATCACTCAGGGCTGGCCTTGGACACTTGCTGTCCATTGGCTGTGTCCCCTGCATGATCAGGTTGTGCTGCTGCCCAGCCAGACCTCACCCCTGGATGCCCGCTTCCCCCTTTCCCTCCCCTCCGACCAGCCTCCTGTATCTGAGGCCACTGTATGGGGCAGAAGAGTCCCTTCTGAGAAAGGAGAAGTTCACATTGGTGCCCTGTGAATGCCGGCCTCACCTAAGCCATTTCCTCTGTCTTGCGTGACTTGCTCTCTCATTGACTGTCCTGATTTTAGCCCTCACCAAGAGGCCAGCTGGGGTGGCTGGGCCCCCTGCCCTGTCTGCCAGGTCACCTTTGCTCCCCATCCCCCAGCCCATGCTGCACACTGGCTTTATACCAGGTTACATGGCTCAAGTCAAGGCCACTCCTCATGGACTCTGGAATCCCAGCCATGTCTGGATGTCTGGCCATGTCCAGCTCCTTAAGCTGAGCCTTGTCTCCCTCCCAACCACCTTCTTTGGCCGACCCATGGCCACGTCAGGATGCCCTCCCCTCCTTGATCTGGAAACTCTGGTCTCCTCTGAAAAAAATAACCTCTGTTCTTGAATCTATTGCCACCATCCAAAGCTCAGCTCCTCTCTTGGACACGCAGACCAGCCCAGGTCCCCTCTCCTGACCCCAGCAGAAGCCACACTCTTCCCTAAGTTCTTCAGTCAGGAGGCCAGGGCTCCCCAGGCTCGACAGCTTGACAGCTCAAATCCGTTCACCCTTCTGAACCGGAGCACCCCTGGATTTGCTTGTGGGTTGGAGAAGGGAGGCAGGTACCTCAAGCTGACTGGGGCCCCAGCCCTCTGCCTCAGGGACCCTTCTGATGGGAGAGGCTGCATCAGCTTGGTGCTGGGCTTTGCTGCTCCTGGTCCCCTCAAACCTCTGCTCAGTGGTTCTCAACTCTGTACAAAACCTGGGGACCATCTCTTAAGGTTCTGCTTTGAGGGTGTGGACTGGGGCCTGAACATCAATTTTTTCTTTAAGGCTCCAGGTGACATTAACTTGCAGGGAGTGTTGTGAGATACTGCTTTGGGTTAGTGTCCATGAGTGTCATCTGTCATCTCATAAAGCTCCCAGCATCCAGGTCTGTGGCAGGTCTGGGCGGGGCCTGGGAGCTGTTCTATCAGGCCACCTGGTGGTTCTGTGGCAGGTGCTCTGGGGATTACAGTCTGAGAAGCAGGAACTCAGATGCCCCTTGTGCAGGGGTTCAACTTTGGGAGCCAGCCATGATTGCGTGTCCCCTGCCTAGTGGCTCCATTTCCCTTGGTCTCAGCAAAAAGGAGGGACTTTGGGGACAAATCTGCTTTGGGAGCACAGAAGCCTCTGGAAAGTGAGGCATGAGGTGAGCAAATAAGGGAGAAATGAAAGAGAGGCAGGGATGGCAGGAGTAAACTGAAAGCAGCGGCTGGGGCCCAGAGACACCACACGCCCTCTCTGGTACCAGGTCCCGGGAGGGAGGTGGCTGTGTGTTTGGTGGACACCCCAGCCCTGCAGGAAGTGGAATGTGGTAAATTTCGTGCTTACCTGCCCAGGATCTTGCTGACACAGCCATGGCTGACACGGAGCTGGCGAGAGATATCACAGGGCCGCACGCCCTGGTGGGCCAGGTCCACGATGCGCTGACGCACCACTTCGGGCAGGGGTCTGCCATTCACGAAAGCACCTCCCAGCTGGTTCAGCCCCCCATGGCCTGAGAGGACAGCAGCACTGTCAGGCTGGTGGGCCACCCACCCACCTACTCAAACACGCAGTCTCAGCAGGCCAGCCGTGTGAAGGCCTGAGGGTGACGGGACCCATGTGGCAGGGTGACCCCTGCCTCTGCCTCACGGGTTTATCAAAGTGGGATCCAGACCACCAACAGCCCATTAACACATCATGTGACCACTGCTGGGGCTAGGAATGCGCAGAAGGCGTGAAACCATGGAGGGGACCAAGCCCAAGCTCAGGGACCACAGAGGGTTCCTGGAGAAGTTCACACTGAGACTGAGGGTAAGAAGTAACTGAGAAAAGGGAGAGTGACAAAAGTGTCCCAGGCAGGAGAACCCCAGGCTGAGGCTGCCAGGGGCTTATCTGTCAGGTTGGCTGGTCGCCCAGATGTGGTGGGGCTCATTTCAGAACTGAGATCGCCATTCTGATGAGGACACTGGGGCTCAGAGAGCGTTTTAGTGGCTTGACCCGGAGGACCCCTGTGACTCAGTGTGCCTGTGTTGCAGCCAGGCTTGGCCAGGACCTATGGCTCTCACTGGCCCTGCTGCCTGACGTGGGCCCTGCTCAGAGGCCACAGGCCCCACAGTCCGGGCATCAGCAGACCAAAATGTGGTGACCGGCTGTGATGGTGGGGCATTAGGGGTGGAAGTCAGGGGAGCGGTTAGGAGGGAGAGAGGGCCATGAGCTCATTAAGGACATCTATGGCCTCTGCTGGGCACACTGTACCCTTTAAAGCCCACTGACTTAGCACATTCAGAACTGGGTGCAGCATCTCCTCAGGGCACAAGCTGTCTTCAGCAAGACAGTCAATTTCCCTCAAAAAAAAAAAAAAGCCTAAAGCCTGTGGCCTGGGCACTAAGTCAGAAGGAAAAGCCCTTCGGGCAAACATAGCAGGAGGGACACAATGACCCATCTTCCTCAGGAACTTGGGCACAGCTTCCACTTTTCTGTTCTAGGCAGCTTGTCCCCATCTGGAGGGGTGTCAGTGCCACCCAGATGACTGAGAAGTGGCCCGTGCTCTGAGCGCATCCCGCTGGCTCCTCACTGGCCACAGCTTGTCCCCGGACAGTGGCTGCAGCCATTTGACCCTCATTCCATCCTCGTTGCCTTTCAGCTCTTTAGAGTTCACACACTGAACACAAGGGGGCGCCAGATGGCCACCCAAACCCAGACAAGCCTCTGAGTGTCCAGCTTGGTCCCCATTTCCCAGAACGGAGGCCCCAGGTCACCCAGCCATGCTTAGGTGTGTGTGCTAGGACTTCTGTGTCTGGGAGTGGGGCTCCCACAGATGGGGTTCTTCATCCCTAGACAGACAGCAGGTTTCAAAGACCAAATGCCCCTTTTGGGTGGCATGAAATGGGTCTTTTGCCTTTAAAAACATCTCCCCTGTTTCTCCATTGACACTGTGAGGACCAATGACTTCTGCCTTCTTGAAGGGCTGATCAGGACCCTTAGAACTCATCCCCTAAGCCCCCCGCAAAGGTTGTTTACTGGGTCGGCCAGTGTGGGTGTGAAGGGGAAGATGTGTTCGCACCACTGAATTCTGAATTCTCGGTGCTTTGCTTTATTTTACCAGCTTTGTAGTGACTTGTGCGACTGTGCGGAGAGCTGGGCCAGATTCCTGCACTGATGTAATCTGTTTTAATTTTATCATTTGGGAAAGCTGGGGTTTTTTCACCCTTAGTGTTTCCATCCATTGAATAGAGCTAAACAGACTCACTGGCCATCTGCTGGCCCATAACAGCTGCTGTAGGAAGATGGGGGTGAGGCTGGACAGTGTGTGCTTAGCTGAAAATTGTGGTATAAGCGTAAAAGTTTTCTAATTCGAATAGTCACATGGTTGCGTGTTACGGCCCAAGCTTTGCCCTACCACTGGGACGGTGGCCCCCAGACTTGAGTGTCTTTGTTGAACAACAGGCTGCTGAGCACAGTGAGCTCTGAATTGGTCTGGGATGGGACCAAGGACCTGTGTCTGAGATGGTCCCAGGCGGGGCTGTGCCACTGGTCTGAGGCCATGGCCGGTGAAGAAATTCTAAGAGAACAAGGAACCACTTGTGCACCTCCCACCCCAGTCCCACCGTCTTCCAGAACAATAGTTCTTATTGTTTGCATACTACAATTGTCATTTCTTTTTATCTCAACATGTATGTACCCAGTGTCCACCCCAAATCAGGCACAAAGCCCTGAGGGTGACACCTTGAACAAGACAAGAAACCAGGCCCACAAGGGACTTGTAATCCTTGGTGGGGGGATGTAATCCAATAGCTGGAGGACCTCCTGACAGAGGTAAGTCCAGAGGCTCCAGCACCCATAGTGGCAGGATGACCAGGAGGTGACTGGTGGAGACATCTGTTCAGGAAGGAAGCCCATGTACAGGGTCTCAGTGCTCTTGAAACATGGAAGGTTTGCTGCGGCTAGGGATAGGCAGGAATGAGTGCCTGAGGCAGCCTCTGGCTGCAGATGGAGATTGCCCCTCTGGCTTGAGTTCCTGTGATAGAAGGATGTCTGTCCCTCCTGTGTCCGGTGCAGAGGAGTGGACTCCTTTGGGTGAGTCACACCAGATGCCCAGGGGTGGGTGCAGCCTTCCTTCCTGCACTGGTGAGGGCTGGCCGCCCACTGTACTGACCACCTTCCCACACGCCTGTGGATGGGAGGGCTTTGAGGCCGGAAGCCAGACATGAGTGGGAGCCCCTGGTTGGGCCAGGGGACGGTGGGGACCAGGACGAGGTTTGACACTTCCTCAACAAAGGCCCTCTGCATGGTCTTCAGGGTCATGGGTGTGAGGAGGAGGAGGACACAGTGCCTGCCTGGGCTCAGCACGCTCTGCGTGTGGAGGTCTTCAGACAGGGCTGCTAACTTCCTGGGCCTGGGAGTACTCACCCCGCAGTGAGTTCATGTGGGCCTCTGCAAAGCTCTCGGTGCAGCTTGCTGTCCAGACATGTATACTTAGCAAAAGTGACCATTTGGGGATGTCTTAGGATTTCCTTTGGTAATTTCTTCACCCCTTACAGGCCCCGAGGGTTACAGACAATAGAAGGAAAGAGGCTCATTGCCCAAAATCCTCATTACGGTCACTGACACCCAAGCCCGGAGGATGTGGTGATGGTTTCCTATGCCCCACAGTCCTTTGCACAAGTCTGTCACAGCACTGGCAGCAAGACCCTTATCTGTTTACATTCCTGTGTACCCAGCACCTGTCACAAACTATAGTTAATGCCTCAGTGAATAGCACATGTGACAGATGAATGCTTCATATGTGTGAGGGTGCTGTGGTGCTGGTAAGGGCGTCCCCACTTAGGACCCCTGAGTCCCAGACTCAGTTCTTTTCCTCTTCTCTCTGTTGTCTGGCTTCTCACGCATCTGCTCTAAAGTGACAATGGCCCCAAGTGTTGTTCTGTGAAAATTTCCATGTGACTAGCTAGGGATTTTTGCTTTAGCCCCAGAGTGTTGTGGTGACAGTCTGAGTCCTGGCAGGATGAGAGTGGGAGCTGGGTGCCCTTTAAGTCATGCTGTGCCTGTGGCCCTGTGCAAATGCATGGCAGGAACAATGCCACCTGTCTCTGGCATCTCTGCCTGTGGCCTTCTGTCCCCAGCACGCTCGCTTGCAGTCTGTGATCTCCTACTGTGACCTTCCAGCTGCCCCCCATGGCATAAACCTAGTGTTCCAACCTTTTCCGCCTTCCAGCCCAGGTCTGCATGCCGGGGGCACTCACGCACCCGTGAGGCTGTGGGTCACCGGGCACACAGGCCCTTGGACGAAGACAAAGGGACTAGCATACTGAGAACAGCACCCACGTCTGGCTTCAGCCCTGACTGGCTGGCTATGCTAGTCCTTATCCTCTGTAAGGAACTGGATAGGAGATGGCAGCCCTTTCTCATTGCCCCCTTGTCCCCTGTCTGTTCTGGAACTGTTCTCCATCAGCTGTGCCCCACTTCCATCACATCACTCACCTCTCCCTTTCTAGGTCCTTACCCTGGACTTGCAAACACAGTGAAACCCACCTGTGCTGCTGTCCAGCCTGTATGCACAGCACACACACATACACCCCTGCCCTGACTAGTTTCCAACCAGACTTCTCAACAAGTCTTCCTACTTGCTGGTACTACTTCCTTCATATCCTGCTTGCTATGTGGTGGTCACCTCACCGTGTGCCTCAGGCCGAGCATGTGCTCAGACGCTTGGTGACACGAAGGTACTGGGTCCTCCTCCTCAAAGAGCTTTCCATGACAATGTGTCTTGTGGTTCCTTACACCTTCAGTCTTTCTGTGGATTCCTTCCAACCGGTTCTCTGTTCTCCTTTGTCCCTTCTATCTATTTCCTGGGATTCCTCTTAAATCTCGGTGCTGCAGTCACTCTACATAGCTGTCCTCGGTGATCCCGGCTACTTTTACGTTCAGCTTCCCTTTGGAAATCTCCTCTTTGCTGATAAACAGGCACCTCCTCTAGTGCTGTCTTGTGTGTCCCTTGCACCTGGAATTCTTGTCTCCCATCTTATCTAGGCACCTCCTAGCCACCCAATACAGTTCAGCATAGTCATTTCCTGACGGTGGCTCTGTGCCACCCCACAGAGCAGGTTAGGCCTTTCATCCAGATGTTCTCACAGCTCCTGTCAATTTTCTTGCATGGCACCACTCACATTTCAGTTTCACATCTATTTGCATGACTATATATATAAGCAGTAACTGTCTTCACTCACAGGCTGAAAGCTCCACGATGACAGGACCATGTCTGTTAAATTATATTAGGTGTTCAATAAATATATGCCACATGAATTAACTGCCTTTATCTTCTTCCCCCATCCCCATATGGAACACTCACCGAAGTGTGATGTTTTTACCTCCTAAACATTTACCTAAGCAGCACCGTCCAGCTGTCCCAGCACACACACACCCAAGTGCTTGTTTATCCACTCGACACTTGTCTATGGGGTGTCTGTCCCTGGCCAAGCATTTTAGTAGAGCTGATGACATGGAATTGATCCTGCCTCATGGAGCGACCAGTCCAGCAATAAGGAAACACACAAGTAAATGTGCAATTGTCATTCAGACGGGGCTAAGGAATGCCGGGTGAGGGCGAGAGATGGAATTAGTTTCAGGTGACCAAAGAAAATTTAAGTGACATACACTCTGGGACGAAAGTGAGTAGGGGCTAACCAGTCCCCTGCACCTGGCCTTGCATGTGACCCTAAAATCCAAGCCAGACCTTGTCACTCCTGTGTGTAAGAAACCTTCCAGGACATGGCCCGTCACCTCATGGTGAAGCCCAAGCTAGCAAATCTGGAGGAGGTGCCCGCGGGAGCTGGCCCCCACTGGCCTCATCTCCTACCTGTCTGAGCCTTGAATCTGATGGTGAAGAGTCCGACTCCTCCCCGTGTCCTGGTTTGTGCTTTCTTCTGATCAGAAGTCCCTTGCCTTCTTCTGATTGAGCTGTACTCATACCTGAATTAGTTCAAGAAGCTGCCTCCTATAGGAAGGTCTCCCTGCCTTTCCTGCCTGTTGTCTCCAGTCCTTTCTTTTAACCATGCCAGGACACATCTCTCCTACTACATGTAGCAGAATGTGTGTATTTATGCTATATGCCCCTGAGGGATGAGGGGCTGCTCTATTGTGGAACCCTAATATCTAGTGTAGTGCACAGTAGGTGCCCAATGCTGGTTGAGTTAACTACTGAAGGAAAGAACTGGGTCCAAAACAAGCTCAGTGGAGCCCACACATTCTTTGCCCTGAGCAGAATCCTTAGACAAGAGCTGTTTAAAGAGGGGTGCAGATGTCACCGCCAGGAGCAGAGGCTTGCCCTCCTGCAAGGGCTTGGGGATGACTGCCGAGGCCATCCTCTTGGCTCTTCCCTCAAGCAACAGCATCAACATTACATGTGTCAGGCTCAGGAGCCATGCAGGCTGTGAGGCCGTGCGGACCAGCTCCAGCTCCCAGAGGCCTATCCTCTGAGTCCTGGCCAATCTGAGGGAACCCTGGGGCCCTGGGAACAACAGGATAAGAAGTCTGGTTCCTTGGATCAGCCCGGGGGTGGGAGTCAAGCATTGGTCTTCTATCCCCAACAGTGAGAGCGCTGGTAATGGGGAGGTGCACAGACAAAGGTGGACAGTGTGCCTTCCTCTAGGTGGCTTCTAGCTGGGAAGCAAGCAATGTTGGACAGAAAAGAAGAGGAGAGAGGGGAAGGGAAAAGGGAGCAAGGCAACTGTCAGTCTGCAGCTTACTCCCTGTGAATCAGCTCTTAGGATGCACACCTGTGGCCAAGTATGGGGGTGCCCACTCTGGAGCCAGGTTGGATTCTCCTAACAGTCCTCACAGAGAGGACAGTAGCCCCACTTTACAGGTGACACACTAGTAACCTGTAGCGGCTGTGTCTTCAAGTCTCCACTATGTGAGTTACTTTTCAAACAAAGCCTACTTCAAAATCCTTGCCAGGTTTTTGTTTTTGGGGGGCCTAATTTTCCCTTTTTTTGATTTCCTTTAGTGAAAGAATGGGGCCTAATTCCGTTACAGTCCCCCCTCTTCCGTGTTGGTTTATCCCCACCCTCCCCACCCCTCGCCCAGCCTTTGCCGGGCTTTATCCTCTGTCCTGTCTCTTCTTGTTGCCTCTCTCGCTTTGATTTCCATCCCTGCCGATCTCCCTCCCCCCCTTGTTCCTTGCCTCCCAGCCCCTTCCCTTCCCAGTCTCTGCCCAGCCACACATAAAAGCCCTTCCACCATATCTCCCACCATTCACCGGAGATTTCCCTTCCCTCTGCCACCGGCTGGCCTGTCCCCTCCCAGCACCGTCTTTATTGCCTGCATGACTGCTCAGGTTCCTCTCCCCTCAAAGGCATTCACAGCTCGCTGTTATTCTTGTATTAGCATTGAACCCATTAAAGCTAATTTGTTTGCCCTAATCTCCATTTATTTTTCCCTAGTTGATATTAGATTTCCGTTTCTATTGCGGCAGTATGATTTTCTCTTTGTCTTCCTAATGGTCTACCCCCCTCTCTTTTCCTCTATTAATCTGGTTGGCTTCCCTGGTTTCAAGGCCTTTCTCCACCTCCCCCAGCCCTTAGATTAACCCTGTCACCTCCCTCCCAGGATGCCTGCGCCTAGTAGATTTTGGGGGGATGGAGCTGCTGCAAATGTCAATAGGCCTGTGAGCCCCCCTAAGCAAAGTGCTCCCTGGGGAGAGGCCCTGCCTTGTCTGGACAACTCAAGGGGTCACCAAGGCCAAGGGTTCCATGGCAAGGTTCCCCTTTGGGGCCATCTCAAAGATTTCTGGAGGCCTCTGAAAGCTTTCTCAGATCCTATAAATTATACCAGTAGGCCAAGACCAGAATGGGCCACTTTCTCCTCTGTCCCCATTTCCCAAAGTGGACACATTCCCTCCCCATTTCCTGAAGAGGTGATGTGGCTTTGTGGGTGGCTAACCCTCACCTTGCACAGTCCCCTGCATGTGCCTCAGAAGAGAAGCCTCACTGAACCAACTCTCTGAACCCCCACTGTCCCCACCATCCCCCTCGACCAGTGCCCTACTGACCGCCCTGTCCAGCCCTCCATCTGAGTCTCATTACCAACGCTTTTCTCTGGGCCAGTGCTCTGCCTGCCCAGTGTCCCATCTGACCCCTCGCAGGGAGGAGAGCTGAGTATCCCACCCTGGCTTCTGACAGCATCATTCCAGGGGCCGGGGCCAGTGTCACTTTCCACCTTTCATCAGGTCAACCAGAATCTCTGGGCATGGTGTCCCCAAATCTGAATTTTTAAAAAGCTCCACTGCTGGTTGCCCAGAGTTTCTATTCACTCAGTGGATGGCCAATAAGTAAATAGTGAAAGCATTAATTAATTGATTAAACACCAACTTCCAGTGCTGGATGAAGGTCCCTAGAGGCTGTCCATCCCGGCTCCTTTCCACTGAGTTTCTAGGTGCTCCAGACTCCAGCCCAGGCAGTGGCGCCCCTGCGTTTGGGGGACAATAGAGGTGGCAAGACAGGTGAGCTAGGCCTTGCTACACATGCACTGAGGAACCCAGAGTCTGCACAGATCACTCCCTCTGAAGACAGATGTCTGAGGATACTAATGCTGTTTTTCAAAAAATGAAATTTTTTCAGTTCATTAGATTTCAATTCAGTGAGCACCTTCTCTGTGTCTAATAATATTCCAGGCTGTGTGGGCAGGTGGCTCTGAGCAGATGACACAATCCTTGCCCTTGAGAAAGGTACATATCAATAACACCTGAGAGTGTCTAAATCCACTCACAGGCACTCTCTCCTGCAGTTCTTCCTACAACCCTGTGGAACACCTATGGTGTGTATGTGTGTGTCTGTGTGTCTGTGTGTGCACATCTGGGTGTGTCTGGGTGTGTCTGTATGTGTCTGTGTGTGTCTGTGTGTGTGTTCTGTGTGCACATCTGTTTGTGTGTGTCTGTGTGTACTTGTCTATGTGTGCACATCTGTGCGTATCTGTGTATACGTGTCTGTGTCTCTGCATATGCATGTCTCTGTGTGCACATCTGTGTGCACATCTGTGTTGTGTGTGTCTGTGTGTGCATGCCTGTGTGTGTACATCTGTGTGTATCTGTGTGTGTATGTGTGTGCACATCTGTGTGTGTCTGTGTGTCTGTGTCTGTCTGTCTAAATGTGTATGTGTGCATGTCTGTGTTCGTGTGTGTCTGTGTGTGTCTGCGTGTCCGTGCATGTGTATGTGAGGTGCAGAGCCCTCAGGGCAGGGAGTGGGAAGGGAGCCTGCCTGCCCTCAGGAGTGACACAGGAACAAATATAGAAGAAATGTTGTTTTGAGTCCAACACATCAAGCAAAGTCTGTGACAAAACTGCACATCTGTGGTTCCCACACCTGTTGAAGGCACATTCCTGGAACATGGCAACATAGCAGAGAGGATTATACTTAAAAGTCTCTCGCTGCTGCCTAAGGAAGCCAGAGGGGACAGACGCAGCCTACAGGACAGGGAGATGGTCCAGCTCAGACTGGCACAGCTCGGACTCATGCTATCTGACCTCAGTCCCTGTTCCTTTCACATCCCAGGGTCCTTGGGGATGCTGGTGCCATCCTGGCAGACAGGGAGGAAGAGATACTGGGACTGGGCAGAATGGGCTCTGGTTCATGGCACACTTGAAAGCTTTCTGGTCCTCTTATTCACTTGCTTGTCATTTTGATTTTCTGGGTAAACTAAGATGTGAGGCTCTCTTCCATGGGCCCTGGGCTTGGGGAGCAGAGTCCCCTCCTCTGTGGGAGCTCTGGGGTGGACACAGCAGGAAACGCTCCAGAGAATGCCTTAGCTTCTCCTCTGTGACTTCCAGACCGGAGCTCCCATAGCTGGTGTCCCTTAGACCTAAACCCACTGAGATTCTGGGTTGACTCTGGGTGAAGGACTAAGCAAGACCAAGAACATACAACACACAGGTTGTTGAAGGTTGGATTGTGCCCCCCAAATCTCATTTATTCAAATTTTGGCCCCAGTGCATCTGAATGTGGCCTTATTTGGAAAAAGGGTCTTTTCAGATGATCAAGTTAAGAGGACGTCATTAGGGTGGCCTCTAATCCCATATGTCCTATGTGAAGGTGAAATTGGACACAGAGACAGGGAGACAGGGAGAACACCATGTGAAGATTGCACTCATGCTGCCATGAGCCAAGGGTCACCACAGATGCCAGCAAATGCCCAGGAGTTGGGGGACAGGCCTGGAGCTCACCGTCCCTCACAGCCACAGGAGCCCATCCTGCCCCACCTACTGTGGTACTTCCAGCCTCCAGAGCTGGGAGAGGGTTGAGGTCAGGTTTTTCAGTCCCTCAGCTGGTGGTGGTACTTTGTCATGGCAGCCCTCTATAGGTGTGCCTGCCTCTCTCACGTCACCACCCTCCCCACAGAGTCAGCACCCTGGTGTCCAATCCTGAGCCGGCATCATGTGCCAGATTGTAATGCGAGTGTTCACACATATTCACAGGCTGAGCCTAAGGCACCAGGCTTCTCACCCATTTGGAACATTCTGAATCCAGTCTGAAGGTTGGACATGAACCGCTTAACATTTGCCAAGCTCATTCAAAGTCCTGTCAGGCCAGTGATTCTGGAATTTAGCTCAGTTCAACAAATAGCAACTGGTCAGATCGGGAACAGGTTTTTCATACTGTGCAAGGAGCTGGGTTGGTGCTTTGAATCCTGTTTTGTGTGTGAAGATGCCAGTTTTGAGGTTCAGTGGCTTGTGTACAGCTAGGGATCAACCTAAGGCTGCATCTGTGTCTGCCCTAGTCCTGAAGTCCCCGGGAGCAGAGATGCTGTGCAACGGGGACAGCTGTGTCCCCAGAGGGCTGGAAGCGCTGTGGCTGGGCCTCCCACCTGCTGGTCTGCAGCATCATCTTGACTCCAGGCCCCACAGGTGCTGACAGCCCTGGGACGTCCTGATGCTGGAGTGGACACCACACTGAGAAGCACTGTGCTGAGCAAATTAAAAGGAGGGCTCTTTTTTTTACCAAATATTCATGAAGCATCTGCTGTGTATGCATCATGTGCCAGACATTGTTTGGGCAGTTTCCGTCCCAACCTACAGAATCTTGTAACTGCTGGTCCTCACAGGTGCTCTGCCCTAAATGCGGTTGGCCACCTTGCCCAGCCGACACCCAGGCTCCACCAGGAGGGTCTCCTGTCACAGACTTGCCCAACCCTGCCAACATCTGCTACTTCTGTGGTCACTGCTTCCCAACCTCACCACCCTGTATCTGAGCCCAGGACAGAAAGATGTTCCCAGGACCAGGGAGGTGTTTCTTCGGCCCCATAGTGGCCACTCATTATAAAGAAAACAGAAGAGGAATTACAGCAACATGACATGGGAGAATCAAATGTGCTCCGTAACAAAGCTCAGACGTAAAGTTTGGTCTACTAGCAAAATAGCCACACATGTTATTGTACAATTACAATTAAACTGCTATCGTGGACACTTATGAAGCCCTCACTGTGTGTGGGATTTGTGTGATGTGCTGGGGAGAGGGCGAGAACCAAGTTCTTACTGTACTCGGCTCTAAACAGGACCTCATGTGACACGATGAGGTAACTGGACCCAAATGGGAGTGAGAAGCAGAGAGGACGTAGAGGGACAGCCACCACAGGGGAGGGTGACAGGGGGTCCTGGTAGAGGAGGTGAGACTTGACCGTTTATATGGGGGGGGGGATGCCCACTGCATGGCACAGGCATAGAGATTGGGGACAAACTGGGTTGGAACCCGAGCTTGCACAAGGAAGTAGTGGGAAGTAGCGTCAGGCATCACGAAGGGAACTCCCCGGGTTGCACACCAGCCATCTGCCTGCGAATGCCAGTTAATGATTGGATTGAAAGGAAGTACAAGCAGGACTCCAGGATTGTTCTGGAAAATCACTGGGCTAGGAAAGGAGAGAAACCAGAACATTCAACGGTGCAGACCCTCCTGCGCATGCAGAGTGTTCCAACTGTCCCTAAAGAAGAGAACACAGAGCCAAGCAGGATAGAATAAGTAGGCAGTGGCTCTGGCGAAAGGGCCAAAAGGGACATGGAAATCAATGCCTGAGTGTGCACAGAGCGAGGGCCCATGGCCTGGGCACCAGGACACCTGCGCCTGCTTGTCAGAACCCATGGCTATCGTGAAACCCCCGTCTTCCCCTTGTTGTCCTTGTCCCTGCTCCCTGAGCTGACTCCAGGTTCGGGACACCTGCTGGGTCCTGCCCCTGGCCAGCAGGTTCACACCCCACCTGCAGTAACATCTGTGTTCCCCAGTCTGCAGGGTCCACAGCCCTGCCCGCTGTCCCAGGTGCTTGCACATGTTCACTGCTGAACTGGGTGCAGAGCTTGATAATTCTTAAAGTGGCCGGAAGTTAGAACTCAAGGCCTGTATGGCCAGGGGGTACCTGCCTAGGTGACAGCACGTCGTGAGAACCTGGGTGACTGAATGTGGGTGCCGTGAACAATCGTGCAGAGCCCTGCGGCAGGTGAGCACATGCCAGGGATCAAGGGAGGACCCAGGTGCTCATTTAGGAAGAGAGGGAGGAGCACTAGGACATCCTTTAGCAGCTAAAGAGAGACCACAGGGGACTCAGGCACAGGGTCCACACTGAGCACCCACCTGGGACAAACAGGCCAGGAAGGAAGGAGCGGGCTATCACACGACATAGAGAGCTAGGAAGAGGAGTGTCTGAGTAGTGAACCGAGGAGAAAAATAAATCATGGTTTCTGTGGATGGTGTTATAGGCTGATGTTCACATCCCCCCAAACCCACATGTTAAAGCCCTAACTGCTGGGGGATGGTGTTGGGAGGTGGTGCCCTTGGGGGCATCAGGGTTCGATGAGGTCATGAGGGTGGGCCCCATGGTGGGGTTAGTGCCCTTCTAAGAAGAGGGAGAGACAGCAGATCTCTCCAGGCACATGCACCGAGGAAGATCATGTGAGGACATGGCAAGAAAAGGCTGTCTGCAGTCAGGAAGGGATCCTGACTGTGCAGGCACCCTGACCTCAGATATCCAGGCTCCAGAACTGTGAGAAATAAGTGCCTGTTGTTTAAGTTGCCCCATCCATGGTGTTTGGTAGTAACAGCCTGAGCTGAGAAAGGTGGCTGGAATGGGGGGACTTCAGGGTGACAGGATCTTCAGAAGAAATCTCAAGGGGAGGTGTCATGGCCCCAGGTCTGCACCAGGGAAGTTGGGAATGAGGCAGAGGGGAGGCTTGCACGAGGTGTGATGGGCAAGTGGACGCTCAGTAACAGGAGACCTGGGTCCTGCGTGTGTCCTTACAGCGCCACAAAGCCACTGGGGTCTTTAAGGGACTGACACATGTGCCTAGAAAGGAGGTGAGAGGAGGGCCCAGGGGCGTGGCCCTTTTCAGTTATCAGTGATGGAGACGTTCAGGCTGCCTCTGAGGCAGATGTGCAGAGCTCATCATTCTACAGCACTGGGCCCCACGGCCACCATGTGACATCAAGCAATGCAAGCCTCACCTTTAACTCCAGCTGTCCTGGCCCTGGTCAGGACATGGGCACCTGGAAGGTGACGCAGTGTTCTGCCAAGAACACCACAGACCAGGCTGGATGTGGCAGTAGTTGAAATGAGTGGCTCCATCAGATCTGATATCCCAGGGGCCACATGCGGCGGTGGCCGTTACACAGACAACATGACACCTTCCACTCGAAGGACTTTATCCAAAAGTGCATGTCCTCCTGTCACTGTTTTGTTACACCGACTAGCATCCCTGCTCACGCTTCCTGAAATTACAAACACTCGACCAAATGCATGAAGCACTCATGACACCAGTTTGTAATAATTAGCATTGTACACACATACTTTGTAAAGTCTTCCTCATATGTTCATGTGTAAGGGGTGAGTACTGTGCATGTGTGCATATGTGCATGTGTTGCATGTATGTGCATGTGTTGGACTCATGTGCGTATGTGTGTGTGCTTGTGTGTGCATGTGCATTTGCGTGTGCAGGTTTCCCCAGTCCCTGTCAGCAGATGTGGTGGCCCCTTTCATCCTCGGCCTGGTTAACCCTCACTGCCCATGTGTGCTCTGAAGGCATCCCGGGGTCTGCAGCAGCCCTGCTCTGCCAGGACTCTGTGGGGTCTGGGCATGCCTCTCTGGGTGTCTGTGTCCCTGACTGGGAGCCCCTTCTGGTCCAGACCAACTTGGGTACAGCTGCACTTCGTGAGTAACAGGAGCCCACAAAGCTCTAGAGGCGTGAGGCACATTCTCCCAGGCACTCAGGCAACGTGAGGCTAGAAGGTGAGAGCCATAGAGGTAAGGGGCCTGCACCAAATGGAGGGCAAAACAGACCTAAAATGAAGTGCTGGGCCCTGGTAGCGGGGAGGAGAGGGCTCGCCAGGGCCTAGCCTGATATGCCGGGTGTGGAGCGCTCGCCACTCAGCGTCTCACAAATGTGAGCTCAGTCAGTCACTAGCAGCCTCCGGAGGCAAGAACTGTGAGTCCACATTACTGAGGCCACACAGGTGTAAGCGGCTGAAAAGGATCAAACCCAGTGTGTCCAAACCCCAAAGGCACAGCCAGTGGGGGGACAGAGGCTCCCTGGCAAGGCAGGAACCATCATGTTGGGAGAGGACACTGTGCAACCATGTGAATGCTGTGGTACAGACAGTGACTTCTAGGTGGGGACGGAGCAGCGTAGGCAGGGCATGATGTGTTCCTGGCCTCAGGCCCCCCAGGAGATGGACACCTTCTTTCTAGCTGACAGGACCCACCAGGCCCTGAGGACAGCAGATGTGTCACTGACAGCCGGACTCCCTAAACCTGGCCCCACCGCGAGAGGGTGCCCCCGAGGCCCAGTTAGGGACACTTGTCCAGACAGCTCTGTGGCCAGCAGGAGAAGGGACCACAGGGGGCAGGGGGCTTCTTAGTATAGGCATTGTCATGTTATCACAGAATATGGGGACTGGAAGTGCCCAGGCCTTTTTACCCTGTCAAAGAGACGGGAGGTCCAGAGGGGCGTCCTGTAGTCTGCAAACCTCTGCAAGCATGGGGGTTAAGCCTGGGTGTGTCCAGCAAGTGTTTTCATTTGGCAGAGGTGGCATGTCTCCCTGGCATTGGCATGTACAGCTCTGCCCAGCATTGCCAGGTGCTGGCCAGCTAGCCACTCTGGCTCAGAGCCAGTGGGGCCCATCATGGGGCTGGACGATCCTACAGGCTCACAGGCTGCCTGTCTAGAACAGGGAGCATCCCAAGGTCCAGCAGGCTCAAGGCCGAGCAAGGCTTATTTGGCATTGGCCCCAGTGTGGACATGCGGGGTGGTTTTCAGATAAATGGCTTTGTGTGCCCGCCAAGCAGGGTGTTAGTATAGGCCTTGCCCCCCACTGGCTTGTTCGGTCTGATCCTTCCCCCTCTTGGTGCTGGTCTGTCCACCTGAGATGAACTCTCAAGACTCTAGCTGCTGGCCCTGAAGGCACCTGTCACCATCATCCACCTTAACTACATGGCAGCGACTGCTGCCATCGCTGGCATGGAGCCCTGCACATGGCAGGTGGCCGGTTAAATTGAACCACTGGTCTTCAGATTGTGGCTGGCTCCTAGCTGGCCTCCAGTAGCTGTCCCACTCCGACAGCTTCCCTCCCAGCCTCACTGCCCCTGGTTCCCACCTTGAAGTCACAGCCAGACGCCAGGACACCCCACTCCTGCCATCTCCATTGTGACAGCACACAGAGCCACCTCAGTGGTGGAGAACAAAACAGAGCTGGGGCTGGTGGTGTAGCGCTCAGCTCATCACAGGCTCTCGTACCAAAGTGGGGTCATTGTTGCATAAAGTTGGGAAATACAAGACGGGGTCTGGGGATGGGATGGAAGAAGACCGAAGGTGAGTGGGTTTTAATTTTTTAAAAATAAAAGTATGGTTTGGAGTCGCTTATGAACAAATCTTCCTATCTTGGCTGACACAGAGAGCTGCACCCCCTTCGGCTCATCTTTCCTCCAAAACAAATTCTAGAATATTCTATTAAAATGAAACAAAGAGTGCTTTTCCAGATGGCCTGCTGATTGTGGCCATGGGCTGTGGACCACCACGCCCCACCAACCCTTTTCCTGAAGGCAACGCCGCTGGGCTGGAGGCCTTTGCTTTTGTCCATGTAGAATATTAAATGGTCTGCCCTAAGTTTTAACTGGAATGAAGTTTCAACACTAGGTTTCAAGTTACTCATGGAGAGTTTCACAGAAAATATCAAGGTAATGTAAGGGTTGGGCATCTGCCCTGGGACTTTGGGAGACCGTCCCCTCTGGTGACAGCAGACATTTCCTGAGTAGCTGCTATATGCCAGGTGAGGGTCCTGGTCCAATTTTCAGGACTTCCTGGAAGTCCTGCACTGTCTTGGTATTTTATACAGATGAGAAAATTCAAGGCAGAGGAACAGTTGACTTGCTTCAGGTCACACAGGGAGAGAGCAGCAAGGTCGGGGTGAAGGTCAAAGCCCAGGCCTGCCCCTCTTACTCCCACGGAGATGGGGGGTCTGCCACAGGCCCTGCTCTATAGCAACTTCACAAGTCAGCCTCTTGACACCTCACTCCCGGAGTGTACTCTGAAATAATGATCCAGCTGTCCTGGAGAAGCTGGGGAATCAAAGCACACAGAGGGCCCTGAGCCTGTGCAAATATGCAGTTCCCATGATGACAGCAGGCTGAGCCTCACCCAGCCAGCTCCCTGGCGGCCCTGCTGTGCTGGTCTGACAGTGACAATATGTCCCAGGGGACTCATCAGCACTAAGTACTCAGGTCACTCCAAGGCCACTTAGGAGAGCCGATGGTAAGACAAAGCTGATGAGACTGTGGCCGAAGGCAGGAGGAAGCACAGTTAAAAGAAGTGGTGGAAGGCATGACGTTTTCTTCCCTCAAGCTCTCTGCTTGGACCACAGAAAGGTTGTCACATGAGAAATGGCACCGGCTCCTGCCAATGTTACAAGTTCAACTCACTGGGCAGGAGCACAGAACTGGGTTAAAACCCGAGTGGAGGGACCTGAGGACGCAGCAGACAGAGAGAGACTGTACTTGGAGAGCTGGGACATAGCACCATGAGTGCCCACTCATGGCCTGGGCAGGGCTTCTGGTCATGGCCCCTGAATTCATGACTTTGTGAGTTCCTCCTAGTGGCTCTGAAGCTGATTTCAACCCCCCACTGACCCATTAGTCTCTGACACGGGCCCTGCAGGGAGGCCACATGTGGCCTGGAAACACCCAGGACTAGGTCTCCCTGGGTTGTGACTTATTGGGGTGTCCACGAAGAGCTGCCTTTCTGTGATGCAGGTGTGAACACGACAGCCTTGGCAGATGTGTTCAGAGAGAGCCCCATCTGCCTTTCCTGTGGGCTGTTCATCTCCATCCCCCACACAGTGACCTCTAGGACGCGCATGGGATAGGGGCCAGCACTGAAAGGGAGATATTTTAATTGATGTGGAGAGTTGAGGCCACTGAGGAAAAAAAAGCTGAGAGAAGGCCCTGCCTGTCACTGCTGTCAGTACAGGCCCTAGTGGCTTGTCACCAAGGGCTCCTATTAGAGTTGCAGGAACAAACAATCTACCTGTTGCCACAGGGGTGTGATGAGCCGGACTCTGGGAGGGGGCAACAGAGTGGGCAGGGGGCGGGTCAGCCACTCTGAGCAGCAGGTTCGCCCCCACTACTGTAACAGTTCTTGCTGGGAGTCCTTAGACCCAGCTCTCCCGTCAGGCCCAGGCCTGTGGCTGGCAGATCACACACACACACCCCACTGATGGTGGACTCACAAGCATAAGGCACGCACAGCCCTTCCTTTGGGTATAAAAGTGGCAATGGCAGAGCTGGAGCGGCTGTGCTGGGCCTTTGCGATACTTGGCATGTCGTGCGGCATTCGTGACTATGGGAGGATGCTCAGGGATCAACACAGGGACAGGACGCAAATGTCCCTGGGGGACAGGCCTCAGAGGGACACTCCTGGGGAGGGAGCCACAGCCACCGTAGAGCCCAGACTCAGCCACGTGACTTGTGCCCCATGAAGGTTGCTCTGGAGTGTGGCCCCTGTAAGAGATGCGTGCTCACTGTGTCCCACCTGGACTGGAGGGGTTTTCAGAAACTGGAACAGGCTTGTGGACCCTGACTCTGGACCCGAGGAAATAATTACGAGCCCTCAAAGACGTATGTGAAAGTGCGGTGACCCAGATACGTTAAGGAAGGGTGGGTGCCTCTGCCCAACCCCCCGGCCCAGAGACCCCACCCAGGACCACTGACCATGGGCTGGATGAGTGGACTGACCTAGATTGGGGTTCTCTGCATCCCTTTCAGCCCCTCTGCAAAGAACCTGGGCTAAGGTGTTTCAGGGTGAACCCAGAAAGAACCCAGAGACTTGGAGGGTGGTCTCTGTTCACAGGTGCTTTATACCCCTGAGTTCTCTCTCTGAAGGGACTGGGCCTTCCCCTCAGAGTCTCAACTACAACAAAAGCAAGATGCAGTCTCACCTTGCGGGAGGGGGGACACATTCCCCTGCCCCCACCTTTAAAATCATCTTTTTCTTCTTAAACAACGTTGTTCTCTTTGGTTCCTTGCGTACCCAGAACCACAGGGCTCAGAGCTTTCTCTCGCAACTAGGGGCTTGGCCCCTCCTGGACTGACAAATATAGCAGCTTCAGCTAGGAGCTGAAGACAGACCAACTGTGGCGACAGAGAGAGAAACACATCCCTGCACAGTGAGCCCAGCAGGCTCCTCCTGAGATGGCAAACTGCAGCTGCTGCCTGAGCTGGAGGGTGCTGGAGGACGGCACAGCCAGCAGCCCTGTGCCCCAGAGAGACCGGCTGGGACGTCCCTAAGCATGGCAGAGTCTGCCAACACAATCCCACTGGTTTCAGCCTGGAAATGTCCCAGGCGCTTCCTTCTTCTCATCTAAGGGGGCCCCCTCCCTACCCCAAGTGCTTTGTGTGCAGGTGAAGTTCCCCAGTGAGAAGCTGGGACTTCTCCAAGATAGGGGATGAACATTAAGTAATTTGATAGAATATTTGAGAAACTTTTCCTATGAAAAATAGATACTTTAAACACACCTCTAAAACGCGCGCGCGCGCGCGCACGCACACACGCACACCCATTGTTTTTATGAGAACCAATTAATAAATGCTAATTCATTCAGGCATATCTCCACTAAATTACTGTTTCATTTAATTGCAGGGAATTTTCCATTACCAAACTCTCCCTTGCTGATTTTTTTTTTGCATTATTTATATATTTTCACTTTCACTAATAGTGAGGTCGGTATGCGATATTATCTGCTGTTTGTGCGTCTTAAATTTCTTTTTTATCTGGACTGTTTCCTCATTCTTGCAACCACACATAATCTGGGAGAGACATCATTAGGAGCAGACGAGATTTTACACACAAATGATTGGAAAGGGCACTGACTGAAATTAGCCTGACAGGAAGGCATCCTGTTCGACTGTGCCCTCATTTTAGACGTGCACGTGTGTGTGCGAGTGTGTCTCCACTCTGGGCTCATGTGGACATGTTTTCCTATGTCAGTGAGTCACAAAGCTATGAGTGAAAAGACTGTGGGGACACAACCAGGAGTGAAGCTCACAAGGGCTTTAACAATAAAATCAACAACACAGATCTCTTTATAAGCCCCCAGAGCTCAATGCGTTGTTTCCTGCCCCCGTTCCAGGGACGCAAATCAGGATTTTGACATCTAGACATCTGAGATCCAGACCAACAGACTTCCCAAGATTCTGCCTCTTTTTATGCCTAGAAAAGTGGGGGGTTCTAGTGGTGGTTAGGGGCTGCTTAGGGGCTATGGCAGGAATCGAGTTCAAAAGGATGTGTTCTGAATTAGTTTCGATTTTCTTATATTCAATGGCCAAGGTCCCCTGCACCTGGCTACCTTCGCTTCTGAAATGAGTTCTTTCCTTTTTCTTCTCCAGCCACCGTCTCCCTCTGCCCCTGCCACTGCCTCCTTTCTGTCTTTCTTTCTCTCTTTATTCTTTCCCTTTTTCTCTCTCTTTCACAGTTAACATCTGGAGGATGTGAATGATTAAACTGTTCTCTCTGAGGCTTAGGTATGAAAAGGCATGTCACCATAAGTAAAGTTTCACCTTTATACCCAACTCTATCAATAATTAGAGAACAAGGTTGACAATCAGTAAATCTTTCTTACCATTAGCTCTTACAAAAATGATGCCATTTCTTCTGATCATTCTGAGTTCTGTTTATTTTACTTTTCACAAAAACTAATTACAAAGCAGAGTAACCTCCCACATGAAGTCCGCACATAAAGGAATCGTGGGGTATTGTATGTATATTCATGGGAAACATATACCCATAAAGCGTGTACACCATTAAAATTTGAGATTTGAGGCCATCAATACAAAGTTTTCTCATACTCATATATTAGCAGATGCTATCCTTTGAAAGAAAATATCTTTTAGTAACTAAAATTCCATGAGATTGATTTTTTTGTGCTGTGTTCCTTCACTTCCTTTGTCCTCTTCAGCAAAATTAGGGAGTCCTTTTGGGTGTAGACAGATAAAATTAATTAACTCCCCTTCTACCCCAAAAAAGTCCCAAATAAGTGCTTCCAATAGACATCAAAAAAGTGTCAATTAGAAATAATTACTTCTTATCAATCAGTGGGGCAATTAAAGTGACAAAGCTTGAAAGGATACTTATCTTAAAACTAATTCACAAGGTAGCTAAATTATCTCCTAATTAACTTGCCTGGGTGGGGGGGAAGGTGGACGTTTTGAAACAAAGATGGATCTAGGAACCCCAGTACCTCTTTCTGTTCCTCCTGATGGTTTCCTGTCCCAGGAAGGACTTATTTTCAAAGCAGGGGAGAGACCTGGAAGAATAGACACGCTCCCCAAATGCATTTGGCCCCCTCCTTCTTTTCTAAATCCGCAGGAGGGCACCGGGCTTCACATCTCAGATCTCGGGAGTTAAAGGCACTCTCCTCCATGGTCTGAAGTCTGTTTTACCACTTGAATAACTGACTTTCAGGAGCTGGACGACAGTGTTACAGCAAGTTACTGCACAAACTTTTAATGACAACCTGCTTGCTTTTTTAAACTCTCTTCACTGAAAGCATATTGTGTATGTTTTAATATTTATGTGGAGTTTCTCATTCCTCATGCATCTTTGGCTATTTAAACAACGTTGTTACTTTAGAGGATCTTTGTTCCCCCGATGCTACAAAATTCCCACTGGGTTTTACGAAACCCAGTGTTAACCAGCCCGTTGCTAACCAGCACACACCAGAATGATTCGCTATTTGCTCTCCACATCCCTTCAGAATGAAGCTGTAAAAAAATATATATATTCAGACCTCTCTGCAAAGCAAGATCAGCCGAGGGTGAGCCAGCGGCTGAGGGCAGGGGCACACAGGACACTCCGGAGCCAGCGCCTCACTCCTTGGAAACGGTGCAACCCCCGGCTCCTGCGAAGGACCCAAAGGCCAGCGGCCTGAGTCTTGTCCTGCCCCAGAGGACACTCAGATGGGGGTCTCTAGGTGAAGCCCCTCAGAAATGAAAGTGCCAAGAAGCCACCAATGTCTAAGCGAGAAATGGGCTTACAAAGCCAGGAGAAGCCAGTTTATGAATTGAGCTGTAAATACCCTCAGCAGCGTCAATAAAGGAAGAGTTTGCCCACAGAGGACTTAGAAAAGGAGCAGGGCAGCCTTGAACCCCCTGAGCTGCATTTTAGGAAATTCTCTTCTGTGTTATTAGCATTAATTTAAAATGAAGGAGAAAATCTCATTCTCTCTTCCGCTCAGCCTCTTTTCTTTGTTTTGGAGAGAAGGAGAATCCCCTCTGGCTCCCAGGACTGAAAACGCCTGTGCCCTGGGCCGCTCCCCCCAAACCAAGGGCGGTTTGCATCTGAGTTCACGGGAAACCTCGCAACGCCTGGTCCTGTTGCTGATTAAAAATGAAGTAAAAATAAATTGCATCCTTTTTTTCTTTCCTTTTTAAATTCCCATTTATTATAAGGAGAGCTTCTAGAATGAAAGCGAGTAGTGGAAACAAAATCAAGTCAGCCCAAGGGGCCACGACTTCATCTTATTTGTTGAAGGGTCTAGTCCAACGCGGTAAATTCGGGGTCCGAGAGCACCCACTTCTACCACCGCCAGAAAAGTCAGGGGAAGGTCAGGGGGTAAACGACTGGCATCGGAGTGGAAGCGGCCAGACCACCCGGGCATGGGATCTGACAGCCCGGAGCGTTCGGCCTTGGAGGTCGTCCTGCCCCCGAGGCGGTACGATGCGCGGTATGGTACTAGATTTGGCTAAAGACTAACGGGCGAAAACCTAGTCCTCGTCTCAGAAAGTGGCTCAGCAGCGCGCGTGACGCTCGGGCGCTGCTGGGCAAGAGGTGCTGGGCAGCCCACTCGGTCCCCTGGCTCCGGAAAGAGCCGCGAGGTTTCCGCCCTGCGCCCGCAGAGGGACGGCAGTGAAGGAGCGAACTGCTGATTCGGTCTCCGCCATGGAGCAAACCGGAATGAGAAACCTTCCGGCGCCCGGGACTCCCCGCGCCCCTCCTGGTGGTGCCTCGGCCCCGGACCCGAGGCTGCGCACGAAGCTGGATCGCGGCGCTCTGGCTAAATAGAGATCTCAGCCGCGCGCCCCGCTGATCCGACCCTCCTTATTATAACAAATGTCCCGTTTGCCGAGCGGACTTCATATTCGCCGAGAATTCATCTGAAATATTGATTTCCTCTCACTTCGCCGGCCCAAATCGATAGCGCTGCGCCCTGGCCCCATAAATCGCCTTCCCCTCTGCCGGCCCGGCTCCATCCATCACCGCGCCCCAGCGGCGCCTCTGCCCGCTATCCACACATGCTGAGCACTGGGCGGTGATGCCCAGCGCGCCCACGGGTCTGACCCTGGGCTCCTTCCCGACACAGACTCCACCCCCACCCCGGCATGGGAAAGAGCAGGCGATGCGGCCAGGGACCCAAGCGCTTTTGAAGGCCTTGGGCCCAGGTGGTGGGGAGGGGGTTCGGCCCCGCAGGCAGCTCAGTCCTCGCAGGCCGGACGCCGCGCGCCGCTCCCCGGTTGCCCCGCGCTGGGCCAGAAGGAGTCCGAGCCCCCGAACGCACTCACGGTTTCCAGGCCCCGGATCACCGAAGGCTCCTTTCCCGCGGGCTTGAGAGTTGCGCAGGGCTCAGGATCCCGCCCGGAGAGCTACGGGCGAGAGCTGCGGGCACCCGGACCAGGGCTTAGAGGTCAGGCCAGGAGAGCTGTAAGTCCTGCAGGGCGCGGCCAACGGCCTGAGCGCGCAGGATGCCCACTCTTACGGGCCATGCAAGCTAGGGTGGGTGCGAGGGAGTCCTTTCTGACCCCAGCAAGAACTCCTCACCCCTCTGTGTGGTCTACAGAAACCAAGGCCTGGGAGAAGGCGGCTCCGCCAGGCCGAAGGGACCTCAGGGTCGGAGAGAGCGGCAGGGCAGCTTTGGCAGAGGCCAGGTCCAGGTGCCCCAGAGGCTACCCACGCAGGGGGTCGCGCGAGCCCAGAGCGCATTCCCCCAGACTCGCCGACCCGATCGCACGCACGGACGCATGGCGACGCGGGGCTCGGGGTCCGGCCACGCGCATCCTTACCGGATCTGATGGAGTTATGAGGCATCGCCAGCTCGCTCTTGGCCTGCCGGGAGCTCAGGGCGTCCTCACGCAGGTCCCCGCCGCTCCCACCGCGCCGCTGCCCTGCAGACCCGGGGGAAGGGGCATGAGATGCATGTCTGCCGCCTTAGCCCTCCTCCCAGGCCCTGTCCCCTTGGCTTTCTTCGCGCGGCAGGAATCAGAGGGTTTTAGGCGAAGTGTGGCCAACCTCAGCCTGGCCTAGCACACACATGTGGATCCGGCCAGGTCCAGGATTTGGGGTCCGCCGACGAAGCCCCAACTCCAGCCTGGTGGCCTCTTCCTCTGCCACCCCAGTCTCATTCAGTTTAACTTGGGAGGAAAAAGGCTTCCTGGGGCCCTTTCCCTTCTCTAATCACCCCTCTCCCGCAGTCATCTTGCAGCCAGCCCCTGGGCGGCATACCTGATCTGGGGCCGCAGGCCCTCACTGCCTGGGTCTTCTGCCAGGGTGCCCTGGGCCCACGTCTGTCCTCGGTCCCAAGTTTGTTCCCATCCACCCGGCATCGCGGACTGGTTTTATCCCGCCAGGGCCCTGAGACAAGGGTCTGGAGAGGCTCGCAGCCCGCGGATTGGCTGGCTGGGTGCAGGGGGTGCGGGAAGGGGAGGATTTTGCAAGGGGGACATGGCTGAGTGGACGCAGGAGTTAGAAGCATTCGCTGGAGCTTCGGTTTCCAGCGGAGAAAGGAGACGGAGGCAGCTGAGCCCTAACTCAGCAGGCCTGGAAATATTAAAGGAGTGGGAGGCAGAGGCCTGGGCCTGAGGATGAGGGTCCCTGGGTCCTCCCAGGGTCACTGAGAGACATGGCTGCTGTGCAACACCCTGTCCTCTTCTGTCCTGGTCTGCTCCTGGGCAAGCGGCCTTTTTTTTAATAAGAGGGACTTCTGTTTTTGTGCCTGGTTTCTAAGATAGAAGCTGCTCGTGGGGCTGGAAGCCCCACGTCCCACCTTGTCATCACTGGTGATGACCACCCTGAACAGCTCCTGAGCCCACCTCTCCTTACCCCCAGACAGGGTCCACACCTTCACATCGCTAGGCTGATGAAAACAGTGACATAACCCATGCCACAGAACTCGGCCAACACACACACAGCGCCAGTACTCTTGCTCCTTGAGGATTTTGAACTTGGTTAAAAAGAGTTCCGAGGACTGTCAGTGAGGGCCTAGATTTCACCTCAGTGTGGAAGAGTATTAGAAAGGCACTGGGCTGAGCTGACCATTAGCCTTGTCTGCAGGAGTCACAGCCTCATGGAGGTGGGGGCCTGGGGTGTGGGAAAGAGGGTCTCTTGTGTGGGCCTGAGGAGCCCTTAGTGGTGGCAAAAGCTGACCCTCCTACTCCATGGGACAGAAGTGGGATACAGGGAAGACTGTGTATGTGTGTGGGGGGCAAGGCCTGGGTGCTTCCCCAATTTCAGGCTCAGGGTTACAGCTGACAGGATGGTGGTGCTCCCTGGTCCAGAGGGACTGTGCTGCCTGGAGGGGCTGTTGTGCATTACAGAGGGCAGAGGTGCTGCAGTGAGAGGGAGTGAGGGGGCAGGGGAGACTAGGGTCATGGGGGAGGAGGGGTGTGTGCGTGAGTAAGTATGTGTGTGTGCACATGTGCATATGTGCATGCGTTTGTGCGTGTGTGTCTGTGTGACAATGCACACACTGAGTGAGAGGGAAGTGAAGGGGCAGGGGAGACTGAGGTCATTCAGGAGATGTGTGCCTGTGTGTGTGTGGGTGGGTGCGCCTGTGTGCATGCATGTGTGTCTGTGTAAGAATACACACATTTTTTAACTAAAAAAACTTATCTCTCAAGTTAATCCATCCCTCCTCTCATGCAGCTTCTCTTGTTTTTAAATTTAGCAGAAATTAATCATTTTGTGAAAAGAGAAAAGAATATGTATGTCACCAATGGATTCAATGTGTTTGCGAATGTCTCTAAACAAGAAACGTAGGTGCTTTATTATTGTAAATGTTTCTCCAAATCGTTATCTACAATTGCTCTGTGGCTTCCAGGTGTGCAGACACCCCACCTCTCTGGTCAGACTCCAGAGAAGCTCCTAGGGTGTTGAGATGGACGTGACCTCAGCAAAGGTGCCACCAGCTACTGGCAGCTGTCCCCCTGCTGCTGTAGGGGAGCTGTCAGGTGTGGGGGCCACAAAGAGGCTGCCCTCCAGGGACCCATGCCCCAGGGGGAGCCTGACAGCCCTCATCCCAGCAGCTCTGCAGACTTCAGAGGGGCCTCCCAAGGTGTGTGGGCGGTGCTGAAAGGTACCAGCAGCCATGGAACCCACACACCCATTCTCAGTGCTTTCCTCCGCTCAAAAACAAGCCCCCTCTCCCTCTCCATTTCTGGCAAAAGTTCTCAAAGGACAAAAAGGGCAAGTCATCAAAACATTCTTGTCCCATTTGTGAGCTTATTTTTAAAAAAGTCATTTTAATATGAAAACTATGTGCAAAAAACACCCCACACACCTTGAGGGCACCCCTTCCACAGACTGCAGGTGATACAGCAGATGGTCAGTTGGCTCTGCAGATAATTTCTGGAGCCCAGGGGCCACCAGGTAGAAGGGACGCAGTGAGCCTGGCTTCCAGCTCTGGCCTGCTCTCTGGCAACAGTGGGAAACAGGCCTGGGGTCCCTGCTTCTTTTCAACCAAGGTAATGAAAATGGTTATTAACAGCACCCCAAGTTCTTGGGGCCAGCTTCTTCTGCAAAATGAAGGGGTTGAAGTATATATTTATATATATTTATTTCAAAAATACCTTTTATCACATTTTTTCCTTCAACTTTAAAAAATCTATGAAAATCTTAGTTAAGCATAAAAAAACCTCAAGCCTTTCTTTGATGTTAATCAAAATTTCAAAATAAATGTATCATCATGACTCAGAGACTCTTAAGATCAGTGGGCAATTTAGAACGTACTTTCTAGAACCACTTTCTTCTCCAGCCTTTCTCAGATTTGATGCCTGTAAGCCTTTCATGCCGAGATTATCAACCGACAACCTGTGGTTTAAGCCCAGTTACAACTTTTTTTTTTTAACTCAGTGTTTTTCCAAGAAAATTTAATTAGTTCCCAGTATGAAAATAAATAGAGAAGAGAGAGGAACTCTGGCTTGCCTTTAAAAATTGGACCGATCCGTCCACAGACCTGAGTGTTTCTTTGTGGAAATGAATATTCTTTTAGGTTTAACATTCAAAGAGTTTAATATACATCTCAGGCAGCTGCCTAAGCCCAGTAAGTAGCCTGTGACTTTTAAACTTTTGGTTGATTGCCTGAGCCTTCGAAGATGGTCTTCCTTTGCAGGACTGAGCTGAAATGCTCCCAGCTAGTGTCAGGGCTGGTCAGGGAGGAGACCAAAGGTGTCTGTTCCCTGGATGTGGGGTTTTCAGCGCTAAAACGCAGCTGTGCCTGGAAAACCAGGATGAGCTGGGAGAGCTGGGAAGCAGTTAGCTCGGGCCCTTCACAAGCAGCCCAGGGCTCACACTGACCGTTGGGCCGATGTTAATTGCACCTTCTGGCCCAGGCTGCTTGGCCCCTTGAACTCCATCGTGCTCCTCGGCCTCTCCCACTTGTCCCCGCACCCAGGAGAGGCCAGCCTTCGGGGAAGCTTCAACTCCAGGACTGAAGTGCACTCTTTGGGAAGAAACCTCTGCTCTGCTTCGTTAGGAGGTGAGCATTTCTGCCCGGTGGCGCAGGGTGGGAACTTTCCTTTCTCTGAGCCTCATTTTCCTCTTCTGTGGGGTGTGGGTACAGATAGCGGGAGGACCCCTCCAACCTTGTTGTGAGGTGAATAGAATTATGGATGCAAAAGCCCTTTCAAAGGGCAGCTCTGCATAAAGTTAATTATTATCAGACAACAAAGGCAGGCAGGACTTCCAAGAAGGGCAGAGTTAAAACTCCACTGAAATTCTGCTGGAGAAGTCGGTTCCTTTAATCCTTTCCCCAAAGCACTGTGAGTTTTTCAAGCAGCCACCTGAGCCCCTGGGTGATGGACAGGTGATTTCCTGTTGGCAGAAAAGGGCCAGGGAGTGCTCCTCAGTGTAGGGTAGGTGTGGGGGCTGCACAGGGGCAGGGGTGTCTGTGAGGGGACTCAGAAAGGGGGAGCATGGCCAAAGGCAGAGGGGTCCCCAAGGATGCAGGGCACCCTCTACCCACAGATTTGCCCAGCTGTGCCACAGCCACATGGGATTTCTACCCTATCCCCACACCTCAGGAAATGGCCACCGCTTGCCCTGAGGCCTCCTGGTGGTTGTGCCAGAGAATCAATCATTAATTACCCTGTGCTCCTCCCCTCCCCTCAGGCTCTCAAAACCCAAAAATAGAAATACAGGTCCTGGCAGGTGAAAGGAAAGAGCCGCTGGTTGTGGAGAGCAGTTTGGAAAAAGCCACTGGTGGCATTTGTCCAGTGGCTTCGGGTGGGAGAGGTGTGTCCTTACCCACCTGCAGCCCCCTGGTGGCTGCCCCCTGGGCTGCTTTTGGGAGACCTGCTATCTCAGGACTTGAGCCAGAAGGAGCCTTACAGAGGGAGCACAGAGGAAGGTGACAAGGAGAGGAAACGGGTGCAGTGTGGAGAGGGGATAACATAGGTCAGTTGTTTTCCTAGTAATAATATTTTTTAAAAGTTACAAATAATGAGCCAGGCCCTTTTGCAACACATTTTGCAGATGAGAAAACAAAGCCCCAGGAAAGTGAGTGCCATGTCCTAGGTTCTCAGCTGGTGGGTGGATGACTCAGTGTCCTAACAAGCACTTACCTTGAGTGCTGGGAATTTTGCTCTCCCCAGCCTGGTTCCTCCCTCCCCAACACCTACCCCCTCCCTTCAGGAAGAAGGTTCTGGAACCCAGGGAGTGGCCAGGGTGAGGTCAGACCCCTGTGGCTAGAAAACTTTTCTGCTCCGGGAGAGGGGAGCGGTCACTCAGCAGGAATGCCCTCCCCTGGCCAGGCCCTTGCATCCACCCCAGAGCAGCAGGAGTCAGGCCCTAGGAGCCCTCCCAGGCTACCCCCACCCAGTGGGCCGCCCTCCTGATAGCTGTGCCAAGGAAAAAACCCAGGCACGGGGCTCCTCAGCAGGCCCAGGGCTGCTTTGTTGTCCGTGGCCTTGGAATGCCAGATGTTCCTGCTCTTGGCAGGAACCACAGAGCAGAGCCTGCCCTCCTCTGACTCCCAGGCAGTGCCCAGGGCCCTGAGGAAACAACCAGGACCCTGCTGGCTGGGGTGTGGGACTGGCTGCCTGCCCCGGAATAAAGTCTAGGCATCTGAGCCCCTGTGTCTGGAGGAGCAGCCCTGAGGGTTTAGGGCTTTGTGTCTGTTTCATCCTGAGTGTGGTACGGCCCCCCCCCCAGCTCCGCCCCCCAGGAGGATGGACACACACTCAGCTGAGGGGACTCTGAGCATGGTGCTTCCTTCAAGTAACAGCAGCTACCTGTACTATTATTAACTAAGTATTGCTACATGCTAGAAACTGTCGAGTGCCTTCTATATAGCCCCTTTATTTTCATGACACCCAGTGAATCCGAGTTTTGGGGCCACTGGGGCATAGAGGCTGCTCTGAGTCACCCCGGGTGCTAGCAGCACAAGGATCTGGACGCTGAGCCTGCATCCTTACCACCACTCATGTTTCCAGGGAGGGATGGTGTAGGAAGAGCCCCAAGGAAGCCACTGGAACAAACTAGAACACAGACTAGAAAGGGGGCAGCCAGTGGCCTGTGGGAGGAAGCTCCACCCTTAGTAAAGGGACTTCCATGTCCCAGGCCCTCACATAGGACAGGTGAGAGAGAGGGCAAAAGAAGCCAAAGCCACCACTCCTAAGCGAATTCCTGCGCTCCTGGCACAGCTTGGAAACCGCACACGTGGGTGGCAAGACTGAGTAAATCACCCAGCTACACGTTTTCCTTTTTTTTTTTTTTTTGCTTTTCAGCTTTAGTGAGGTAAAATTGACAAAACTAAGATACTTAAAGTGTGCATCATGGTGATGATATATGTACCCACTGTGAAAGGGTTCCCCAGCTGGTTTCTTAACACACCCGTCACCTTACACATCCACCGTTTTCATGGTGACATTCTAGTTCTACTTTCAGCAAATTTCAATAATGTAACAGTGTTCTCAGCTGTGGGTGCCTTCTTTTTTTTTTATCTTTCTTTGTTACTTTTTTTTTTATTGTTAGTTTCAGGTGTACAGAACAATGCAATAGTTACCCTTTTCACCCTCACAAAGTAACAACCCCCCTCCCCCATCTATTCAGAAATACAATGCGGTGGTAAGGCCTCTACATCGACTATGAAGTGGACTCCCCAGAAGGACATGGGTCCATCTGGCCCCCTAAGAAATACTTAACAACATTATTGATTGTATTCCTCAGACTGTCTTTTTCTATCTCTGCGGCCATATTACAATTACCCATTTGTATTGTCTCATCCCTTCCCCTTCTCCTTCATCCCCACCCACTCCCGACTAGCAACCCTCAGTTCTTCCTCTGTGTCTCTGAGACTATCTCCATCCACTTCTCCCATCCATTCAGTTCCTTAGAATTGTGGGTGCCTTCTAAACTTGGTTTTAGAACTCTGCACTCTGAGGCATATCATCTTAGTGCAGCAGTTTTTCCCTTTATTTGTCCCAAACTCCTGTCCTTGCACCTCATAGACTGTGCTGTGCCCTGGGGACTGACATTTGCTTCATTCCCTGTCACTTGGCAGACTTGGGTCCACTAGCTCTGAGGCATCCACTCGGTAGACAGGGCCCAGAGGCTAGAAGGATCTTGCCCGACTTGGGTCCTGACACCTCCCTTCCATAATGCAGATACAGTGTGGGGGTCACAGCAGATCTCAGAGCTGGGAACCTGGCGTGCTCCAGTCCTGCTGTGCGACCTAGTGCAGTCACCCACTTCTCTGGATCCAAGCAGTGACACTAATAAAAGTACTTGTGTTGTGATGATTAGCCAGACAAAGTATGTGGGGCACATAGGTGCTCAGTGAGTGTTAGGACTGAAGGTAAAACTGGCCACAATAAAGACACAGAGGGGTGGTGTCACTGTCACCATTATCAGGACAGGAGAAGACACTGACATTTCCCACTGGGGGGAGGGGACAGGGGAGAAAGAGAGCTGAGCTTCCAGGTTTCAGGGACAAGCAGAGTGCAGGGCCCCAGGCCTGGGAGCCACCTCCTCCGTCCACCCCAGGATATGGGTGTGACCTCTCCAGGCTGTCCTCAGAGTGCCCAGGACTGGCCTCAAGGACCAAAGACCAAAGCCTCTGCCTGGAGGGGCTGCCAAGTTCTTTAGCCTGAGGTGTCTCCTCCCAGAGAGGGTACCTGTGGCTCCAGGCAGTGGGCTCAGCACACAGGACACCCTTGGGGAGGGGGTGGAGGGAGGAGGCATGGGGCTCAGCTTCCCGGGGATGCTGTCTGACCTAACTGCCACTTTATGGTTCATTGAGAAGCCGGAGTCTTCTCCAGTTTTCTTTCTGGTTTTACTTATTTATTTTAGCTTATACACATAATTCACAGTGATGACAAATGTCTCCTCCTTCAGGCTCAGGTGACCCTGTTATTATCTGATGCTGGTCCTTACACATTTTTCCCGTTCATACCTATGCCTGTTCTGTGGAAATCTGTGGAAACCTTTACCCTAGGGTGTGCATTTGGCACACAGCAGCATACAGCATGGAGTCTTGCTCTGCAAGTTGCTTTTATTCCCTTACAATGTCTTGAATGTATTTCCATGTCAGGACCTGTAGCTACCTTGTTCTTTCCAACTTCTCCATCACAGTCCAAAATGTGGATGTTATGTTTAGGTAACTGGCCCCTTTCGATGGACATGTCTCTCTCATCTTTTTCTCATCAAAATTGTTCTGCAATGAACTTTTGTTGCATACATGTGCACATTTCCCTAGAAAAGCTGGAAATGAGAAAGGAACTGTGTGAAAAAGAGTGATGGGCTTCCCACAAGCCTCCTCTGCCTTCTCTTCTCATTAATCTTGAATATTCCTCTGAAAACTGAAGTTCAGCAGGTAGGCAGGTGAGCAGGGGTGCTGGTGACGTCCCCTAGCCCTCCAGCAGTGACCATGGTGCACAGAAGCTCAGGTAGGTGTCCTGGCAGGGGAAAGCTATGTACCCTGAGAGCACCCTTGACTGCCCAGAGCTAAACAGGGAATAAAGACGGGCTGACCTCAGCCCCCGATACCCCAAAGCCACCTTCACAGGTCATATTGGGTGACAGGTTATGTCTGTCCTTCTGCATTAAAGAGACAGCTGAACACCCATGCAGGGTGGGTGAGGGTGACACAGTCTCCCTATTCCAGAGCCTGAGAAGCTGTCAACTCAGAGAGCCCTGGCTTTGTGACACAGCTCTGCCCTGAGGCGTGATCTTGGGAGAGTCACTGTGGTTCTCAGGCTTTTTGAACTTAGTTTTTAAAAAGGTATATAATATTCACATCCTATAAGCAGGGTGGTGTGAAACTGATTTGTAAACTGTTAAGAAATGGGGCAACGCCAAGGAGAGTGAATTTGGATCAATTATAACATGAACAGAAGGCCAGGGCCTCCTTAGCAGGAGAGCCCTCCTTCCCTTCTCTCCCTACCTCCTCCTTCCCCCTCTTCCTTCTGTCTCCTTCCTCCTCCTCCCTCTTCCTCCCCACTTCCTCACTATCCCTTTCTCCTCCCTGCCTCCTTTCCCCTTCCCTTCTTCCTCTCCCTCCCCCTCCCTTCCTTACCGTGTATCTCCTTGTACAAATATTCATCTATTCAGTGCTAGGCATTCTGCTAGGACTTGGGAACACAGTGGTGACCAAAACAAGAGTCATGTCCTCATGGAACAGACAGGTGCTTGCAGGGGGCAATGGGGTTGGAGTGGAGAGTGGGCACCTCACAGTCTTGGCTGTTCTTGAAGGGACCTCTAAGCAGAGACCAGAAAAGGAGGTGGAGACAGCCTGGCAAGTAGAGGTACAGAAGAAGTGAAAATAGAATGTTCTGGTACGGGCAGAAAAAAGGCCACATGTGAAGGTCCAGTGGCCAGGGTGGCCCTGGGCACATTTGGGGAACTGAATTCACAGTAGTAGGAAATAAAGTGCAATTACAGGGTGTGTGAACATGAGTGTGAGTGTGCATGTGTGTGTGAGCATGCATGCGTATGTGTGCACGTGCACACAGGTATGGTGGGGGTGAAGACACGGGACTGGAAAAGGGTGCAGGGTTAGATCCCATGTCCTTGTAGGCACGGTAAGAAATTTGGACCCTATCCTGAAGAGTCAAAGGGATTGTGTGAAGGATTTCACCAGGGGAAAGGATTAGCCAGATTCTGTTTTAGAATGCCCTTCTGGTTGCAGTGGGGACAGTGGGTTGCAGCTGGGGAAGCTGTTCCCAAAATTCCCTGAGGGCTCATGGGAGTGTCGAGGGTAGAGAGGGGTGATGACAGGGACAGGGTAGTGGTAATGTTGGAGTCAGCTACAGACTCACAAGGTCAGCCTTGGACTTCAGCCTGTGAGCGCTGGTCCTGCCCTAGCTTCCTGTGTCCTGGAGGGCTCCCAGCTTGGCCCCACAAAGTGGCAGCCACTGCAGGCACATCAGGCAGGGAGAGTAGGGAGCTGCTGGTGCAGGACTGACATTGCACAGAGGCTGATGAGATGGGGTGCAGGCTGGGCCTCAGGTTGCCCAGCATTTGGGCTTCAAGTCCTACCCCACCTGGACGCAGGCTGCACTCCTGTGGCTGAGTGACAGAGCAATGCTGACCAGGAGGAAGGAGGGTGGAAAGCTACACATGACACGTCTGCCTATACAGAACCTGGAGGAGCCTTGGCTGAGAGTCAGGAGCTTAGGGTCCCAGGCTTGGGACCTTGGTAACTTGGGACCTTGGGGAGGTCACTCAGCTTCCATGGGCCTTGGGGTCCCATTCTATAAAGAAGGAGGGTGTGGGAGTAGATGGTGTCCTTGCTGGCTCTCAGCTTACAATGCAGGGGAGTGGTTCCCAGAGCTGTGCCCCGAGCAAAAAGCACTTCTAAAAGACACATCCTTTATCTGTTTATCACCTATCCTCCCAGGCAGTTAATGGGCAGTTCTGCTCACTTCTGTGTCCTCTGTGCCTAGAGCAGTGTCTGGCATACAGGGAGCACCCACTAAACCTTTGTGCTGGCGTGATGTTTGATGGAAGGGGTGTGAGTGGCAGAGTCAAGGTGATGACCTCCTTGTGACGGTGTGCATCCAGGCACTGGGAACACAGCAGTTAACAAGACAAACACTAGCCCAAGGTCTCAGCCATGTGCGCCCCTCATTGGTTCTTGGCAGCTGGTGGTTGAAGCAGAAACTCAGTTGCTTTAACTCTTACTCGGGGTGGTGCCTGCCTGGCTTTCCTTTGTTCCGGGCAGCTGAGGGTCCTCTGAGTACATCTACGTGGGTGCTGGGTTCAGGGGCAGGGAGAGGTGTATAGGGAGTGGCTCCCCAGATCCGGGCAGTGAGAGACAGCCAGACCACCCTCCTCTTCGGCACATAGCCCTCCCAGCGCAGGCTCCAGAACTCTGGACAAAGGCCACAGCACCTGTTGCCCATGGGACATGTGACCATTTAAGCACTGCTGAGTTGAAACAAGCCACACAATCAGGTCACTGTGCTAAATATGCAGGTCTCCTTGCCAAGCAACACCCCATTCCATCATTGCCAGACCTTTGCTGGATGCTGATTTTCAGGGGCCCCAAATTGGGGGGGGGGGTGTCCCAGTGGCCCTGGGGAGGTGGGGCCTTCTCGGAGATCCTGGGGAAAGTAGATGGGAGAAGGAGGCAGTGAGCCCCATAGGGAGTAGCAGACACTGACAAGACCACTACTGTTTGACTTTTGGTGACACTTGGACATTAAGTGTTGTCCTCCAAAGTTTGCTTTGAATGGTGAAGACTGGATCACTGTTTGATTTTTTTTTTCTTTTTAAATACAAAGGTTTTCCTCCTGTCACAACCTGGTCTAGGAATTGCCAGTAGGTCCACGCTGAGAGTGTGACCTTCCTTTATACAACTGATCCTTGGCAGACCACTAGACAAGGAATTGGCCACTGAACTCTGGGCGACCCTTCCAATCTCAGAGAGCATGTGTGTGTGGGGGGAGGCAGGGAGCAGTGAGGGTGATGCAGTGTCAGACAGAGTTGTCAGGGAGAACATCCCACCTTTTCCACTTTTAAGTGAAGTGGTCTTGGGCCACCTAACCTCCCTGAGCCTTTGTGTTTCCATCTATAAGATGGTGTCCTGCACAACATTAGAGTGTCATTGTCCTAGGAGTGAGGAGCTGCGCCCTGCAGAGCCTCAGGTTTCACTTCACAGGCCATGTGGTGACTGTTAGGGATCCCGCCCTGCTTGGGGAGCTTACTTTTGTCACTATAGGTGACTCTAGGAGAGATGACGTGATGAGGTGGCCACAGCAATCTTGATTTCAACAGGCAGGTGAGGAGGAATATGCCTTTGCTGGGTGGACTGCAAGTCCTCACATACCTGGTGGGCAGTGAATACAAATGAGAGCTGAATCAGAGTGAAGACCACCTGGGACCTGGCTGTTCTTTATGGGTTCAGAGACCCTGGTTCTGCTCTGTGACAATCCTCAGCTCACCTTTCCAGAGAGAGAGAGAAGAGAGACAGTGAACAGAACACACCCCTCTCCAATTCACCTGCAGGACAGGTGACCAGGACACCTAGATGCCCTGACCTCCAGCAAGGCCCTTGGGGCCCAGTCGGTGATTTCTGTGCCCCATGTTTTGTCTTTCCAGAGTCATCTTCAAGGGGACACTCCCACACTATGTGAAAGGAGGGGCATTACAGTTATTGGGCACAAGGGCTGTGTGTACCCCATTTCCACATGCACTATCCCGGGTGTCCTCATTCCTGAAGAAAAAGTCCCGAGACCTTCACCTCTGGAGTTGGATGGTCTTGGAGGTTGTGCTCTGCCACTTACTGTTGGCCACACAAGGATTTAGCCTCCGCTGTGAGATGGGGTCATTTCAAGGGCTGCATGGGGGCTAACTGCGATGAGATAAGTAAAGCACAGGGCTTAAGGGCTCTGCAAATTTTAGGGACAATGATAAGATGAAGTAGTGTATGCTCTAAAAGCCACCCTAGATGTTACCCTGGGCCTCACTGCTGCTTGGGACTCAGAGGCTGACTATTTCTCACTTACACCATCTTGTCACGTGGGTCCAATCCCTTCCACCAATTTCCATTCCGGGGTCTGAGAGCTGGGTCCCCAGGCATTGGGCCAGCCTGGCATGTCAGAACTATTCCAAGGGACAGAAGGGTGCTCCTTTCTCCCGTTCTCACTCCCAACATGGCAGGGTGGGCTGCCCCCTACTGCGTGTGTGTGTGTGTGTGTGGGGGGGGTTGTCGGATGAGATCAAGCCCAAGGAAAGGGTGAAGCCCGAGGTCGGCTGGCTCTCCCACTCCCACCGGACAGCCTGCGATCTGCTCCAGTTCTCTCCTCTCACGGCTGGTCTCCAGGTGCTTCCCATTAATTAAAAGCATTTAGCCTTCATTTGCATGGGACCCTTTCTGTACCCTGCCTCACTTCCGGAGCCCGGAGGTTCACAGAGCGTTGTGGAGCACAGTCCCAGAACAGCCCACTAAGCCACGTGCCCCATCCCCGTGCGCGCCCGCCCTGCACGTTGGGCGGAGCTGCTGGGCTTCCAGCCCTTCCGTCTCGCCTAGCTTGGCTCCTAGCGCCCCTCCCGAAAGTGCGTTACAGACGCATCTCAGTTTATCGTGCAAGCCAGGGCATCCTCAGTGCATATCTGAATCCAGGAGGAAGGCAGTGTTTTCCAGTGACCTATGTTTGTGGGACACTGGACTGAGTTCCCCGTGTATTTCAGGAGAGTCACAACTTCTGCCTGGGAGGAGAAACGGCATTGGGTATTGCACAGGGAGCTGTGAAGTCAGTAAAAAGTAACCCAAAGGGGCACTGGGGTTCAGAGGAAGGGAGGGCACCAACTGTTGGTCATGCCAGACCTTTCCTTACTAGCAGGGGTCCGCAAACTGGCTCGTGAGCCACATGCAGCTCTTTGGGTACGTTCTGTCTCAAAAGTTTGCCGACACCTGGAAGAGCCAATCCTGTCCCTCACAATTTAAAATCATTCGAGAGCCATAAATATATTTTTACATAATCACCATTATGTGAATAATATCCTGTAAAAATTTTATAAATGAAACTATGATAGTTTTCTTTTCAATTTTACTTCAGAGCCACAGTTTGCCAGCCGCAGTTTGCTGACCCCTGGCGGCTCTTCTGTCTCAAAAATGTTTGCCAACCCCCTGCTTACCAGTATTAAAAAGAATATTCTGGTGCTTAGAAAAATCAGGCAGGTTCACCAAGGTCATTGTACACACTGTGTTCTTTCCATCTTCCAGATTGTTCTGACTCTCCTTCTCTCCCCAGCTCCAACTCAACGTGTGTTTTAATGTTGGGGACTTGGTCAGTCCCCTTCTTTTTACACTCTCTCTCCTCTGGCGGACCCCCAACCTTCTCACCTCAGCACTCCCTTCTAAGTGGTTAACAAATGTGTCTTTCTGGCCTGTCTGCAGAGCTCAGGGCAAACACTGCCGCTTGGAAATCACTGAAGAGCCTCAAAGATAATATGCTCATATGCCTGCATACTACCTCCTCCTCCTCACACATGCTCACACACATGCAGACATGCTTGCACACACATGCAGACATGCTTGCACACACACGCACACATGCTTGCACACACACGCACACAGACACACACACAAACACACATACTGACACATTCATGCACACTCAAGCATGCACAGACACGCACTCACATACACACACTCTCACACAATGCACACATGTACACACTGGTACACACACACACCCTAACCAAAGAAACAACTCTCTTCTCTTCTCTGCTTCCCTATTAGTAGTACTAACACCAGCATCCTCCCATTCTTTATTTTTCAAGCATTCGTGTAAGTCTTTGTGAAATTGTTTTGAGACTTCCAGAAATACTGTGGCACTTCGAATGTGGACCTGATCCCTGGAGATGTGCCTTATTGCCACTATTTTGACCCCATCTTTCGATGCAGGCTGTAAAGCCTGGGGAAGTCTGGACCACATCGGCTTTTGTTGACCGAGACTCAAAGCAACAACAGCAAAAGCACAGGTAATGACAACCTGATAATGCAGACACTGCAGGTCTGGTTTCACACCCAGGGAGGCCCAGGGCACCTCCTCTCCCATACGCCATTTCTGTTGGAATATGCGGTTTCCACTTCAGTTCTGCATTCTCCCAGAGCCTCTGGCAGAGTATCTCACACATAGCTAGCTTCCCGTAGATGTCGGGGACGATGGCATTTGCTGGATTCTTGTCTTAGCCATGGAACCCGACAAACTTGCATTCAAAGGTCTGTCAGTGAGTGGTCAGTGCCCCTTGTCTGCTGCCCAGCTCTTGAGCCCGCATGGCAGAGCGTGTGATGTGGTGGGTCATACTCAGGGCTGCAGTGCACAGTGGAGCAGACCTGTGGGACTTCACAGGGCCCCCATGTGGTCCCCTGACATGCTGTATACCTTTATTTATCTTCTCTTTAAAAAGGATGACACTGGGCTCGGAGGGCCATTTCTGGGCCCGGCAGAGGGACTTCCACAAGCTCAGCAGCCTGCAGTGTGTGCAGGGGGGGGGGGGTTGTCTAGTATTGTTGCACGTTCGTCCTGTGACACCCCCCAAGCAAAGCATCCTGGGAGCCTTTAGAGATGTTCTCGGCGGACCCTGGTATCTGAAAGAATGACCAGGGATGTTCAGTGCTGCCAGTATTGGGAATTTTGACCCTTTGGTGTTTATATGTAGCCCAAGTATTTGTTCTGTTCTCAAGGACTCTGTTGGGCTCTATTGCCTTTTTCAATAAAGGGAGCCTTATTAAGCAGCTGAAAATCGGTGTCACTCACATATTCACGTGACTATTGGGGCCTGGACTGTGCCTTGTTGTGATGCAGCAGTTTATATGCAGCAAGACAGACCAGGAGTACAGGTTTTATCTTATCTTCTATTTAATTTATCTTATTCATAAATGTGTATATGTGTGTGAGAGACTAGAGCCCAGACCCGAGGTCCAAGTACAGAGACCTGACGGCTTCAACACACCAAGTTGTCTGGGAAGGCCTTTGGAATCTGGGCTGCTTCACTCATGGAGCCCTGGTCAGGGGCCCAGGCCGCAATTGGGGTCCAGGTATTGTAGGTGAATGAGAACTGTATCTCCCAATGTTCAGGCCTCCCTGTTACATAAAGTCTCTCGGACCCAGTGTCCTTGTCCTCTGACACTTGATACCCTGCATCCAAGGCCTGACAATTAAGTTCCCGAACTCATCCTGGAAAAAAATGCTACATACCTCATTGCACCTTGGGAAGCTCTGCACCAACACCAGCGCCTAGTCCACCCTTCAAAGCAATCCTGGAACTCTTTTTCTGGAATGACCATCAGAGCTGTCATCGTATTATGCTTGATGGCCTGAATGTTATTTATTTGGGTAAAGAAAGAAGTCATTGGGGGACAGATCAGGTGAGTAGGGAGGGTGTTCCAATATTATTATTTCTTTACTGGCTAAAAACTCCCTCACAGACAGTGCTGTGTGGGCTGGTGCATTGTTGTAATGCAAGAGCCATGAATTATTAGCAAAAAGTTCAGGTTGTTTTCTTCTAACTTTTTCACTCAGCCTTTTCAGAACTTTCAAATAGTAAACTTGGTTAACTGTACAGTTGTTACAAATTTATAATGAACAATCTTTCTGATATCAAAAAAGGTTAGCAACATCGTTGCAACAAGCTTGTGAACTTAATTGTCAAACTTTGTATGTCCTCATTGGGCTATTGTCACATAGGCTGTGGTGTCGAGGGACATAAGGACAATAGGAGAGAAAGGCAGTGGTGAGGCTGGTGCTTGTGACTTCCTACTTGTCAGGTGCTTGCTGGGCAGTAAGTCACGTGACCCTCTCAGCAGCCTCATGAGTTAGGCACTAATCTCTTTGTGTGCACTTAGGGGTTCTCAGAGAGGTTAAAAACTGTCCTCGAGCCACCTAGAGCCTGGCTGCACTGCTGGGGGAGCTAGGACGTAGGTGCTCGCCGCCCAGGTGACTCTTCCACCTGGACCTGGCCAGGCGGCTGTGCCCAGCCTACCTGCACGGCTGGCAAGTGACACATGGAGAGCATTGCCTCCTGCCTGACAGGCAGAAGATAAACAGCTTCCTGTTAAATCTCACTTAATGCTGATATTTATATATTTATTCAGCTGTGTTTACTGAATCGCGAGAATGCCTAATAACATAACGCGCTTCATCTCACATGTTCCTACTAACAAGAATGCAAGTATTGCTTAATTTTATTTTTTAACATTTCATTTGCTTCCCTCTCCCCCCCCCCACCGCCTCCTGTAGTTGACTTGCATTTCAATCTGTTGCCAGATTTTGGGAAAGGTGGCCTCTATTCAAGAGAGGGCCAAAGTGGGCCTGGGACACCCTTGGACTGAGCCTTGGACTGAGCTCTATCCCCATGGGCAGCTCACTTGTGAGGTCGGTCGGTGCCCATGGGCTCAGGGTGCCAAAAGGATGGAGCACACTGACATGACAACAAATGCCTATTGCAATTTCTGTTGCCATTGGTGGAAGCTGTGTGGTTTGGGTCAAAGTTGCAGTATTTTGGGGTTTTAAGGGGAGAGAATTAAGGATAGAGGGCAGAAGCTAGTGTCCTTGGCTTTGGAGAATCAAGGATGCTGGCCAGAATGAACACGGGAAATAGGCAACATTTGGGGGGCTGTGGTGCATGTGTGCATGCGCGTGTGTGTGGTGTGTGTGTGTGTGTGTGTGTGTGTGTATGTAGTGTGGTGTGTGTGTGTCTGTGTGTGTGTGTGTGTCTGTGTGTGGGCATGGTGGTCGTGTGGTATGTGTGTGTGTGTGGGATCTGTGTGTGTTGTGTATGAGTAGTGTGGTGTGTGTGTGTGTGTGTGTGTGTGTGTGTGTGTGTGTGTGTGTGTGTAGACAGAGTGAGAGTACAGACACCACTTTTATTGTAGTTTGATCTGCTCACTATGGGCTTGTTAACATGAATGCCTTCCCCTGGCTGTTGATCTCACTAAAGTCAACTATGCTGGCTGCTGAAGCATCAGGTAGCCTTCACCTGGCCAGGATGGGTCCCAGACCAGGGCAGGGATGGATGGCGTCTGAAAAGACATTTTGACTGTGGTCTGATGATGAGGAGAACTGGAATGGTCTGTGTTGGCTTGTCTGCACAGGGGCAGGTGGGAGAGGGGTGCGGGTGGCCAGCTGCCAGGCCTGAGTGGTAGGATGCCAAGCAAAGTCTGGAATCAGGTGCTGGGGATGCTGACCAGTGTGGTGCACAGTGGAGAAAAAATAGAGAGAACGGCTGCACCTGGAAGGATGACTAGGGAAGGACATGGGATGCAGACCTCTGGCTGGCCCTCCCCCAACCCTCATATAGGTGTTTTCTTTTTCTTTTCTCCTCCAAGCAACACTTGGTGGAATTGAAACATTCTTCTTAGTTTTAATGTATAACCTTAAATTTAGTTTAAATATATAACCTTAAATGTAAGAGTTGAGTGGGACAGTTTACATTTTCTTGTCAAAACCCCCAGTGTGCAGACTTATAGAGCTATAGATACTTCTTACAACTCAGCTACTGCCTCCTGCCTGTCCCGGTATTGTCAGAGGAGAGGCCATGAGGGGCAGACCAGCGCTGCGGCCCTGACCTCCCACTTTAGATGAGCTATGCCTCTGTGGGCCTCGTGACCAGGAGAATACCTCCCGGTTCTGCCTGAATGGCAAGTTCTGGTTTGGAGTCCTATGCTAGCAGGCAGAGCAGGAGGTGGGCCTGGCGCCAGTGGCCGCTCTGGGAGCAGCTGTCTTCTCTTTTCTCATTCGAGGCAGGACAAGCCTGTTCTCTGGGGCCTGGCATCTTGGAGGACTTGTGCCTTCTAGCATTATTCAGGCAATGCCTCCTCTCCCCAATTCTGGAAACCCAGGCAAGCTGCGAAGCCTGGGGCCAGGGCACAGGCTCCAGCTGGGTGTAGGAGACCCAGCTTCTGCCCAGGGCAGGAAGTGGACAACGTACCAAGTTGCAGTCTGCTCATCCAGACTGTCCCTGCACTGAGTCCTGTCCCTTTGCAGTTAAAGGCAGGTCATCACCAGATGACCAATAAAGCCTCTCCAGCTCTGTCTATGGTCTAGGCTGCCCTAAGCCATAGTGTCCTCACCTCCATGGCCCAGACCTGCGGGTTCACCTGGCAGCCTCCTCCCCAGGGCCAGCAATTCTAGTCCATTTTGTTTGCCTCTCGGGTCTTAGGTGGCACATGCTTCTGTGAGGAATTTGAGGAGTGAGAAGGGAAGTCCCAGGCCCAGCCCCTGCCATGTCCTGCTTCCTCCTCTGAGATTCAGTCCTCTCTGTGCAGTGTGTCCCCATCAACACACATAGCTCAGTGCCCATCAGGATGGTCAGCCAGGCTCCTCTCTGCTGGCTGCAGCCCCAGGAACTTCCTCTTGACCCCCCTCTGGGCCTAGCTCTGTTTGGGGTTCCCTCAGGAGGAGGGGAGCCCAGGGCTCATCCCTCGCTTTTGTGCTACTTCCCCCTCCCACTTCCGCTCCCTGCCTGCTCCAGGTGACCTTTCACCCCTCCCTTGGATGTCCCTCAAAGGCAGCTCCTGGGGTTAATAACTTCGGCTGGCAGCCCCACACAAAGCCAGGGCCAGAACCCATTGTCCCAGGGACAATGGTGAGCAGCCCAATAATGGGGCCTCCACAGTGTTGTCTGATATCCCAGGTTGCCCTGGTGAAGGGGGAGGGGCACTGCCCTGCCCTGGCCTCCTGGGCACACATTGGTCCTCCTCTTGAGGCAGCAGGGTGGATGTCACCCGAGACACCCCAGCATACAGCAGCTCTGTTTCCAGTGGGGGCACCTCCCAGGTGAGCCATTGACTGGATCTGGCAAATTGATTAGGTTGGGGGCTCTCAGTCTGCCACCTGCTGCAGGCACACTAGCACACTGGGCCCAGCTCCACCCCCTTGCTGGCTGTGTGACCTGGGGAGCTGGATGGAAACCAAGGGGAGGGCTCTCAGCAGTTATTTCACAAGGGGTGTCTGCCCCTCGGGAGGGAGACTGGGGAAGCTGGCCGCCGTGTGAGTGAGCGGCCCTTCCTCAGTTACAATTTAACTTCTTATGCAGGCCCCTGCCTAGTGTTCCAAATCAGAGGTTACTCAAGGACAGGGACACTCTGTCACATGCTGTCCCTCCACCTGTGCCTTCTGCCCTCTGCACAGCGCTGGTCACTCGGGATCTTGATGATGCCCCATGTCCTCAGTCCTGCTGTCCATACAGTTACCTGGCAAGCCTTAAAATTACTGGGAATTTTGCCCTATTGTGTGGGCTGTGGCAATGGGACCGTGGGGGGGGGGGAGGACATGCCACTTGTCACTCATGCCTGAGCACAGCCTGTCCAGGGGAAGAAAGAACTGTGATCTGAGACATTATTTACTTCACCTTTACTGTCACCACAGAATTTGGGTTCAAGGATAGTTTTCTTTTTGAATCAGCTTTATTGAGTTATAATATAAATATACCAAAATGCACCCATGTGAAGGGCACATCTCATGAGTTTTGACAAATGTGTACATCTGTGTCACTACTGCCCCCGTCAAGGAACAGAATCATCTGCCACCCAGAAAAGCCCCTGTGGACGTGCGGTTTTCAGCTTCCCAGCTGGCTGTGTGCTGCAGCCCCTGCTCTGAAATCTCGGGAGAGTGTCCATTGGCCAGTGCTCCTCACACCCCCTCACACACCCCGCCCTGCCCCAGCATACACAGCAGCGGCTTGGCTTCAGAGTGGGGGGCGACATGGCTGATAGGCCTGTGCCTGGACTTCCAACCTTCCATTCATCTCCCACCCAGATTCTTTTACTTGGAGATGCCTCTCTTTACTGCTCACCTTTTGCTGACTTCTGGCTCCAGATCCATTACTTTGCCCCCTGGTTGTGTAGCCTATCACCCCTCCGGGGGGCCACCTGATGGCTTTTCTCTAGGGCTCATCTTGTGTTCCACCTGCATGAGGGCCGTACTCACCACACTCTGTCTACTTTGGACCCCATGTAAAATACCTTCAGATAAGGAGCCCAGACATGCACATGTCTCCCCCAGGACTGGGAGAGACAGAAGGTACAAGGGTTCAGAGGAGGAGGGCTGTCAGCGATGTGCGTACCTCAGCGCCCTCACCCAGCCTCTGTCACTCACTTGAATGTCCTCATCTGTATAGTGGGACACTCATTTCTACCTTGTGAGTTGTTAGGCAGTGTTTGCAAAGGGCGTGGCTCTGTGACTATTAGTAGACTCTAACTGCAGGCTCCCTTGAGGGGATGGAGGTAAGGAGAAATGGTGGGAGACGGCACACCAGCTGTTCCAGAAAGATCGGCCCCAGGCACAGTAGACACCCTCAGAGTGTGGAGACCATTCTGGAAGTATCACTGTTGTTACTGCTGCTGTAGGCTTTGCACGCACGCTGTTTGTCATGGACCCCACAACCTGCACTCCTGGGAGCACACTCCAGGTCAAGTGCTAGGGGCTGAATGTGGGTCCCAGAACAAACACTTGACATTACTGGCACTCTTAAAATTTGGGTGGTCTTAGAAACACAAGTAACAAAATAGCAATAACTATGCACCTAGTGATAATCATGTGAAATGTAAATGTATTTAAATGCTCCAATCAAAAGACATAGGCTAGCTGAATGGAAAAGAAAACAAGACCCTTGCATACGCTGTATACAAGAGACTCACCTTAGATCAAAAGACACATACAGGCTAAAAGTAAATGGATGGAGAAAAATGTTTCATGCAAATGGAACTGAGAAAAAAGCTGGAGCAGCGATACTTATATAGGACAAAATAGACTTTAACTTGAAGAATATAATAAAAGACAAAGAAGGGCATTACATAATAACTAAGGGGTCGATCCAACAAGAGGACATAACACTAGTAAACATCTATGCACCTAACATAGGAGCTCCTAAATATACAAAACAGTTTATGAGCGACATAAAGTTGGAGACCAACAGTAAGCACTATCATAGTAGTGGACTTCAACACACCACTGACACCAAGGGACAGATCCTCCAGACAGACCAATACAGAAACAGCGGCCTTAAATGATACATTAGACCAGTTGGATTTAATTGATATTTTCAGACCATTTCACCCCAAAGCTACAGAATATACATTTTTCTCAAGCGCACATGGAACATTTTCCAAGATAGACCACATGTAAGGCAACAAAACAAGCCTCAATAAATTTAAGAAGATTGAAATCATATCAAGCATCTTCTCCAACTACAATGCTATGAAACTAGAAATCAATTATAAGAGAAATCTGGAAAGCACACAAATACATGGAGGCTAAATAACTAGCTACTAAATAGCGAGTGGGTAAAAAATGAGATCAAGGGGAAAATCAAAAGATACCTCGAGACAAACAAAAATGAGAACACCACGATCCAAAATCTATGGGATGCAGTGAAAGCAGTCCTAAGAGGGAAGTTCATGGCAGTGCAGGCCTACCCAAGCAAGAAAAATCTCAAATCAACAGGTTATCCTTACACCTCAGGGAACTGGAAAAAGAACAGCAAAATAAGCCCAAAGGGAATTCAAGAAAGGAGATAATAAAGACCAGCATGGAAATAAACAAAATAGAGACCATAAAAACAATACAAAATACCAATGAAACCAAGAGCTGTTTTTTTGAGAAGATAAACAAAATCAACAAACCTCTAACCAGGCTCATCAACAATAAATAAATAAATAAATAAATAAATAAATAAATAAATAAATAAATAAATAAATAAAATTGAGAGAGAGAGAGAGAGAGAGAGAGGAGAGAGAGAGAGAGAGAGAGAGACTCAAATTAATAAAATCAGGAATGAAAGAGGAGAAGTGAAAATAGACACCACAGAAACACAAAAAGTTTTAAGAAAATACTATGAGCAACTATATGCCAACAAATTTGAGAATCTGGAAGAAATGGACAATTTTCTAGAAGCATACAACCTTCCAAGGCTAACTCAAGAAGAAACAGAAAATCTGAATAGACTGACTACTACCAAGGAAATTAAATCAGCAATCAACAAGCTCCCAAAAACCAAAGGCCCTCGACCAGGTGGCTTCACAAGTGAATTTTATCAAACATTCTAAAAAGAATTATCACCTGTTTTACTCAAACTATTCAAAAAAGTCCAGAAGGAGGGAAGGCTCCCAAACTCTTTTTATGAGGCCACTATCACCCTGATCTCAAAATCAGACAAAGACATTACAAAAAAAGAAAACTAAAGGCCAATATCCCTAATGAACATAGATGCAAAAACCCTCAACAAAATATTATCAAACAGAATTCAGCAATACAGTAAGAAGATCATACTCTATGATCAAGTGGAGTTCATCCCTAATATGCAAGGTTGGTTCGATATCCACAAATCAATTAATGTGATAAACCACATCAACAAAATGAAAAATAAAAATCATATGGTCATATTAATAGATGCAAAAATAGCATTTGACGAAATCCAGCAGCAATTTATGATAAAAACTCTTAGCAAAGTGCGAATAGGGGGGTCATATCTCAACATAATAAAGGACATATATGATAAACCCACAGCTAACATCATGCTCAATGGGGAAAAGCTAAAACCATCCCCCTTAAGATCAGGAACAAGACAAGTTTGTCCACTTTCTCCACTTTTATTCAAAATAGTTCTGGAAGTTCTAGCCACAGCAATCAGACAAGAAAAAGAAATAAAAGGCATCCATATCGGTAAGGAGGAAGTAAAATTGTCATTATATGCAGATGACAGGATACTGTATATAGAGAACCCCAAAGACTCCACCAAAAAACTATTGGAACTGATAAATGAATTCAGTAAGGTAGCAGTATACAAAATCAATATTCAGAAATTAGTTGCATTTGTATACACCAATAACAAACTATTAGAAGGAGAAATTAAGAAAACAGTCCCATTTACAGTTGCTTCAAGAACTATAAAATACTTAGGAATAAATTTAACTAAAGAAGTAAAAGACCTGTACTCAGAAAATTACAAGATACTGAAGAGAGAAATTAAAGAAGATACAAACAAATGGAAACACATACCATGCTCATGGATAGGAAGAATTAATATAGTTAAAATGTCCATACTGTCTAAGGCAATATATAGATTCAATGCAATTCCTATCAAACTAACTAGGGCATTTTTCACAGAAATAGAAAATATAATCCTAAAATTTATATGGAACCATAAAAACCCCAAATAGCCACGGCAATCCTGAGAAATGAGAACAAAGTTGGAGGTACCACGCTACCCGACATCAAATCATACTACAAGTCTACAGTAATCAAAACAGTATGGTACTGGCATAGAAACAGACACATAGATTAATGGAACAGAATAGAGAGCCCAGAAATAAATCCATTCATATATGACCATTTAATCTATGACAATGGCAGCAATAATTTACATTGGGATAAAGAGAGTCTATTTAATAAATGGTGCTGGGGCAAACTGGACTGACACATGCAAAAAAATGAAACTGGACCACCTCCTTATGCCATATACAAGAACAAATTCAAAATGGATTAAAGACTTAAATGTAAGACCTAAAACCATAAAACCCCTAGAAGATAATATAGGGAGTAAATTTGCAGACATTACCTTGAGTAATATTTTTACTGATATATCCCCTCAGGCAAGGGAAGTAAAAGAAAAAATAAACATATGGGGTTACATCAAACTTAAAAGTTTTTTCACAGCAAAGAAACCATCAATAAAACAAAAAGGAAGCCTACTGAATGGGAGAAGATATTTGTCAACGCTATATCTGATAAAGGGCTAATATCTAAAATTTATAAAACACTCTTGGAGCCAAACAACCCAAATAAGAAATGGGCAGAGGATATGAGGAGACATTTCTCCAAAGAGGACATACAGATGGTCAACAGGCATATGAAAAAATGTACAACCTCACTAATCATTAGAGAAATGCAAATAAAAACCACAGTGAGATACCACCTCACTCTGGTCAGAATGGCTATCATCAATAAATCAACAAACAGCAAGTGCTGAAGAGGTTGTGGAGAAAAGGGAACCCTGGTGCACTGTTAGTGGGATTGCAGATCGGTGCAGCCACTATGGAAATCAGTATGGAGGTATCTCAAAAAACTGGAAATGGAACTACCTTATGACCCAGCAATTCCACTCGTAGGTATCTATCCAGGGAAATCCAAGATGCTAATTCAAAAAAACATATACACCCCTATGTTTATTGCAGCACTATTTATAATAGCCAAGACTTGGAAACAACTGAAGTGCCCGTCGGTAGACGACTGGATTAAAAAACTGTGGTACATTTATACAATGGAGTATTACTCAGCTATAAAGAAGAATGAAATCTTACTATTTGCAATGATATGGATGGACCTAGAGAACATTACGCTAAGTGAAATAAGTCGGTCGGAGAAAGACAAATACCATATGATCTCACTTATATGTGGAATCTGAAGAACTGAATAAATGAGCAAAGTAAACAGAAATAGTCTCAGAGATATAGAGGAAAAACTGATGGTTTCTAGATGGGAGGAGGGTGGGGATGAGGGAGAACGGGAAGGGATTAGAAAGCATAAATTGGTAACTACAATATCATCACAGGGATATGAGACAATTGGGGGAATATATCAATAATGTTGTAAATATTTTGTAGGGTGTCAGATCGGCACATGTTTCTTAGGGAGACCACTTCATGGATGGTCGTCCATGTACACCTGAAGCTGAATAATATCGTATGTCAACTATATTTTAATATATTTAGTGACGGGATATGGAATATAGTATAAGAAATTGAGTCAATGGAATTGTAATAGATATATACGATGTCAGAGGGGCAATAGATTGGGAGAGGGAGGTTATCACTTTGTGAGGGGTGAAATATATAACTATTACATTGTTTTGTACACCTGAAACGAATTAAAAAATTAAATTTGGGTGGTCTTGCCACCACCAGGTCTTGTCCACGATTACGAGACTGTGTCCAACCACTCAGGAAGCATGGAAGCGACAAGAGGAGCCAGGGGTCCTGACCTTTTGCATGGAAACATTATAAATCCTTAGAATTCCCACATTGGCCACACAGAGAGCAGTGAAGACCCTGCACCTCACAGTGACATGAACCTCACGTCACACAGCTGCTGTGTTAGTAAGAGTTGACTGGAAGACCATCTTATTATTGCAGAAGACCATCTTATTATTGTGGAAGGACATCTTATTATCGCGGAAGAACATCTAATTTTTGCTCATTGAAAACAATATTATGGGTTCCTAATCAAGCACCTAGAAAGCACATGACTCTTTGATTTTTCTTATGCTAATATAATATTAATTAAATATGCACACAACAGTCACATCCTTGCTTTAGTACCAAGCACGTTTCTAGAACCCTGTGTTTAGCGACACCACACCAGTGGTGTGCCTCTGTGTGTGAGCACATTGTCCCGCATGGCCATCTGTGGTGTGGTGCAGGGCTGCACACCCCAAGCACCATCCCCACACAACAGACACGGTCCATAAGCGCCTCTCTATGTTGAAGTTGGATGACTCAAACGGTAACCTGAAGAATCTTCCAGAACCATGTCTGATGTGTTTGCACAATTGTATAACAAGTTTTCTTAAAGTAGGGCCTATCTGTACTATGTCCCAAGTCATTTATTAAGTCATATTTGAGGACTGGCTTTGAATGTGGTGACAACTTTTGCTGTCTCCGTGTGAGCAGGTGGGAGGTGTACGGAGTGTAGGTCCGCCTGTGTCTCACCTGGCAGTTATTGTACATGGTCTACATCTGAGGTTGTGTATAAGTGGGTTGAATGGCTGTCTGTGCCAGGCTGAAAAGCTTCTTGGCAGGGGTGAACCAGGACAATGGAAGCTGGATGGCTGACCTTCCAGATCTCCTCCATCCAGCCACAGGCAGCATCTGCAATGACCTTCCCCTCCCTGTCAGGATGTGCTTTATGCTAAAAACCACTTCTCCTGCAGGCTTTGGTGTCCACCACTATCCTTAGCTGTCTGCTCTCACTGGCAGCACCCGGTCTTTAGCTCATTACCTCCGAAGTCACCATCTGAGCCCTTGTGGCCTCTGTGTGGGTGCTGTGACTCGCCATGCAAACACATTTCACAGCTTTCAACCTCTACTATCGTCCTGTGGACATTTAGTCTCTGCCCTTGGCTGGGGCTGGGGGAGGTCCTTGATAATTTGCAATGTAACAGTCTCATTCTTTCTTAAAGAGCTCAGTGTGTTAAATGGGTGGAAGCCTGAATGATGAACAGAGAGCTCTGGAGGCAAGCAGACCTGGGTTTGGCTCCACTGCCTACCTGGAAATGACTTGGCAAGTTATTTCATCTCTTTGCATCTCAGTTTTCTTAACTATCAAATGGTGAGGAAAATTCCACCCACAGTGTTGTACGGAGGACTTAGTGAGAGAACCTGCACAGACCATTTGGCACATAGCAGGTGGTGACAAGACCCATTTTATTATGAACGGGTGGCACACACAGAAAAATCCTGAGGGTGAGCCTAAGAGACCAGTAGAATTCTGTCAAGTTCAAGGAGCAAGTGCAGAGTCAGGAATGAGAGATAGTCCCCACATGTAAGAAGTGGGGCAGACACTGGGCAGATTTGGCCACTTAAGGAAGGGGGAATACAGTTGTCAGCTGAGGCTGGAAGGCGGACCCAGCCCCCATTCACTGAGCACAGGCTGTATGGCCCCACCATGACAATGGTGGCCTTTTAAGGACCCAAGAGTGGGACACAGGAGTATGCTTCCCAGGTGGAGCAACCCCTCTGGCCTGACCTGAAAAACTCCCTCCCACAATCTGATTGACTGTGTTCTTCCAACCCTGCGATTGTTTTATGCATCACTCAGTTTCCCCATCAGCTGTTCTTATTTTAACCAAAATAAGTTTGAGTCTATGTCACTGTGTCTAATACACGGTAAACAGGGAGCTTGCTTTGTTTCTAAGGCTGAACTTGCACTTGGCATGTCAAAGATTGGTCTAAGCAGGTCCCAAGTTTCATGCTATAAAACTGTGATGGTTCTATTGAACACTTAACATAGGTTAATGATGATTGTTTTTATGAATGTTGGCAGGTCACCCTCTGGACAGCGGGCTGAGCAATGTCATCTCAGTCTTAATCATAGATCATAAAATGTTAGCGCGGGGAGGTCTCAGAAGTTGTGCAGTCCAACCCTCTCATTTAACTGGACCGACTGAGGCCTAGAAGGTTAGACTCTGAGCAGAAAAGGCCAGCAGGACAAAGAGACTGGCCTCAGGAGGCGACGTTGCTCCTGGGTGATCCTTGGAGGAGGCCCATGGTCTCCTCACAACCGCAGGACATAGGCCTTCCAAGCGCCAGGTACCAAGGTAATGCTGGGACTGGATCTGCAAGGCTCCAGATATTATACAGGCTGGATGATCTCTGAGACTTTGACCAACTCTGACTTTCTAGGGCGCTAATTTTTATGGAATGCATGATACTGTATATGTAATCATTTACCTATTGGCTTGCATTCTTTCTCCTGTAAAAAGGAGTCTTGAAGACAGGGCTGCATCCCTCACCTTTGTCTGTCCTGCAGCCTTGCCTGTTGTATGTGTGCAATAGAAGGCCTCCTGGATGAATGGATGGGTGAGCACATCTGGAAAGTGTGTGACAAGCACTGACCAGGCTCTCCACACAGACTGAGGTAGAGAGCAGAGCAGACTCATGTGGTCGACACTCGAGGAAAGACCAAGGTGTGGGTGGGGTGGGAGAGGAATTAGTCTAGAATTGAAATGATGAGAACAGCAGCTTAAGGTTTTTCTGAAAAAAAAAAATTCCTGCAAATGGCATTGCAGCTTCCTGGATCAAGGAGAGAGCCTGTAAAGACTGGACATGGGACATGGGGCCGCTTGGCGGGGTACATGTTTAGGGGTAAGGACAAGGTTGGATCCACCAATTGTCCAAGGCCCTGTTGCCACGTCCCCACAGCTCCACCGGGAGATCAGAGCATGGGGAGAGAGGAGAGAGCTGTGGGGATGCATTTCTATTTGGCTCACACCTCGGTAGGTTTCTTTCCCGCTAGCTATACACTGTACAAGGCTCCAAGCACAACCCTCACAGCCATCGGCACAGGCCTGCCATGTGAAGACGATGCTGTCACCTGGACGTCTGTCTCAGGCCAGAGCACCCTGGCCCTGCTCACTGTTGTGATCTGAGCAACCTCAATTGTCCAAGCGAGTTTGCAGCTGTTACTTCTCATCAGAAACCCAGGTTCTAAGGGGATAGGGGCTCTGCCCCCAGGGTGACAGCAGAGAATTAAGCCTGCTTCCCAGGCCTCCTTGTCAGGTCTTGTGGGAGAGGAGCGCAGGGAAGGGCCTCTGCACTGTCCAGTGTCACCCCCACCTGAAAGCCCCTTGAATTCATCCCCTTCTCCCCACCTCCCTTCTCTCCTCTTTCTTCATTTTAACAAGCATTTACTGAGTGCGAGGCCTCACGCTGGGGGATGTGTGGAGGGAGGAGACACAGCAGTTGACAGACTTTTGGCCTCTCTTCGGGAAGAATTTGCACATGCGAACTGCAGAGAGCAAAGCCATGCACAGAGTTAACTGCCCAACCCACAGAAGAGCGTCATGGGCAGATCCATGCAGTGGGTGCTTCCTTCGAAGATGCAGGACAGGTGCAGCTGGGGACCAGAGATGCTGCCACATGGGGCATGTGAGCTGGTCCCCAAGAGAGTACGCTGAAGGTAAGCCCACCAGAGGCGGTTTCTTGCCTATTCTCACACTGGGAGGGTCTTCCTGTTTTGATGTTACAGGGCTGCCTCTGCTCTGGATGGTCCATGAAGCTCTACAGGGGCCTGTGCTCCCCTCCTTCAGGTAGGCGGCCTCAGGCCTTGAGTGCTTGAGAGTCACTGAGTCTGCTCAGGATTCACAGTGCATCAGATGTGGTGTGCACCACTGCACCCAGGAGCAGGCAAGACACTATGCATTTTAAAAAGGGACTTATCTATCAGCCACGTATCTATTAGCAGAGAGAAGTGCAGTTTATAGGGGGTAAAAATGCCTCTGCACACATTTCCACAGAGCAACAGTGCCATTTGGGAGCACTAGGAAGCAGCTTTCTGCTGGGAGGGCTTCCTGGAGGAAGACAGGCCTCAGGTTCAAGCAACCAGCTGGGAGGGTGGGGCAGAGATGCACGGCAGAGGCTCTGCACCTCAATAGCAGTGTGAGGCCTGGCACACGTGTGAACGAGCCATGACAAGCGTGTGCAGACAGTGGAAAGCTGACAAGATAGTGGAGGAGGCTGAGGTGAGGGTCACGAAAGGGCCTGAGAAGATGGGTTGGGACAGAGCGGGTCCTGTGGTCACCTCGCTGGAGGTGCTGAGGTGTAGGACGCTGCACAAAGAAACCCGGGCTGTGAGCAGTGATGGCCCTTCAGGCGTGTGGGTGGGGATGGCCCAGGAACATGGAGTCTGGAAGTGGCTGTGGATGTGGCACCCTGTGGCCTTGGGCAGGTCACCTCACCTGCCCAGCTTGTTCCCATCCTACTGCTATAGGCAGGGATACCCGGGTGATGCAAGGCCCGAGCAGAGCAGAATGGGCAGCTGGAGGCTGGAGTAGGGGACAAGGGTGTGAAGTAGGCAATGGCACTGAGACAACTGAGAAAGATAAGAGGAGCTACAAAGTTAGGAAGCTGATTTATTGTTTGGGAGTCCAGACAAAATAAGGGCATAATAATAGCAGTAGCCATTACCAGGGGCTTAGTATATGCCTACGGCTACATACACATAATCTACCTATAAAGTGGCATTATTATTATTATCCCACTTTATGGGTGGAGAAGCTGAGGTTTGCAGAGGGGACATGCCTCCTCCAGGCTAACACTCATTAGTGGTGCAGCTGGAATTCCAAGACTTGATTATTTTGCTTCGCCAGAGCTCTCAGCACCGCTTCACGTTGATCATGCTGAGCCTTCACCTGGGTTTTCAGTGGTGTCGGTTCTGCACGAGGAGCAGGCTGGGAGCACCTGCTGTCCTCAGGGCTAGACCCCGGGTCAGTGACCATGAGTACATAGGGAGACAGGAGGGCTTGGGGCCTGCCACCAAACAGAGGTGGAGAAAGAGGCCCCTCACTTGTAAGGACCCTCCAGCCTTTGCATCATGACAGCCCTGGGAGTTAGCCATGGATTTTTCAACCCCCATTTTCCAGCTGAGGCCTGGAGAGGTGAGAAAACTTGCCCAGGGCCATCAGCTGATAATGGCCAGAGAGTGGGACCTGGTTCTCTTTCCTTGGGCTCTGCCCCTGGTCAGGAATGGATATGGGGGTCCCCAGAGGATGCCTGCCTTCCTCTGAGGACAGCAGGTGTGGCCGGGCCCCAGGACCTGAGGTGAGACAGGCATGAGGCTCGTCCTCAAAACCCTGAGCTGGGCGTAGGCCTGAGGGCTAAGGGTCTATCTGAGTGAGAGTGGCACAAACTGAAGGCAAGGCAGAGGACAATGCCAATGTCACTGGGTCCCCTCTCCAGAACCCAGGGTGTGTGCAGAAGGCAGGGCAGGCACCTCAGGTCTGTACTTTGTAACCTGGACAGGAGGACCTTGGTCAGCAGGCTGTTGGGGAGTCATGCTCCTGGCCGGTGCCTAGCTCTGGCTGCAGTGGAGGAAACATGGGCTTTGGAAACACATTGCTCTGAGCTCAAACTTTAGTTTGCCACTTCCCAGCTTGGTGATTTTGTGTCTTGTTTGTCCTTCCTGTAAAATGGGGTAACAACAGCTTCTTTACAGTCATGGAGTGCGAACGAGTGATTCTAACTGAATTTCACCCTTTTCGTGAACCCACGGTGTGCCAGCTTTCTTTTAGGTGCTGGGAGAGTCCTGTGACCCACACAGACAAGAGCCGGACCTCATAATGCAGGCCCCACAGGTACCATTTCAGTCTGCGAAGTACCTGAGTCCCCCATGGACTGGGGGCTCTGTCACAGGACCCAGAGAAGAGGCATGATGGGAGAAGAAGCAGACATGCAGCCCTGCTCTGAGCGCATGGCTCCTGAGCCAGGTGGGAGCCAGAGATGGGAAGTAAAGCTGGGAGCTGGGATGAACTGGTGGGTGGGCACCACCGTGGTCCTCCAATCAAGCTGCCCTTGCTCCAGAACCCAGAGAGCTCCATTACGATGATGCTACCAGTGTTCAAAGCTTCCCGGGGGAGACCAGAGGCAAAGCAGAAAGCACTGGGGTGTGCTTGCATTGACAGCTACGGAATCAGAAGTGGCTTGTTTATGGCCACACAGAATGTCATCATGGTTGGGATTGCAGGTGCACTGTCTGTCTCCATCACACACACACATGCACATACACGTGCACAGACACACACACATGCATGAAATACGGTGACTGGACACTTTCCCCCCAGCCTGGCTCACACAGTGGACTGGGATGACCCATTGGACCCCATTCTGCATCTGTCCACCTGGAGGAGGTGGCAGGGACCAGGTGGGTGGGGAGAATGAGGACCAGGAGCCCCATCACAGGTCCCCTGCAGCTCAGGGCACAAAGTGGCAAAGGGCTCTGTGTGTCTGCCCACCACTGTTTTCCCTGCTCTCTTCTTGAGATCTGTCTCATCTGTTCTGTTCACGCTTTTGGATCTGTGCCTTCCGATCTGTCTGTCCTCATCTTCTGGCTCATGGCTCCCTTCCCCTCCCTCCTTCCCTCCCTCTGACCTGCTCTCTGGTCTTCCCGCCCTCCGTTCTGTCTTTGTCTCCTTCCCACCTTTCCTGTCTGCTTCCTTCCCCTGGTGCCCCTCCTCCATCTGCCCCCAGCCTCCCCTCCCCTCCCCCTCCCTCTCAGCTCTTGCTCTTTGGTGATTTATTACTTGCCCTGCTGCTTCTGACAAACTATTTGTAGGAAAATGAGATTTGGTCTGCGCTGGATGGCTCCTCTGGGAGGCAGCGTGCAGGTCGGTGTCGGGCCCCCGTGCGGCCCCCACCAGAGCCCCCGGCACTCGAGGAGCTCTTTAAGATAAATGAGCAAAATTAAGAGACTCACTGGGGAAAGAAAGCGCTGGATGGCAGCGAGTGAGAGCACCGGTGCCGCTTTCCTCCCAGAATACACCTCCCACATACACTGCTGAGGGTCCCCATCTGCTCAGGCCAGGGGCTTCTGCCCCCAGCACAGTGTGCAGCTTGGGGTGAACGTCTGCCCCCCACCACAGGCATGAAAAGGGCACAAACCTTTCCAGCAACAGTTGGGGTGAAGCAGCATATCTGCTCCCCCCACCCCATCTCCAGCTGGCGGGTGACCCAGGGCAGCTGGATGGACTGCTGGCAGTAGACACACATGGGGAGCAGCTCCAGGCCCCTGTCTAGGCCCAGGCTGCTCCAGCTATAGCTGACCCCATGGGACCTGAACAAGGTTCTTTCGGTGAGCACAGGCACACTCTGGGGACAGGAGGAGGTGCCCTGACAGAGGTGCCCTTCTCTGAGGCAGGCTTCGCTCCTGGCTGTTTGGGGAGCAGCCCCTGAGCCCCCAGGGTGTGGTGGCTAGTGGGTCTGAGGCTCTCCTGCAGGGCCTGGCTGAGGGGACACTGTAGGTGCCCGGGCCACCCCTTGGTGCCTGCTCTCTGAACACAAATGCAAGAACCTCTTGCAGGCTCATGGCTCCATTTCCCACCCCATCCATGTGCACTGGAGCCAGTTTTTCAAGCTATGTTTTTCTTATTTTAAAAGCAATACATTGATTTTTCTGCCAAACAGTAAGAAAATATAAGTAAGATAAACAAGAAAATTAAAATCACATGTTATTCTATACTTGGTATTTACCACAGTTTTAAAAATACACGTATTAACAAAACAGGGTCACCTTGTACACATTTTTGACCTGTTTCAACCACTCAACATTATATTGTGCACACTTTTCTAAGGATATTAAACAGTCTTCTGAGATACAATTTTAAATGGGTAACTAGTTTATTATATGTTTGTATGTTCTGTGTATGATCACTTCTTTAGCAAGGCACCTGTTTTTGTTTACTTTGATTGTTTCTAAAGTTTTGCTATTATACAGATGTGCCAACCTGCCCCACTTTATCAGCGATAAAAGCAGTGATCTCTACTCCTTCCTGGATTCATAAGAACGAGCTGTGACATATTTTAAAGGTTCACAATGTCAGTGGCCTGGCCTGGATCAGGCCTTCTAGAAATTTGCAGGTTTTCAGGCCACTTGAATCTGCTAAGCAGGGTCTTCTGAGAATGTTCTGGAAGCAAGAGAGGTAGATAGGGCTTCGGCTCCTATAGGAAGATAGTATTGGAAGAAAAGACTTATTTGGCTTGAATCTTGGTCACACGTCTGCAAATAAAACATGAGCCACGTTGTACTAACAGGCCAAGCCCCTTCTGATTGGTGCTCAGTATGTTGCATGATACTATTAACGTTCTGAAATGTTAAGCTTGACCGTGATAGGGTCATCCTAAGGGTCTAGTGTGAGAGGGGTTCAGGAACATGTGAGTGGAGAAGAGGAAGGGACTGGAGAGATAAAGACAGGGGCAAATTTTAAGATTCAGCAACCCCTCCCCCTGACACCCTAAGGGACCAGCACCTCTGAGGTGTCCATCTGTATGCCTGTCAATCTAAGGTGTGTGGTCTCAGGAAACAGAAAATGAGGCAAAACAACTTGATAATTTGCTCTTTGGTTCATGCTGATCTCAGCACTTTGATTATAAAATGATATGAGTACAGTAAGACCTCTGCTGCGGGAGGCCCCTTCCAATCAATCTCTCCTTGGGGCCTTTGGGAACACCTATGTCATTTGTTATATACTTCATTGTCCCAACTGGCTCTCTGAGGCCATGGGAGGGGAAAGGAGTCCATGAATTGTTTTCAGTATTTGGATAGTATTTGGATTACCTACAATAAAGTGTCTCGAGTCAACATGCTTTGCTTTGGGTTGATTTATTCTGGCTCAGTGAGAATACTCACCACCTCCAATGGGTTGCTCTGACTGACAGGTCTTTGATTCATAAATAACAGGGAGAGCAACGTTTGATGGAGAGCCTGTGTTCTCTAATCACCAAGGAGTCAGGGCTGGATGCTGAAGGGGACTTTGATGGGAACAGCTTGGGCGGCAGCAGTGGACAATGTCACCCGTCACCCTCTCTGTACTGCCAAGCAGCCAGTGGGGCAAAACTTGCCCAAACAAGAGTACACTCTTGATCTTTTAATTGACACCATGATGGGAACATTTCAGAAAAGTCCATTCAAATCTCTTCCTCCCTCAGATCATGGAGGAGAGAGGTGACATCTGTTGAGGATTGTGTGTGTAGTGAGGGGAAAGGCACGTGTGAAAACATGAGAACTGACTTGTAGCTACTAATCCAGTGTGGAGCCTCCCACTTCATTTTATTTTGGAGAAAAGATACAGGGAGGGGCGTGGGGACAGAAAAGCAATGCAAACACCACAGTCCCTTTCCCAGGTTTGCTCTGAATAAGCCAACCATGTTTTTGGTAAGAAACTCATGGCGCCTCTGTTCCCAGCAACAGAACGGTGATCTTTATGGGGCCTGCGTGAGGAAGCTGGAGGTCACGGTCCCCATCACATTAAACTGTCTCAGTGAAGAGGTAATTTGTTTGTTATTAAGAGTTATAGAAATATAGGCGAAGAGCGGTCATGCCGGAATATTGCAAAGCCAGTATGAATTCTAATGTAGTATGAGCGGTAAACACCACGTCTGGCGCCCAGGCCCCGAGCCCTCGTGGCAAATATCTGAAGAGAAAGGTGGAGGTTTTGAGTGCCTTGCTCTTCCATCCTGCCTCACGCAGCCTCGTCCTCGCCAATGTCTGCCAGACTGGCAGCCAGGAGCAGATTTGCAGCCTTGTGAGAAAACATTGGGAACGTGGTACTCAGACAGCTTCTTGTTAGCCTCCCAAGCCCCTCACACACAAGCGCAGCCCAGCGCTGCCAGGACTTGGCCCTCTGCTCAAGGGTATGCCAGGCTCTTCCTCCTTTAGCTGCCTGACCCCATGGAATGCCATCCCCAGAGCACCCCTACACTCAGGACCCTGATGCCTTTCCTCCTCTTTCCCATCTTGTATCTCTCACTGTGGCCTGTGGGTGCATTCTTCTTTTGTCACTCCTCTCATTATTTCCATTTACTGTCATCTCTCTCCCTTCACCTCCCAGTCACCTCTTCCAGTCTCTCCTCCCGTAAATATTCATTCAGCCCTACAGATAGATCTTTCTGAAACACGCTAACCAATTAATTTCTCTTGCACAGGGTGCCTTCCCTCATCAGGCTTTGGCTGATAGCTGGAGGGCACACGGCTTGGAGAAGACTATGGTCTCTGCTGTCCTGGGACTTGTGCTGCATTGGGAGGGTCAGGGTGGGGGGAAAAGGTGAGTGGTAGAGGTGGTCCTTTTCCATCAGGGTACAGTGAGATACGGTCCCCAGGGGAGGTCTGAGGGGAAGGCAGGAACTTGTCACTGGAGGGGTGGGCGACTGGACCTCAGGAGGGAGGCCACTGACAGGTGGCAGCTGGAGAGCTGGGTGGAGCAGAACACATGTCCATGAGCAGAGAAAGGCTTTGTGGGAGGGTTTGCGGGAAATTTCTAAGGCACAGTGAGCTGTGCAGCCTGGCCGAGTTGGTTCAGAGGTGTCTGGGGATGTGCCCAGGTGGGGATGTGCACCATCTTATAGCTCAGCAGTAACTCCCAGGTGTGCCCTGGGCCCCTGGAGCCCTGTGTGGCCTATAAGGCCAGCACTATGACACTAGCCTGCCTCTGCCTTTTGTGTCTGCTTGGAGCGTGCAGGGTTCTCTGTCGTACTGGGGACACCCCAGAGAGCCAGCGTTCTCCATGTGACCCACCCTCAAGAGTGCAGGTTGACATGGGCAGTCAGGATGGATATGGTGCCTGTTGCAGTAAGGGGCCAAAGCCTCAGTCCACATCACCACTGACTTTCAGGAAACTGCCATCTGCTGAATTCTGAGGAAAGATCTGGGAGAATGCCCAGGGTTACCTGAAAGGTGACTAATATGCCTCTCCCTTTTCCATGCTTTCATGAGGCCTGAGTTTATTCCTTGGATTGAGACCAAAAGCGGGTGGGAGCCCAGCCGTCTTCCATTTCATAGACTTTATAGAGATTGCAATAGTGATGCTCAGTTCACTATTTTCCATAAAATGTATTATCTGTATTAATATATACGCTATACATATAAAGGAATGAGTTTATCGTCACTTTTAAGTGAATTATCATATTTTTCAAATGTCTCAGTTTTGGTCTATAATACATTAAATATCGACACCTGCAATGTCCAGAAACAAATGGTCTTGGGCTGCTACATAGTTTTTAGAGTGTAAAAGCCTCCTGAGATCAAAATATTGAGAACTATAGGGCCAGAGCGTGTCTGTAAGAGTTTATCAGTTACAGGCTTGAGGTTGGCATGGAAATAAGGGCCCACTCTTGCCCCCACCTTTATCCCTGTGTTTCTCCCACCCCTCACAGCAGCCTTCCTCCTGGAAGGTCCCTCCCTCTGGGCACCTTTTACTACAGCACCTCTGCCCTCACTTCCCAGATTCCATTCCTGTAGCCAGCCTCCCTTTCTGTCCACTCTAATCGTCTTCACTTCACACTCCTTTTCTGGTCCCTCATAATTCTCTCCTGGACAAGCTCCCACTGCTCCCAGCATTTCTTGAGGCTGCAGTCTCCTCATCTCAGCTCACCAGCTGCTTCTTAAAGTCTCTGTGACATTGTGGAGGGAATTGTCTTTTGTCACTGGGGCTGAGAGCCTAGATCAGGGCTCTTGGAGTCACCAGCCCAGCCTCCCATGACGAAGCAGGAGGGATGTATGGGTCAGGGAAAGGGACTCCAGGAGTGGCGACATGGTGGCTTCACCCAGGCCCCTCCGTGTCTCTGATCTTTAGGTCCTGTTTGTAATGTGAGGGTGACAACACTAACTCAGCAGAGTTCTTAGTAAACTAAGTCAGAACATGCGCTAATGAGTTCCCTGAAGACTCACTGTCACTGTCAGGGCGAAGCACGGGGCTATCGTCTTGTGGGCACTGCAACTAGCCCATTATGTGTCCTGACTAAATTATGACCGACCATCGTCTAAATCCTCTGTCCTCAGACCTTCAGGGACAGCAGACTTGTCTGGACAGCTAGTTGAATGTCGGGTGGCCCCAAAACTCCAAGTTGTGGTGTGTGGCTGGGGTCCACACACCTGTATTTTAACAAACTCTGAAGCTCACCCAACACTGGCCCATCTGTTTTCTGGATTTTCCTGGTCTCACATTTTCCCACTATTTTATGGACTGAAAGACCTGCTCAGGTCGTATTTGACAATACTTTTAAATATCATACACACTATATTTATTGACTGGCTTGCTGGCAGTGTGGCACCAAGCTGTCACTCACCTTCCCCAGCCTCTCCTGCTTTAGCAGAGCAAAGTGAGCAGGGGTGCCTGGGCACCTTGTCATTTAACATTGTCTCAGGGCATGTTGTGGGGATCACACGGGCTCATGCATGCTGAGGCCTTGTGTGACTTGCCATCGAATTCCACTCTGAATCATTGTCCTTTGTGAGAAACCCAGTTGCCCACCCATAGAAAGGAGGAACTGGAGGCTTGGTCTCCAAGGCATCCCTGTTTTTGTCCTCCTGTAAGTCCCTGCCACCTGACGACAGTGCTGGTCAGGTGGACACCAGTGATGTACTCCTCGCCGCATCCTCCCTTCCCATCGGGACCTGAGCACATGGAGCCTGTGACCTCCATCTTCTGCCTCCTCAAACGTACCTGAGCTCTGGAAGCCAGTCGCCTTGTCTGTCGATTCTTCCTGTGTCATTCTTTGGATTTGTGTGATGTACCTTGACCTGGAGTGTTCTGATGTGACCTGTGTGTGCTGTACCCTCACTGCCTGTGATTTGTGTGCCTGGCTCCTGGGACTGGAGAGGTCACTGTGGGAACTCGAGACTGTGGTCCCCCCATCACGTCAGCAGTGCCTGGTGTCACGATGCTCTCAGGAACCCCATTGTCACTCTGCTCAGGCTGTCTCTTGAAGAGTGGCTGTCACTACTCGCTCTGGATGGCTGAGCACCTGCAAACGGGAGGACAAAAGGCTCCTGTCTGTGGCTGTGTTATAGGCTGTGAAGCAGCTGGAAGCCCGAGGTGTTACAAGGCTATGTGCAGAGCTGTCCCACTCCTCAGTTCTTCACCTCAGTGTGGCCCCACTGAAGACCCCTCAATGCTACCACACATGCCTGTGTGTGTTCAGACCCCACACTGTTTCCTCAGGAAACTTCGAGTCCAAATCAATCAGAAGGTGTGTAGGTGTGTGGGGACCCAGAGGCTCACCTGGAAAACATATAAAGGGGTGAATGCTCCCTGCTCTAATCTTTGTGGGGACACTGCTTCTGGGGGTCAGGGCTGCAGTGTGCAGCTGGCCTTGCCTCCTGAAGAAGTTACTTTTTCTTTATTCTTTTTTTGCTATTTATCTATTTAGGTGGCATCACAGGGCAAAGCTGAAGGGAAAGGAAGTGTTGATGTGTTTTCTAGACAGAGGTAAAGAAAGAAACTGGGGGCACAGAAGCAGGAGGGGCCCACGGGGAGATCATCAGTGAGTCCCCACAAGGCCCCCCTCTTCCCCAGCTGTCACGTGGGTGCCCACAAGGAAGAACAGAGGTCCGAGGGAAACGGAGCAAGGGGGAATGTGGGGACAAAGAAATTTTCCAGATTGCCTCTGAGGATGAAATGAGCTTGAGGAACTAAAAGCCTCCAGTCAGTCTGCAGAGTTACTGCATTCACCTTGGGAGGGTAGGACACAAGTGACCCTGCTTCTCAAGGAGCCAGTGGGGTCAGTTGTTCACAGTCTCCCCTCTCTGGTCACATATGCTGAGTGTTTCTGTGACAGTGTGGCAGCCACCATGCGCCTGACCAGCAGTGGGTGGCCAAGACACAGACCTTGGGCCTGGGAGGCCTCACTGAGAAAGGCCTTGTGAGATGCCAAGAGGGAGTGAATGCCTAGAGCAGGGACATGAAGAGCAATGGATGTAGGTCCCAAGGCTAACGGAGCTGCTAGCAACACAGGGCGTGGGAGGATAGGTCTGGAGGGAGATAACAAGCTCTGCTCCAGACGGGATTGCTGCGGGGTCGCAGGTCAGCCCAAAGGGGTCTTCCATAGTCAGAAACAGAGGGAAGGCAGTGTCAGGTCCCAGGGCTTGAGATGGGGGTTGAGAGCCAGAGGACAATGGGAACAAGGCAGCCAGTGGCACGATTCGTTTGCTTAAATGCTCAGAAAATGCCTGCTGTGTGCCAGGCACAAACCTGAGCCCTGGGTGCTGTGACAACTGTCGAGGACAGCATCTCAAATGATTTGTGCATACGAAGAGAATAAGAGTTGTACATTCATGAGTGGGATTGGGGAAAGTGAGCATCAGCCTGGAAGATCAGCCTGCAGGCAGGAGGCTGGGAGAGGATGGCCAACATGGGGCCCGGTTAGGGCCTGAACACCTTTTTTAGCATAACCAGGGGCTCATCTGCTGAGACCGCTGCTGCCAGGTGTGCTGGAGGCCCCTGGCTGTTGAGAATGTGTGCGTGCATGTGCAAGTGTGACTGGCTGTGTGTACTGGCCTCCCTGTCCCTCAGTGCCTCGTACCTTTCCTCTTCTGTGACCTGAACCCTGTCATCCCATGCCTGGGCTCCCCTTAGCTTTGCTAGCACCACCAAGTTGTAAGTGCATTTAAGACTTGCAGCCTGGGCACTGAGCTGGGGAAGGAGGGGAACGGTGGTCCATGGGACACACAGGATACAGAACCTGCTCTTGCCAGAAGAAGTCCCGGGGCCGGCACTTTGGAGAGAGCCAGGAAGGGGCCTCATGTGTGTTGAGAGAGGAAAAAACTCCTGTGCCTACCATTGTTCCAGGAGCTCTTTTACGATCAATCATTTAATCTGCATTCTAGCCCTGCAATTATCTGCTCCCTTTAAAGCCGAGGAAACCTTGCTCTTTTGTGTATTAAGTCTGCTGTGAAAACTGGGAGACAGCAAAGTATTAAAAACTTATAAACCTGGAGGTGTAGTCCATGTGCGTGGATGGCCACCACTGGCTAACTTTCCAGGTGACCCACCTAGTGCCTCCTTCTGCCCTCACCTGCTGACAGGAGGATGACTATGGGGGTCAAGGCCCTGAAGGGTGTCTACCTCCCAAGGGAATGTAGGAGGCCCCCAGACAAGCAGCAGAGAGGGCAAGCAGGCAGGGTTAGAGTTGCAGATGCACGTGAACCCCGACTCATTACTGAATGTCTCCAGCCTAGTTTTCTCATCTCTGATAGGACCTGCCTCAAGGGTTCAGAATGAGTGAGTGGCTGCTGGTGAACAATTCCGCAGTGACTGCCACATAGTATGGCTCAGTGGCTGTCAGCTTGGTTATTAAGGTTTACAATGGGGAAACGGGGACACTTTCCCCAAATCCCCAACGGCTTGGGGTATGCCTCAGCAGGCTTTGGGACGGAGCTCAGAGTCCCTCCCTTGCACAGAGCCCAGCTGCCTGGAGTCCCTTCTGCTCAATGTGGTGTGGAAGGCTTGTGCCCACAGGTGGGTGGGGAGTAGTGTCTCCAGTCCCCAGGTCCCAATTCCCAGCCTGGCTAGGGTTATTCACCCCTCATTCTCCTCAGCGCCCCCTCCTCCTCCCCACCCCCACTTTGTGCAGGGGCCATTTCCACCCTTGGCTAACAACTGGGGAGCTCTCCACTGCAAACTCCCAATTTCAGTCATTTATAACTGTCTCAAAAGTCATCCACAGGGTGAAATTTCCCTCATTTCATCACAAATACATGGAACTGTTTTAGAGGCAGATGAGCATGAATGAGTGAAGATGAGAGGCAGGGGAGACAGACAGACAGAGGGAAGGAAACATATTAAGTTCCTTTGCTGGTTGATGTAACTGGATTAATCAGGCACTTAAGGTTTGGGACAGGCTCGTTTGGGACTGGTGACTCGTCCCAGTGTGACGACCTGCCCTCCCACTCCCCCATCCCACCGCCAGGAACAGTGAGGCTAAGAGACAGACCCTGACCTAAGAGTGACCGGGACAGAATATGAGCAGTGTGGGTAGGTGGCCTGTGTCGCTCAGGGGCACAGGCCTCCCAGTGGTTTCACCTTGGCACATTGCATAGCTGAAATGTGGGTGTCTAGGACCCTCCTGACATGAAGGATTTGAGTGGAAATCTCCTGTCATGGTGACTCAAAAGGCCCCAGGGGAATGGCACCCATTCACGCACATTAGCCGTTAACATCTAGACCAGAGGAACTCATAGGATACTGGAGTCTGGGACGTGCAGGAAGTGGCACGGCTGAGCCCAAGACAGGTTTGGAGGTCCTGGCAGCCCCCCAGCTTGGGGAACGCTGGACAGAGGGGAACACAGACAAGAGGATGGGAAGGTTTTGCAGTCTTCACTTTCTCCTTGGCCTTGTTCAATTTTTTCAAACCAGAGGGCCTGTGAAGGGAGGTGGGTTAGATTGTGGAGGAGATGAAAAAGGAGAAAAACCAGGCTAGTATATAAATGGCTGTATATTAAAGGGTAAAATGTAGAAGATGTAATCTGAAGAAATTCATATTTGATGGGAAAAATAAAGGGTTGCAGAAAATCGCCCAAAGACCACGAGATACTGGCTGTGCCTAAGCCACAGGGACAGGGGCTCAGACACACAAATCAGTGCCACCCAGCACCCTTGGCTGGGCCAGCTGAGGACATGGTGTCTGCCTTCCTAGACATATTTTGAAATCTCTTCCTGCCGATGCCAAGGGGCCACTGACAACCCTGATGCGGGTGCGGGCTCTTCCTGCCCCTGTCACCACCACTTCCAATTTACTTGTGCCCTCAGGAGAGCTGAGTTAGGACAAGTCCCCAAAGTAACTCAAAGACCACACACCAGGCCACCACCACCCTCTAGCTTGTGGCCATGCTGCTGAGTCCTGCTCAGCTGAAAAACTTTCCTCCTAACTTTCCTCACAAGGCCCCTGTCATTCCTCCTACCAATGGGCCTCCTGAGGAGCTCACCAAACAGGCTGCACACAGCCTCAGGCACACTCAGGTCAAGATTCTTCTGGGAAGTGTCAACCTTGCTGTGAAAGGGCCCAGGCAGATCCTTGGGAGACAGGTGCTTCTCAAGTCCACCTAAAGACTGCACCTGAGTCTGTTTCTGGCCAACCAGAAACTGCTGTTCCAATTAGCAGTAGTGACGAGGTAGGCCAGGGCCAGAGCTTTCCCTAGGACCAGCTCTGCGAGAGCTGGCAGCAAGTGGACTCCCCAACACCTCATGACACCACGCGAGGCCCAGGACCCCCAGCCTCCTGCATGGCTCAACACTCACTCCTGAACCCCTGAACCAAGTTACCCATCACTCAAGGTCCCCAGCCTTTGTGGAAAGACTGCTGTCGGGCACAGGGACATAAGGTCCCCAGAGGGAGAGGGGCATTTGCATTAATTAGCATGGACATAATGCAAGGAAGCTGTAACCATGTGAGGAGGCAAACATCTCTTGTCAGACCCATGAGTATCGCAATGCACTTCTTCCTGCCTTGTGTTGCCTGTGGGCCACTGCCCCATGGCTTTGGCTCTCTGACCCCACCTCCCACCCCCTCTTCCTGGCCATCCCTCTCTCCTTCCCTGTTGCTTCATGCCTCACATTCTGCTTGGATGAGAGGTGGGTGGAGAAGGCCACTGTGCACACACATCACTGTGATAAAACACAATAAGTGACATAACGGAGACCTGTCCAGTGTCCTGGAGCCACACAGTGCTGCCTTAGAGACCACCCGGAGAAGCTCTGCCAAGGTGGTGACTTCTGAGTCACTCTTTGAAGAGTGAATGGGGATTTTCCAAATGAACAAAGGTGTGAAGGGCATTCTCAGCAAGGGGACAGTCGGGGGGGACAGGGAGAGACAGTGGGGGACAGTGGTGGAGAGTGAGGCCCTGATGTGCCCAGCACACAGTGTGGGTTGGCCTGAGGGATGCAGGAGTGTCCTGAAAACGTAGCATGTGATCAGGGTGTGGTGGAGCCTGGGTGTCATGTTTTGGAGCCGGCATTTTTTTCAGCACATGATGGAGAGTGACTGGGAGCCATGCACAGAACTTTTCTTTGGACATTTCCTGGCTGGCAGGGCTGACAGAGCAAAACTCAGGGTGGACCTTGAAAATGCGTATGTAAGAGTGTTTGATTAATCAACTGATCAAATATTTCCTAACGACCAGTGCGTGTGCCAGAGCCTATGGTAGGGACAGAGAGGCTGCAGAGGCAGCACCATGGCTTACACACTATTGAAGGTCAGAGAGGTTTTCACTTAGAAGACACTGAGGGAGGGGACAGGAACTGCTGTACAAGGTCACGTGGTCGATGGCTGTGAGTCAAATGTAGGGGACACCAGAGAAGCCTGGGTGGGCTGCCTGCAAGAGCTGGGTCTGAAGGACCAATGAGGAGAAAAGGCTCCTATGGAGCGCATGTGCACAGTGAGCTGGACACATGCTGGGGTAGTGGGCAAGAAAATGGGTGCAGACAGGAGGCCTTGAGGTCTGGCAGAGCAGCACATGAACTCGATGGGCAAGACCATTATCACACCACTAGGAAAACCCTTCCTGCCTCACCACCCGTGTGGTGGCCTCTGCAGTGTCCCTCACATGACCACCAGTCTTGGTTAGAACACACAGAGACAGGAGCAGATAACTTCGCCTGCAGATGTCTCTGAATATTGGGAAGTTCTGCTGATGTCTAGCTCATTGTTTGTCATGTCCACTGGTCCAGAGCCCTTGTCGGCTGCAGAAAAGCTCTGCAGATATTCAAGTTAAGCTCAGAGTCTTAGCCTCTCCTCTTCTAAACTGGAAACTCTCAATTTCTTCAACTGCTGTTTCACAAGGAGGCTGTGACTTGGGGTCCCCTCCCAATTCTGTCTGGTGCTTGATGGCACCCCAGGCCTGGATTGTCCTGTGAAAGGGGGTCTGCTCAGTGCTGCGCAGCCTGGACACAAGTGAGTAGGTGGTGACTGGCCTCTGTACAGTGATTCGGTGGAAATGGTGTTTTGTGAAACTAGTCAGGCCTCAGAGTTCAGGACGACTGGGGCAGGTGAAAGATGGGACTTTGGCAGGAGCCCACACATAAGAGCTGGACCCGGGGATCCTAGGAGAGAGTGGAGCCAGGGGATGTTTCAGAAATTGGGTGAATAAGAAAAAAGACAGTGGTGACTGCCCAGGTGGCAATTGGATGGGCTGCAGTGGGGCCACAAGGAGGGCTACAGGAAATGGCACTGAGCTTACCACAGGGGCAGGGTGCCTGAGCCGAGGGCCCTGAGGTGGCTGCACATGTATCTGGGAACCCAGGAGGTCAGAGATTGGCTTGGAGTCAAAAAAGACAGGGAACCTACCCGGGAGGAGGAGCTGTGCAGAAAGGAGCCAAAGGAAGTCTGTATGTGCAGGCTGGGGGACAAAAGCCGCCTGGGCTCAGGCCATGAGCTGCCAGAAATGAAGCAGCGGCAGGGGTCAAAGCAACAGGGGGCTCCTAAAAAGTGGGAATTGTCAGTGACCCCACAGGCTGGGAGGACAAAGGACAAGAGGCCACCCACCTGCCTTAGCCAGGGAGTGAAGGGGGATCAGCTTCAGTAGGAAGGTGAGGGCCAAGCAACCCTAGGGGACATTCAGGAGACTGAGTGTCCCTTCCCTATCCCCACACCCTCATTTGTCCCACCATGTACCTTCCTACCTTGACTCCCAACTTCCCATGGCCGAGCCAGCCGCCCAGAGTTGGTGGTCTCAATGGCATGGCTGGATCACTTCCCGAAGGGAGGACATGGGCAGCTCACTTCGGGGTGTTGCCCCTCAAGGAAGGCCAGGCCACCTCAGGCTGCCAGCCCCCATGAAAATAGTATGAGTGACACCCATGCTGGGCTGGTTCTGCTCTGGCAGTGGCTGTTTCATGGGCCCCGGGGATGCAGCTGAACAGACCATATCTACTTTTCTTGGTGTTTAGATGCCTTGGTTTCTGGAGGCAAGAGGGTGCCCAGAGAAGCTGCACCCCACCTTCTTTTGTCAGCAGGTCCCTACCAGGGCTCATCCTCACCTGCTGCCACCCTTGACAATCCTGCTCCTGTCCCCTCAGCCCTGAGCAGCCAGCTCTCCCCTTGTCCATCAGCTTCTTCCTTCCCAGGAGCCTGTCCCAGGTTATGACAGGGGCAAACGTGTCTGCACAGGCTAAGGGGCTATTTTCAAGCTTCCTAGGGAGAGACTCCAGAATTCCTGCAACGAGGAGATGGCGTGTGCCAACCCCGCTCCTCCCAGGATGCACTGGGAGCCTGGGAACCAGGAGGAGGGGTGGGGGGCCCAGCTGAGGAGCTCAGGATTTAATTCTATGCATCATTAAGTAGCCCTCTGAAAGTACTGTCCCCTATACATCATCCATGCTTAGTAAACAGCACGCTGACATTACATTAGCGGCTGGAAATGAATTTTCTCTTTTATAGGGAAATTGGGAATCCGCCAAGAAGAAAGAAAGAAAGAAGAAAAAAACCCTCAAAACCAATTATCTAGGCATTTATGAGTTCCACCCTAGTCCTCTCTCTCCTCTCTCACTTGGATGCAAAGAAGCATTTAATATTTAATATATTAAGAAAAGAAAGAAACTTTGATAGATTATATGGAGTCTGGAATTAATTCCCCCTACCCCTCTTTACTTCCTCACTCTCCCCTCCTGAAAACCCATGCCTGGTTCTGGCTGACATTTAAATGGATTAAGGTGTTCCGATTTCCTTAATAGTGTTGACATTTTGGAAATATTTCTGGCTTTTTTTCCCTCCCCTCGAAATAATAATAATAAATAAACACTGCAATGGATCTTCCCATCCCCCTGATGGGGGCTCCAGCTCTCCAGGGCTGATGCGGTTTCCATTCTCCATTCTTATCTACAGGATTAAGGACAAGAGAAGTCACAGTCCTCCGTGGGAGACACTGGGGCTGGATGTGGGTGTGAAGGCGACACTGCAGGAAGGAACTTGGCTGATCACTAAGTTATTTCCTCCTCCTCTTCCAGGAGCTTGGGTTGATGGGAGACGGTGCTTCTCTGGACCTCTTTCCTTACCTGGGGTTGGATGGTGCTTCTTCCCAGTGATCGCTGTCCTCCTTGCACTGACTTGTGCTTTGGTCAATTTGCAGACCTGCTCAAACGTGACACTAGCATTCTCCCCGCTTGGAACCCTGGCTCTGCAGTGCCATGGCGAACTCGAGAGAAGGGGTGTGTTGGAGTCTATGTGCCCACTGTCCCCTGGAGCCCGGGAAGCCTTTCTCTCCCTGTGCTGCCACTTGTTCCCAGGTCTAGACACCAGGGTCCTGGAGTGTGGGTCCACGTCTACTTTATGTCTGCCCCCCAGCTCCTGGCACAGAGTGGATGATGCTAAATGTTTGTCTGACGGAAGGCAGACAGGAAGGGAAGACCACTGGCAGTGGGAGTCTTCTCCGCAGGGCATTCTCAGAGCCCTGACATTCATCCCATACAGCCTCCGAACAGAATCCGTCAGCAGGCACCCTGAGCTGCAGGACACCCGGTCTGTGCCAACTCCTGTCCAATGGCTGTCGTCCTTTGTCCTCAGAGTGGGTAAAGCCACCTGATGATATCTGGACAGTCCCATAGAGATGGCCCTTTATGAATATTGACTGGAAGGGGATTAAATCAGATGGCCCTTTCCTATCCCTTAGTCAATGCTATGTTACCTCTCAAGACTCAGTTTTCTCATCTGGAAAATGGGGCAACAGCCTCATGCGAGGGCACTATAATGACTGTTACAGGCAGAGCACGCACTCAGATTCAGACAGTGCCAGAACCCAGCGAGTGCCCACCAGTGTGGCTGTTGTTAGCGTTTCATCCTGGAGCGTTCATCCATCAGGCTAAACTGGCCAACTTTTGAGACTGTTCTGCAAAGGAAGGAGGAAAGAAACCATCAGAACCAATTGCAAGCTCTAACCCAGTCTCTTCCTTGAACTCTTTCACATTCGATGCAAACAAACACTTAGTGTGTAAACAAAGCCAAGCAATGTGGGTAGATTTTTAGAGAAGGTATGTCCAGCAGTAGCTGCTTGAAGAATTTCAATTGAGTCTTGGTCACCAAGTGGAAATTTGTACAGGACCCATGCAGATGGAGAGACTAGAGGCGTGACTGATTCCATCCAAGGGCCACACTTCTCTGCATGACGTCTCCACCTCCTCACTGTTTCTGCAGCTCTTCCTGGCCTTGTCACCTGCCTGTCCTTTCCCAGGTGCCCTGATGTGAGTGTTACACTCTCCATGCACAGAGTGGTGGGTTGCAGTCACAGTGTCAGAAAAAAGAGAACAGAGTCAGGCACACCTGGACCTTGGGCAAGTCACTGACCTTTTAGGAACCTCTGTCACCATACATGTAAATGAGAAATGGTGTCACCTCCCTCTCAGAATTGGCGCACAAGCCAGCAAGATAGTGGACACAAAACAGACCTGCACACACAAAGCAGTAAATGGGAGTCATCACCAGCCCCGTTCTTTGCACCTCAGATCTTCAGGTACTTTCTTCTCTGCCTACAAAGTGCTTCCTTCCCACCATCCTGCCTGCTCCTCCGTCCTACACTTTACTCTCTTTCCCCTTTATTGAAAGCACCCATTTCCATCTGTATAGCACAAGAACCACCTTTTATTTGATCCTGCCGCCTGCTCTACCTCCCACCAGCCACTGTCCTCCTCCCTTTCCTTCTGTGACAGTGAAGGAAAAGAAGTCACCCTGGCTGGCTCATTGCCTGCTCTTTCCATAACTCCTGCATTTCTTCCCAGCATCTGCCCCCAGGATGGCGGACTTGTCCATCTTCTCAGCTCTTATCCTCCTTAACCCATGTTGTGAGCCACCCTCCTGCTTATCTAGGCTTCCTCTTCTCTTAGCTTTCACTGCACTTCGCACTTTCACTAGCAAGCACTCTTCCTGTAGCCTCCCTAGCTCATTACCACTCACTGTTTTCTGTCTCCCTTTCCGAGTCAATATCACCTTTCTCCCCATGCACGTGGCTTTCCCCAAGCCTAGCCATCTGCCATCTGCTCCACCTCAAACAGGAAACCATCGTCTCATTTTACCCCATACTGCTTGCACCACACCTGAAGTATTGGATTTGCTTCCAGGTTCCACCTTCTATGAGAATTTTACCAACTCAATGATATTCAGCAGACGGTGATCAAGACAGCGAGGGAGCACAAACAGCCCATCTTAGGAAACGCTTGAGAGAATGGCTGTATTTAATCTGCACACGAAAAAATTCAGAGAAAACATACTCTATGCTGTCATGAAACATGTAGAAGAATGTAAAAAAGTTTCTGTTTACTGATTTGGATCCCTACAGAAAATAGAATTTAGACAGAAATTACAAACAGGCATATATGGAATCGCTAGCTAGGAATACACCCGGTCTTGTGAAGAAGGTGTTAAGAGCACAAGCTCTGCAGTCAGAAGACGTGAGTTCAAATCTCAGGGCTGCCACTTCTGAGTTGTGTGACCCTGAGTCGTTTCATTTCTCTGCCTTCATGTAACATTGGTAAAGTGAGGGTAGGTAATGATGGTCATTTTGATAAAGATGTGTTATTCTTTGCGCTAGGTACAATGTGGGATATAGACCAAATTATGTGTAGTCATGACATAGTCAAGGGAGAGAGGTAGGCACACATGTGGGTGATTGCAACAGAAAGCAGAGCCCTGAGAGGGGACAACTACGAGGGCAAGCAATATGCTGAGGGGTCGGGAAGGGAGTAGCGTCACACCTGGGCATGACGAGGGCAGGGCTTGTTTGAGGACTGGCAGACACCCCATCAAATGGCAGCTCACTGGAAGCCATGGTGGTGAAGCCAACCTAGCGTGCCTGTCCTCCTCCGAACTTCTGCAGCTCATGCCTCACCTTTGCATGTCACAGGAGGGAGATTTTCAGCTGACTTTGCACACAAAGCTGTATCCCAACAGCATCTGAGCCCAAGAGTGTGGCCCAAGGAGGGGACACTGGACAACATGTCTCCTGATCAGGAAGCCAGTGAGAAGGAGAAGTGGTCCTTGACCTGGGCAGCTAGAGACCCTGTACACATGTCCCTTCACATCCACGGTTGAGATCAGAGCCATGCAGTCACTGGGCTCCCAGAGAGTGTGTGAACACATGAGCATGTGGCACCATGTAGGCTCTCATGTGTGTTGTGGTTATTTTTACAAGTAATCTGGATCAAGAAGACGTGCAGATATCAGAGCAGCCTGCAGTTCTCACTTGCTGCTTCTGGTGAAGTGCTCCACAATTCACACACACTGGTGAGCATGTAAGAAAATCATTTCTGTGCATTTTGATGCTGTAAGATATTGTTTGGATTAAAAGGGCAGGAACAAATTGATGAATCTGAACTTTTTTTCTTTTGGCTTGGAGATGACAGGGCAATCCATCAGACAACTTCCTTGGCTCTCTGTGACATTTCAAGCTCAAATGTTATAGCTTCCTTATTTTTTCTTTTCTCTCTTTTTTCACCCCCTGGCTCTTTATTGAACTGTGCCTCTAAGAAAGTCACCCTGTACACGTGGCTTCTTTGATACTTGTCACATGCAGGCACTCAGTGGAGGCTTATGGGCTGGTGGCTGGGAATATTTGGGCTAGCTTAGCAGGCCATGCTGAAATGGAGATAGCTCACTAACCCACAAGTAGTGCTGCCCCACTGGTGTCCCGGGGCGTGCTGCTTGTTCCCACAACAGGAGCAGGCCCTAGACAATGGGTTAGGATGCAGACACCACATCGTGTGTTCAGCAGCTGGATCGTGTGCAAAGAGAAACACTAGAAGTTGGAGTCTTGGTTTTTCCTGTTTCTGTTACCAGGCATCGCCGAGCCAGAAGGAAAAAATATAGGAATGAAATGACACAATGGCTGTGGACACACGGTGAAAATACAGAGCACAGTGTGGTGATACACCCGCTGTGTGCTGGTTACCTATTCAATCATTAATTATCTCACAGCGTTTGTGGATCACAGACCTGGGAGTGGTATAACTGGGAGACTCTGGCTGGCACTGGGCATTTGTTTCCAAGCTGGCTCACACAGAGGCTGCAGCACCTCCCTATGTGGACCTCTCTGTGGGACCGTTTGAGTGTCCTCGTGATGTGACAGCTGGTTTCTTGGAGTGAATGGTCCAGGACAGAAGTTGCAGTGTGCTGTAAGATCTTGGCTCAGCAGTCACATCATGATGTGGCATCCACCTGCTTGCACAGGTCAGCTCTGACCAATGGGGAGGGGATGGTCCTGGGGCACACATGCCAGGAGCGAACATCCACACCCTGCCTCAGTTTAAATGGCTCCTCTGGGAAATGAGGGGCATCACTGATTATGTCTAAAGACTTCACTCCGTAGCCATGTCTCTGCTTGCCAATGAGCCTGCTATACTGCTGCAGTCCCTTCCCATCTGGCTGAAATTCTTGCTGTTGTGGTCAGCCCCCGTTCCGTAGCACACACTCAGGTTCTGTCTCCAGTTGGTCCTGTGGAAATGGCTGTGTGTTGCATCTGAGGGAGGTCTTGGAGCCCCGCTCCCGCTGGGCTGCCCTGGGTGGTCACCCCATTCCATTTCATTCAGTGCCACTGCACCCTCATTTCATGTGTGATGGGGTCCAGCTTTGAGAGTCAGTGAGGAGGTGACTGTTGTATGCGGTAAGGGAGAGGAGGGTCAAGGTTTCCAGCTTTGGTGGTCTGCCTCGCAGTTTGTTTTCCAAAACGTGCTTGTTTCGGGGCTCTCTATCTGATTCTGTCCACTGTGAGGGGGACATGACTGCATTATCTCTTTTGTTGTGTGGAGTGAATAGCTAAGGCTCAGAAAGTTCTAACTGGGCATATTCTAGAATAGGGAACATGGGAGAAAAGGTCCTTGGTGGTTAAAGCATGGAGTTTGGCTTTAAATGTTTTGAGCTTGAGGTGTCTGTGGTGTACTAAGCATGGCGTACTAAGCATGGCGAACATGCCTCCTTGTGCAGAGCTTCCAGACGACGAACTGGGCATGGAGCAAGGTTCAATATCCTGATTGCTGTGCTGCAGCTCCAGTTTCTGCACTCTCCAGCTTTTGTGCTGTTTTCTGTCTTCTTGGTCCTAGGTGTCCTGGGTTGGCTTCCTCAAGGCCATCCTCCATGGGCTCATGGACCCCACTGTCTTTGTCACACACAGCTCTGAGGGTCCCATGAGCCAACTGGGAGCTGCTTCCCTGTGGGGTGGTTCTGACTGAGGGTCCCATGATCCCCATGAAAAGAGAGGCAAGGGGAGCTGCAGCAGTAAGGGCAGGGCATTTTGTTTGCCAAGGCTCTAGGCCTGGGTCGCCTTTACCACTAGTCAGCTATGAAGTAAGAGAATGGCAAGTAAAGGCACCTTGAGACCAACTCCCACAGCTTCGGCCCTTTGCTGGAGCCCCCAACGCTGTCCCCACCATGCCTACTCCAGCTGACACCACGGACTCCAGTGACCTCAGCTTCCCTCACTGCAGAGCCCTTCAAAAGATCAGCAGAAGTGAGGCTCCTTAGCCAGGCACCCCCAGGTCTCCCCACAGCCCTGAGCAGCTGCTTCTCTAGCCTTATCTGCCCTCTGCCTCCACTGAAACCTGAGAAAGACGGAAAAGGGGAAGTAACCTGCTTTCCCAACACAAATAACCCCACAGAGCCTTCTCAGCAGTGACCCTTAGCCTGTTGTGTCAGCCTCGGGCTGAAAGAGGAAGGAAATAGACCTTCTATTGAGTATTTTTCTTTCCCTGTCAAGAAGATCAGAGGAGTTGAGACAAGGAGAGAAAAGGAGTCAAAGCACCCTGTTGCTCCTTATGCAGGAATTGTGTGGCTCCCCTCCCTCCTTGGCTCTGAGTAAACACCTCCCAGCTAAGGAGGACCGGGGCCAGGGCCACTCCAACCTGGCCATAAATAAGAGCCCTCCGCCTTTCACTCTCCAAGGAGAGAGGGCGCAGCTCAGAGGACACTTGAGAGCAGGGAGAGTGCTCGTGTTAATTGAATCCCAGTTTCCTTCTTGCAGGCCCGCTCTTATCTTTTTAATTACACAGGCCTTTCATCTTCCTGAGGACTGGTCCCTGTCACTGATGCGTGATCCCTATTAGAGATAGGGGTCTGCTCAGGGCAGCAGGGATGCAAGCACAGGCCTTTGGAAACCTGTGCTTTTTAAACACTTGGGCTTACCCAGGGTGAATCCAGCCTGAGGCGGTCAAACTTGGGCTGCTCTGAGCTCAGGTGCCTGTGCCTTAGATTAGGGACAAGAATCTCTTACCGCCCACATCTGTTGTTGTGGCCCCAGCAGCTAAGGGGCAGATAAGCACCTTGCAAGGCCCTCTTAGGAAAATCAGACCACTGTCCCACAGGATGTTGGCACCAAGGTGGAAGCACAGTATGAGGGGACACTCTTTCCTAAATGCTGAATGTACCTTAGGTGCTGTGAATGGAGATGTGTTCTCATGGGCTTTCCTTAATATTGGACATACCTCATCTCTGGCTTGGGACATTTGCTCCAGAGTTACTTTCTTCTTCAACACCTGCCCTCCCAGCTGGTCTGTCAAATGGCTAATGAGTTATAAAGTGATACTTAGGAGTGCAAAGGACAGGTCCTATCGGAAAGGGTTTGACTCATTTCAGATGTTTGATAAATGTTTGCTAAGTAACTTGTTAAACAAGGGTTCTGAGAGCCATTCAACTTAAAATGTGAACTTGCCAGTATTTATTAAGCAATTACAGTACCTCATTACAGCTTTAAATTCTACTGGAATTAATTTTCCTGGGCTGCACGATGGCCTTCGGGGTCCCTTCATCCAGGCAGTCTATGTCACATGCCACGCTAGCCCCTGGTGTGTAGAAGAATGCGTGAGGCCGAGCCCCACAGAAGCCCAGTACTCAGGTGGGAAACAAGATTAATTTTGTTAGTTTTAAATAGAAACATATAAAAATAAATATGTGTATAAGACAAATATGCATATCATATAAGCACTGTGCAACTGTGTGTATAAATATGCACACCTAACAACTGTATAAATATACATATTATATGTATATACCCATATGTATATGCATAGAGAGACGCTTATCTTTAGGGAAGTCAGTGTGATTTCAACTGTGTATATGGTATCTATCTATTTCTCTCTCTCTCTCTCTCTCTCTCTCTCTCTCTATCTATCTATCTATCTATCATCTATCTACATCTATCTATCATCTCTGTCACCTACTATCTATCCATCTTCTATCACCTATCCATCCTTCTATCTATCATCTCCCTATCCATCACCACCTGTGCACACACAGATATGCAGCTGACATCACAGGTGACTTTTTGGAAGACGGGAGCCCAGACGTACAGTATCATCAGCCAACTGTACACCTTGAGTGTGCGTTTGTGAAGGTTCTGAGCTGAGTTTCATATCTCACTTGCTTACCCTTACACACAGTCATCTTAGAGCTTATGGAGGTGGCCTGGCTGTTCCTGACAAAGGCCACATAACTAAAAGGTTAAAGAATCAGGATTCCAACCCAGGTCATCCACAATGCCTGGCCCTCAACCGCAAACCCCACTTCCAAATCTTCCTTCCTTGCTTGAAACCACAGTTTGCTCCTGAAAGTCTGTACTTACGGCCACAGGCACCTGTGAGACATAACAAACCTAGACATGGTTCAGAGAAAAGCAATTAAAACACTCAAGGGGAAGGAGAGGCTTCTGTTTGAGGACAGACTTAGAAAAAACAGTCAAGCCTGGAAGAAGAAGGGTGAGTCTATGGTATAGGAGGGAACAAAGAGGGGGGAGACAGCAGTGCCTGCCAAGGGGGCACTCACTGAAGCTTAAAAGCAGCACTTTTAGGACAATAACAAGAAGGTTCTATTTGACACGTTCCATAAGTTTGCTGCCTGCTGTGTGCTCCCAGGAGGGCACAGGCTGAAAATAGAAGTGGACTGGGCCTGTGAGCTCCCTCCGGAACACCTGCTTCCTCTTCGTCTAAGTCAACCTGCCTCAATGTCTAATGGTCCAGGCCAGGAGTTGGCAAATGTTTTCTGTAAAAAGCAGACAGTAAATATTTTTGGTTTTGTGGACAGCTCTGTTGCTCACGTCCCTTCTGTAGAATGACCTAGTATTTTCATGTGACCTACACACATCCTCCTGTGTACTTTAAATCCTCTCTAGGTTACCTACAAGACGGAGCACAATGCAAATGTTGTGTAAATCGTTGTTATACTCTATTGTTTAGGGAACAATGATGAGGAAAGAAGCCTGTACTTGTCCAGTACAGATGCAGACATCCTAGTCCTGACTGTGTGCGCATGTCAGCAGCCACGTGACTTTTTTTCTGAATATGTTTGATCCACATTGGTTGCACATGCAGATACAGAAGGCAGACTGTCATCACTTTGCCATTGAAGATTAAAAGCCGCCATAGACAAGACATGCAAGTGGACATAGCTGTGTTCTAATAAAACTGCATTTACACAAAGGGGCAGGAAGGGAGGTGTGGCCAACACACTGCAGTTTGCCATCCCTTGTATAGGTCAACCCATTGTCAGGTTGAATCACATAGTCTTGAGCTGGCAGGTGTCTTGGTGATCATATCCTCATATTGAAAGCAGGAGAGTGATGTCCAGAGACATCAGAGGCACTTCCAAGGTCACATAGCGCATGGTTACAGCTGTCTGGTTGTTCCAGGGCAGATATTTAGATCCTCCGGAGGTGATCTACTGAGGTTGTCAACGAAGCTTACCCTGTCGGTAAAGTGATCCAACTCGGCATTTCTGCCTCTCTCAAATATGTACTGAGGACAAAGACTGCATTTGCTCAGAAAATGTTCTAGGTGCAAGAGGATTTGGAGGTGTAGCTTGCTTTAAGAAAACTAAAGACTACTTTGAAATTCCTGGAAATCAGAAAACGAAATGTACTGCTCCCTGTACCCTCCCACCCTTACCCCCGGTTCTGAGATGGGAGACTATCCAGGTGACATTGACCCTCAGATCGGAATCTCTCAATAGACTGGTCTGCAGACGGAGGCTGAACATCTACCTCTCTTAGGTTCACAGTGGTCCCCTGATGGGGCCTGTCCCCTGATAATGTTCACCACTCATAATGGCCAGATTTCCTTGAAACCATCCTGCTTTCCATGCTCTTTTGTCTCCAGCCGGGAACTGCTCACATTAGTTGACACAGCCTTTCTGAGGAAGACAAGTGTGTGTGTGTGTGTGTGCACGCAGGCATGCACACAGGTGTTTACATGCATGTGTGTGAATGTGTACATGTGCATGTGTGTGCACACACGCACATGTGTGCAGCGTGTGGCCATGCCTGTGTGCATGTATGTGCATAAAAGTGTGCATGTGTGTGCATATGCATATGCATGTGCGCACATGTGCATGTGTGTGCGCGTGTGTGTGTGTGAGTAGCTGTGGGGGAAGGGAGGGAAAAGAGCCTCAGCTGATAACTCAGGAATTCATCAGTGCTCAGAAAGTTCCAAGAACTATTGCATTTGTGGTTTGTTTTATTTTTTTTATGGGACCCACTGAAAGTCCTTTAGGAAAAGAACTCACTCAAGTAACCCTCTACAAGTCCACAGCCCTGGTGGGAGAGATGTGCTGCTGTCCCTGGTTCGACGCCTGAGCCTCCTGATGGGACCCAGTTTAACAGGGCCTCCTTGGCAGAAGCAGTGTTGCTCCTGTGAAAGCGATAGGTGCTTTGGCACCTTAGTGAAATGGCTGCAGATGAAGGAGACAATCATGGGGAAGGGACAGCTTCATGCCTCAGGGATGGAGAGGGACTCTGTTCTAAGGGTTTAGATGGGAGTCCATCAGCTGGAGTTTTGTGGGGTTTTTTTAAGATTTTTATTGGGGAATTGGGGGAAGGGGAACAGACAAGTTGCTATGCTTTTGTTCTTCAGTCTAGTTGTGGAGGACGTTGCTTCACTCGCCCAAGTTGGCACCATCATTGTGCTCTTCCCGGGCAAGGCAGATCAGTCGCCGGCTTCTGGATGGCCGCTCACAGCAGCTGCTGGCCGCTCACGCTGGCTGCTGGCTACACACGGTAGCCCATGGCAACCCACTCCAGCAGGGGCTGCAGCCTATGCCGTCGCCGGTGAGTCACGGCAGCCCAGCTCCAGGTTGAGCTGTTGTTCAGCATCTTAGCTATAGAGGGCAGTGTCACTGGCCCTCATATGTGGGATCTGAACCGGGCCCTCTGGCATCCCAAGCCAGCTCTTAACCAATGCGCCACTTGGCCGGCCCCAGCTGGAGTTTTGATCCACATAATAAGTGGCTCCCAAGATACTTGATGACAAGGACACTAGAATCTGAGAATCCAGCTGTGTCCTAGCCACTCCTGAACAACTCCTATCCTGGAAAGGTCCCCACCCTGAGGCTTCACAAATCTGTAGGAGAACAGTCTCTGTAACAGATTGCAAGGTTTCCACCTGTTTCTTGGTCCAGAAGGGATGCAGGCTGGACATGCAAACAGGGTCTGCAGCAGGCCTGGCTCCAACATAGATAGCTTCAGGAGCAGAAGGTCCTGGATTCAGGTCCCAGCTCCCACTCTTACCAGCTCTAGGTCAACAGGGCTTATTTTGACTCCAAATCTCAGGCTTGGAGTAGGTCCTCGGTAAATGTCATTTTCACTTTGCATCTGCCGGATTTCACCCTCTGCAGTCCTGTTGTCCCATGCAGGCCTGGGACACTGGGAGGCCCCACCTCTCAGGAAGCTGCCACTGAGAGTTCCAGAGGCGATTTCACCCTGTCTATCACTTGTTCAGCACATCACTTCTCTTCAAATGCTTTTAATACATTTTTTTCTGATTATGATAATTCTTCTCTGATTATTTAATATTTTCTTTTCAAATTTCAGAAAATTTGGGGAACAGAGAAGTGGGTATAAAAAGTCCCATGAACAGTGTGTGGTGTGTGAACTTTAGTATGTGCCCCCATCTGTGCGTGCTTGGACACGCATGTGCTTTACAAGATCAGTTGTAGGGACTCCAGCTTTGTGCCACTGCCTTCTTTCCACTGGCACTGTGAACATGTCTCCTGTCACTAAACAATCTCTGAGGCCAAATTTTCTTCATGGCTGCATTACACGTGTGTAACCATTTCCTAACTCTCACATACTTAAGTTGTTTCTAACGTCTCAGTGTTATAAATAACACAGCAGTAAAAACTGTCATGAGAAAATCTCTGCCACATTCCAGTTCCATCTTTCTGGTGAATGACTAGCAATAGAAGTCGTGGACCAAGGAGAGTGCAGACTTTTAAGGGTCTTAATACCGAGGATGCCATGCACGCTGACACGCTGAGGTCTTAGTGGTCTGGCGCATGAGGTCTCTTCCACTTGATACTGTTCCACTGACTTGCTGAGCCCAAACCCACCACTTACATTTGGTTAGAAAGAATTCAGTGCCCCAGACATTCCCATTCCCGTGGGATCCTCAGGTATTTCTCTATACCATACTGCCCAGGGGGCTCCACCTGGGTGTCAGCAGAGGTTGGGGAAGGCCTGGGCTGCCTGGCGCCAGCCTGGTCTACAGTGCACTTACCTGTGTTACCAGGAGTACCTGAGATCTTGGCTTGAAACAACTGTGGTGGAGAGTGTGGCTGACCCTTCTGAGAAGGGCTCTTGTATGACGCTAGACTCTTCCATCAGCAGGTGGGGCCTCCCTGGGGGCCATGGGGCTCTGCAGGCCATAGACCTCCCGCTGGGTTCCTCCAGCCAGGCTTAGGCAGGCCTCAAAACCTGACAGGACCCTGGCTTGTTAGCCTTTCTTTATCTTTTTTCCCAATCACATAAAACAGAATTCCTTTGTGAAGCTGGCACTTGATCCAGTTTTAGAGGCAGGTTTGAGGCCCTCCCAACCCTCCCAGCCCATCTCTGATCTGCACCCTGAGAGACTAATCCCTGCAGCAGGCGCCCTGCAGCTCCCCCAGGCTTAAGCATCTGTGCTGGAGCATGGTCCTGGTGGGGAGGAGGGGGTTTCCATTGGGCTTGTCCCTGTGGCCCCTCAAACTCATGGGCAGTCGTGTCTTAGGAGGGCACAGCAAGGACCTCAAAGTCTCAGAACCTAGGTTAGGGACCTTGGTGGTCTCAGGGTCTAGGTGATATTGCTGTTGGACCAATGGCACTCAGCCAGCCTTTCAGCCCCTAGGTCTCTGCACGTCTGTGTGTGGAGGGGCACGGGGGTGGGTGTCTGGAAGGAACAGCGGCACTGGAAGGAGTACGACAGGAAGCCTCCGTGTCTGAGGTGCTCCGCGGCACTTAGGAGGAAGTCACGCATGACCATGGGAAGATATTGAGATGGTGAAGGAGACACTGGCCAGGGGTCCTGGAGCCTGAGCTCCCATCCAGACCTGCCCACCAATGCTCTGACCACAGTTCCTAGGCATTCGGGACAGAGTTTGGGGTCCTATGTCTCACACGGCCCCCAGTCCTGGGGAGAAAATGTCTGTACGCGCACAGCGCTTGCTCCCTGCTCTGTACTGCTGTAACCCATGCCACCCCCCAAGCTTTGGGGCCACCCGGGCTCCCTTCCACACTCACTCAGCATCTGACTCCTCCGAGTGGGGATAATGCAACTCTTATCTAATTCAGACCAGTTCAGTCCATCCCATTCAGCTCTCCTCCGTCAACTATATCTGTCTTTCTTGCAGTCATCATAATTTGCTGTTTTAAGGAGATAAAGCAGAAAATATTAACATGCCCCTCTGCCTTGCACTTCATATCTGCAAATGCTTTCACGTAAAGTATTTCATTACAGACTTAAACAGCTGGCATCAAGAAATAATGGTCTTAGGGCCGGCCGAGTGGCGCAATGGTTAAGAACTGGCTTGGGATGCCAGAGGGCCCCGGTTCGGATCCCACATATGAGGGCCAGTGACACTGCCCTCTACAGCTAAGATGCTGAACAACAGCTCAACCTGGAGCTGGGCTGCCATGAGTCGCTGGCAATGGTGTAGCCTGCAGCCCCTGCTGCAGTGGGTTGCCATGGGCTACTGTGTGTAGCCAGCAGCCAGCGTGAGCGGCCAGCAGCCGCCGTGAATGGCCATCCAGAAGCCAGAGACTGATCTGCCTCCCCCGGGAAGAGCGCAATGATGGTGCCAACTTGGGCCGGTGAAGCAACGTCCTCCACAACTAGACTGAAGACCAAAACGACAGCAACTTGTCTGTTCCCCTTCCCCCAATTCCCCAGCACTGTTCCAATCCCCCCAATTCCCCAATAAAAAAAAAAGAAAGAAAGAATGGTCTTAGATGGAGAATCCAGTGAAAAGTAAATGACGAAAAGCTGAGAGCAGATGGGAGGAGCGAGCAGCCCTGCCAGCCCGGGCAATGACCAGGAGGCACCTGCCTGTAGCCACAGCTCGTCACGTATCTGTAAATTTCTTCTCTTACCTTTTATGAAATTCTCCTTTATTTGTATATTTCTTTTCCCATTTATGCACTTCTTGAAAAATGAATCTTAAAATCTCAGAGCTGGAATGAGCTGTAGTAGTCATCACTTAGACCAGTGGTTCTCAAAGTGGGGTCCCTGTGTCGGTAGTGTCGGCCCCACCTGGTGAGAGACCCAGCCTCAGACCCCACCCTGACTTGCTGGGATTGAGGCTCTGTGTGTGTGTGTGTGTGTGTGTGTGTGTGTGTGTGTGTGTGTGTGTGTGTTGGGGGTGGGGCCCAGCCATCTGGGTTTTCACAAGCCCTTTAGGAAATGATTCTGAAACCCACTCAAGCAGGCCCTCACTCCTTGTCTCACACACAGTCAGCTGAGAACCCAGTGCCCACTTGCTCTGCTGACCTCTAGGTCGACCTCCACAAAGTGGTTCCACCAGCCTGAGTTCCACACCACAGGTGGGTACACAGAAGTTGAGCTGGGCCAGCAGCCAGCATCCCCCAAGACAGCAGACACTAGTGCTTCCAGCAAGGCTTGTGGGCTGTATCCCAGTTGTCGTGGACAGCACAGGACTTTGTAAGTCACAGCCTCTGAGGACACCTGATTTCTGACAATCAGAAAACACCTACCACCTGCCCTGTGCCATTTTTGATCTTTTTTCTTCAGGACAAATCTGTGTGACTGAATCTGTACACAGTCCCCACTCTCCTCCCCAGAGGCTCTGGGTCATGGCTGGCATGGTTTCTTGGGTTATAGGAGATGGGTAGTAGTCTTTCCCCTCAAATTCCTGCCCAAACATGGAATCTACAAGATGTCAGAGAGGGGGTACCTTGGGGTGGTCAGCAAACAATGAGATATATTTATTACAGGTCAACACAGGGCATGAGGAAGGGGTATTTACTGAGCAGACACTGGCCACCCCCTCCAGGATCCTGGTCAGTGAGTCGCAGGCCCACCCCACCTCGCCCCATGGCAGTACTATCTGATGGGCTCGTCAAAACCAGGGAGCCAAAGCCAGCTGCTGAGAAGGCCAGACTGGAATCCGGACCCCAGAAGACAGCAGGAGTGTTTGGATGTCCAGGTGGTAACGCACTTCAATTGGACATGAGATTATGGAAACGTTGCTGAGGAGAGGGACGTGACAGGCATGTGGGCCTTCGGTGTGACCCAGGGCTTTGCCAGACAGACCTGACGCAGCTCCGTCAAGTCAATGACAATGGCAGTGGTGCCTGACCTCTAGAGCCAGGCTGGATGAGACCCAAGCCCAGAAGACTGGGTGATGGGGGGCCCTGAGCAGCCGGGAAGCCTGGTGAGGATGGAGAGACAACGGGAGGAGGAAGGCACAGTGGCCAGAGACAGGGAACTCTGGTGTGAGGGTGCTGCATCAACGTTACCCAGGGGATTCAAGCTGGTCAGAAACAACAACTGTCATAGCAGTGTTCGTTGAACCCAGGCCTACGCTAAGCACCTGGTGTGCATTTCCTCATTTAGCCCTCACAACAGTTTCTCCCACACCTGTGATGTCCCAGGCACCCCCCCCCCAAGGTCCTTTTGCAGTCCCATTGTCACTTAGTCCACCTCACCACACCAGGCAGACAGATGTGGAATCTGACTTACCAGGGAGTCACAGTGAGCAGGGAGCTGAGCTGGTCCCAGTCTCCAGGTCCTCACTGGAAAGCCACAGCTCTTCTGTTGCTTCTGCTCAGAGTAACTAGGGAGAGTGACAGCCAGAACAAGCCAAGGTGGGATGCCTCACTGCCTCACGGGGCAAAATGCCTGCTTCCCTCTGAAGCCTACACAGGAGAGTGACAAGGACATGAAGGGCTGGCACTTGTCCCATGGAGCCCCAGGAAGCACCCTCCCCATCCTTTGCCCATCTTCACCCAGCTGTGGCATTGTGTTAGCTCCCAGCATCTATGCCCAAAGGTTATCCTGCTTCTGCTGGTTGCCTGGATGCCCTGTGAGCCTGTGCATGTCTGTGAACAAGAGTGTGTGCCGAGGGTAATTGTCAGGCTGCAATGAAGACCAAAGGAGAGAGTGGCTGCCAGACGGTTACTAAGCTCATGTCCAATGACGGCAACTTTTATCATTCATTTGACAAGTACCAATGGAACACGTGCCATGCCATCACAGGTGCTCAAACCAGAGCAAAGGCAAGTCAAAGGTGAGCTCCCTGTGACTTCACAACACAACCCAGGACTCCCACAAGTCGTTTGTTACTCTTGGGGTTGCTCCTCCTCTCAGTCCTAACACACACCGGTGCAGTTCCTGACCTTGGCCCTTGAGTGAGTTGGTCAGTAAACATTGCCTTGATGCTTCTATTGGGCAGATTTCATGCTAGGGACACCAATGGCCCATAAAAGGTGTTCCTAGAGAGGTGTTTTTTTCCCTGGAACTCAGGCTGTCTTGAAATAGCCATGGGGGCAAGACTGGGACTCCTTGTCTTTGCTGCTGGAATTCACAGATTTTGGGCTCCTTCTACAAGAAACGTTGCACTTGCCCCTTGTAACGAGACTTCCTGGGACCTAAATGACCTCTGTGTACAAATCTGGCAGGGGAAGTAGTTAAATCTTGCACATGCTGGCAATTTCAGGCACGTAGAGGAGAGAGACTTGTGTGGCAGACATGCTCTTACCTAGTTCCCTGTGATGGTTTGGAGTGTTTTACTGTTTTACGGGGCTGTTAGGCTCAGCTTCTCCTTGGTGTGGACCTTCTGTGTCCTCTGATTTCCCAAGAATATCCACTCTGTCCCCAGTTCCTGCTCCTTATAGCATTTCGGTCACTTGCTGGGGTCCCAGGCAGAAACAAAGTGGAACTGAGTTAGAAGATTGGCCATGGTTGACCATGTGACCTTGATGAGATACTTAATTTCTTAGGCCTGAGTTTATTCAAATGTCAAATGGGAGTAAAAACATTTACTCAGGCTGTGTTAGGCTCAGATTACCATTACCATTAACCTGTCTTAACCAAGTGAGAAGTTACGGGTTGCAATGTGCCATGTAAGCACTTTATTTCATTACGTCACTCAGCCCTCACAGCAAGTCCATGACACAGACAGTCAGTGCATCTCCTTTACAGCTGAGCAACGACTCAACTGGAGCCCAGCAGTTGGAAGTGAGGGGACAGAAACTTGACTTCAGGGTCTGAACTCTAAGTGTCACAGCTGCTCCCTCAGAAACAGGTCTCTCTTGACTCCCAGCCACGCTTGAACTCCTCTTTGTGTCTCACTGTCTTCTGCCTCCCACCTAGAGAAGTGGACTCACCTTTAGTTAGTACTGGCCTCTCCCGGGCTCCCTCCAATGTGCCTAAAGATACCGCTCAGCCTACCTTCACCGGGGCTGAGACCTGGCTCTCCAGGTACCAAGTAGCTCATGAGAGTCCTGACTGGGAGGCAGCAGCCTGTGGAATGAGCTCAGTGTATGCACTGTCCCACACTGTCCCTGGGTATGGGAGGGGGTGACACTGACTTGTCAGTTGGGAAATGCTGATGGGGACCTTGCACCTTGGGAATGTGCTCAGAGGACCTGGAGATGTTTTTCCAGCCTCTCCTTCTTCTCCTCATCCCTGGGATTGTACTGTTTGCAGGCACAGAAAGGAAATCTTAGTTCATTGTTTTCAGACTCTGAGTGCCAATCAAACAACAAGGCTCTATCTAGGTCTCAGTATGTGCTGGGTCATGTGAGGTATTTGACATCATCTAACATAGCCTCTGCAGTTCTATGAGGGACCAGATTTAGAGAGCTCAAGAGCCTTCCCAGGATTGTATAGATAGCAATGATGAAACCAGGATCCAGACCAGGGTCTGCATTCTTACTCACTTTGTGACATGGTGTTATTATGACCCACTGGAGTTGGCCAGGGCATTGCCCCATCACAGAGCAACACTTGGGCAGGCCCATCCTTGCTCCTCGTGGGCTGAGCTTGACTCTGTGCATGGTTCCATCACTTGGGATTTAGCCTCTATTTGCCCACGTGCAGTGCCCATGGCCATTACATTGATGCATGTGTCTCACAGAGCTTTTGCGAGAACAAATCAAAGGGAGGTGATGAAATGTACTTTCAACTCACCAAGCATTTACTGAACTCCAGTGATTTTTTAGTGAGAAATACAAGAGTGGGAGGTGACTCAGGTACAGATCTGATCTCCAGGGACTGTAGGTTTGAGGGGAGTAATACAATGAATTTAGTAGCTCAAACCCAAGATAGGGTATCCTGAGTAGATATGAAGGAGAAAATAACTCCAACACTTGATGTATTTGGAGGAGACGGCCTGAGTCGGGCTTTGAAGGCCTTGGGAAGACAGGTACAAAGATGGTGAGGTCCTTGCACCCACTCAGGATAAGAGAATAACTTGAGTATAGATAGAAATGGGGCACCAGGCATGAGTGATGTGTGTGTGCAGGCACAGTGAGCCTGTCTTTCAGCCTAGGGGCTACATAGATAAAGTAGGGGCCAGTCTATGAAGGTTTCCAAGCCATGAGGAAGACTCGAACATATAGTCTGTAAACAGTGAGAAGCTCCTGCTGCCTTTGAATAGGGGAGTGACATGATACCAGCTACTGGAGTTGCACAAGAGGGATTGGGGCAGCCCAGAAGCTGGGAGGTGGGTGATGGGGCATTGCAATAATCCAGGCAGGAAATGATGGGGGCAGTTCCAGAGGGGATAGAGAGGATGTAAGGGTACTAGAGACATTGTAATGACTCTAGTAAAGACAAAGCAGAATGGACAAAGCTGGGCCAGGAGACAAGGGGAGGGCTTTCTCTGACTGCAGTATGGCTCCTCTCATCTCTGTTGCTTGTGCCCAGCTCCCCACGTGCTGGAAGAAAGTGGCAGGAGAACCATGGATATTTCTCCCTGTTTGCTGCCTTGTAACTTTGCTCAGAATCAGCGACTCCTCCTTTCTTTGCTTTACTGCACATGGACTCTCCATATAATGACTGTCATAGTCATAACTATAATAACTATACAGGCAGTAATATGATTCTGGATGGGTTGAGAGCATTTTTTCTGAGGATGTTACTATGTATAGGTGGAGGTGGAAGGGGTCCTCCTAGAAATGGGATTAGTTCCAGTTTAGTAGGAAACAACCTCAGCTGTGTGAAGAGGATCTAGGTGTAAGGGAAGTATTTTGAGGGTTGCTCCTCAATAAGAACACATCTGCCCCCTTAAGGACAAGATTTGCCCCTATTCCTGGGTGGGCACCTCCTGGCACCTTTGCAGGGCATGATAGAGAAGGAAGTCAGAGCTTCATCTCCTTCCCCACCTCCGGGGCCTCCCAGGCACAGTGACCCCTCCATTCCTTCTCAGGCCTCTTACTGTTGGGCCTGTAGTTGGCCTTTCATAATCATACACAATATACACAGTCTGACAATTAAGTTCATGAACTTGTTGCAACGATGTTGCTAACCTTTTTTGATATCAGAGGGATTATTATTCATTATAAATTTGTACCAACTGGACAAACAGTTGACCAAGTTGACTATTTGGAAGTGCTGAAAAGGCCGCATGAAAAAGTTAGATGACCCGAACTTTTCACCAACAATTCATGACTCTTGCATCAGGACAATGCACCAGCTCACACGCCACTGCCTGTGAGAGAGTTTTTAGCCAGTAAACAAATAACTGTATTGGAACACCCTCCCTACTCACCTGACCTGGCCCCCAATGACTTCTTTCTTTACTGAAAGATATAGGAAATATTTAAAGGAAGGTATTTTGATGACATTCAGGACATCAAGGTTAATACAACTACAGCTCTGATGGCCATTCCAGAAAAAGAGTTCCAAAATTGCTTTGAAGGGTGGACTAGGTGCTGGTGTCAGTGCATATCTTTCCAAGGGGAATACTTCAAAGGTGACCGTAGTGATATTCAGCAATGAGGTATGTAGCACTTTTTCTAGGATGAGTTTGCAGACTAAGTTGTCCAACCTCGTAGTACAGCGTTTCAGAAACTACAAAACCTGTTTGAATTCATGATCTCATTTAATCCTCGCAATCACAAAGACCAGTATTATTATCATTTCCACTTTCCAAATGTATCCATTGGTTCAAGAAACATTTACGAAATACCAGACACTTAGAGAGTAAGGGACTGACAGAGATCCGACAGCATTTGAACTCTGGTCTTCTTTCTCCAACCTGCTTCCTATTTTCCCTTTTCTACACCTTTATCCTAATTTTTAACTGTGTGAACTACAGAATTTTAGCACTTCATTTCTGTATGCTTTGTGTGTTCATTTTGTCTTCCCAAATTTATGGGGAAAATTATATAAAAAAGGGGACCTTACAATTGCAGATTAAGAAGAAGAAGAAGAAGAAGAAAAGAAGAAGAAGCAGAAGAAGAAGAAGCAGAAGAAGGGGAACAAGAGGAAGAAGAGGAGGAAGAAGAAGAAGAACAAGAACAAGAACAAGAGGAAGAAGAAGAGGAAGAGGAAGAGGAAGAAGGAGAAGCAGAAGGAGAAGAAGAAGAAGAAAGAGGGAGAAGAAGAAGGAGATGATTGAGGCCTATTTGTGGCAAGGAATGTGCCCGTTTGTTTTATATCCCCAATTATGCTTAGCAGCACAGTTAGGCACATGAGAGTTGATCAATAAATGTCAGTAAACTAGGAGGTCATAACACTCCAGGCTTAGGTCACTTCTTCTCAAAACGTTGGTCTCTATTCTCACTTATAACAATCTTCTAAGTATTTTATTTCTAGAACATTTGGAATTTTTCCTTTTAAATTATTTTGTAGCCAATTTTTCAATGATGCCAAATATTTTGGAAGAATATCATCATGCCAACTATAAAGACAGGACAACTGAGGCCAAGTGGAAAACGTTTAAAGTCCTAAAGCCCTTTTCAATGGCCTGATGGCTGGTCTTCACTGCATGTGGGTTCTCTAGACAGATATGAAAGGATGGAAAGCCAGAGGTGCCTGATGGCTGACAACTCTCCAGGCTTTGTGCATAAAAGAGACTCTTCTGTTGACTGAGTGCATGCTGCCACCACGTGGTGGGACCTAAAGTTTGCTGGTCTCCCATCTGCATCGCCCGTTGAAGGAAATGCACCCACTTAGCAAGTACTTAGGCGCTAAGCACAGCTGTACTCTGGGGATTTGGAGGTTTACATTCTGGGTGTGGGTGTCTGGGGAGAGAAAGGGAAATAAATACATACATACATACATACATACATACATACATACATACATAAATACATACCTAGAGTACTTGGCATGGACTGCCCTCCGCCTATGGGCTGTGTCTGGAGAGAGAAGAAAAAAACAGAGCCCTAGGTGTTGATAAGAAAGAGCTGGGGGTGTGTCTGGGCTGGACCTAGAAGGGGACACACATGACTGTGTGATTGTCCTTATTACAGTAGAGGAAAAAGAAGCACAAAATGGCCCAGATTGGAAAGAAGTCAGAGTGGAGGCTGGGGGACATGCTCCTGTGTGCCTAGCTGTGCTTGCCTGGCACAGCCTCACAGGCACCAGCTCCATGGGTGAACCATCAGCTGCTATGGGTGCAACCGACAGCACACCCAACCCAGAGCCACTAAAGCACAAAAAAAAGGAGGGAAGACCTAGGTGCAGGTGTCAGAGTGCTCAGGGACATGACGGCAAACGTGACTTGATCCCACATCAATTACTGTGGCCAAGGGACTATAGGGTCTGACTGGCTGGAGTGAGCCAGGGTCCATTCTGGAAGTGAGAATAGAGTCAACACTGTCACCAGAACAGGGCTGGCAGTCAGGGGACAGCAGTTCACCAGAAGAATATCATCAGGTGCTGCTACTCGGAACGCCTTAGTGACACAGACCAGCCACATTCTCCTCAGTGGTCCCAGAAGATGGCTGAAGCATGTGGCGATCACAGCTGCCTTGTCCCGTCGCTCACTGTGGGTAACTGGCATGGGCTATGGCCTCGTGTTGCCTGAGGGATGGTGCTTGTCACTGGGCATGACAAACGGCTTCACTGTTCTCCAGTAACAGACAAGGTATGCGCTGGACACGGCTGCTCCTGTCCGCTTCCCCCATCCCAGCTTCACCGCCCCCCCCAGCTTCGCCCCCAAATAGAGTAATCCCTGGGGGAGAGATATGCCCATACACAGTTACAGGAGGAGGGCGGGTACAGTTGGTGACTCACAGGCACTTGTTATGTAAACGGAACTGGACCTGCTTGCCATTGGTAATGTAGCTGGGACGCAGGCACGGGCACTGACACCAGACCCAGAGCCCAGGACTGGATGGGCAGTGTTAGGTGTCATGTGGAGCTCATGACAAGGGGAAGCAGGCTCAGTTTATTCACAGCAACTCGAGCTTCAGACTGAAAAGCACGCTCAGGTCATGAGCAGGGGCAGCTGGTGAGAGTGGGGCATGGCCGGGCTCCGAGAGAAGGCTACAAGGACACTGACTGGCACAGGGTGATGAGGCACTGAGAACTTAAGCCATCATTACCAGCAAATTCCTACTACAGGAATCCCTCTGAAGCACTCTTAGTCCTGCTGATATCTATGAATCCAGAACTGTGAGCAGAGGTCAAGAAAAAGGTAACATTGAGTGATTTCAGCTTGGATTTTGCAACGTCTCAAACAAGCAGCTGGATTCCTCGGCCTAAGTTTTCAAGCTAAATAAAATAGGCAGAGGAAAAACAAAAGACAGAAAGATAGGAAGGGAGGGAGACGAAGAAAGAATGAAGTGAAGGAGGAGGAAAGGAAGAAAGGCCGCAGTGGCAGGTGTTCCAGATATAGAAGCAGTGCGATTTAGAATTGAAGTGGGGGAGAGCATAGCCGGAAGCTTGGGGGGGCCTCCTCTCCACATACTCACCACCCCACACTGGCTTGGGGGCAGTCTCTCACCTCCCCCCCCCACTTGCCTGTGGAAGTAAGAGAGGCACAGGGAGAGGGCAGTTCTGCCCAGGGCCACAGCCCCTCAGGGCCTTTGTGCCCTCTCCTCTTCTATAAAAAAAGCTTGAAAGAATGCATTTCAGTATATGGAGGACATGATACCGCCAGAACCTCAGACACAAATTGGCCATCATTAACAGGGAATAAAGGTAACGGGGAGAAGACTTACAGAATTAGGGAAAGAAACCAGAAAGCAGATAACTTGATTTCCATAATGCAGACAGCAGTGCAATTTAACAACCTTATTGACAGTCTTGAAAGTTTGTCAAGGAGAAATAACCCCCAAGTTGTAAGAACTCCTAAAGAAAATAAAAAATAGAAAGGACAACAAAATAATTTTGGTTTTGAAAAAAAAACCAACAACAAAAACCAACCAATACCTTTTTCAAAATAATCAAGTTTGTAAAAATATTGTCTTTGCCAATTTGTCATATGCAGGAAAAGAAGTCCAACACAGCAGAGTCACAGTGCTGGGCCACTAGGTAATAACACTTGGCTTCAAGTCCTGTCACCCCACTCTTCCCGTTCACTCAGTGGGTCCTCTGTGGCTGTCCTGTGCCACTGTTTGTTCTGCCACTGGTGCCAGCTCTGCCTGCCTCACTGTCCCAGGAGTTGGGAGGGGTTTCCCAACAGTGACAACTCCTAGGTCAAATTTGGATAGCCTGGCTCTTCAGCCGTGTTGGTTGCATGTTGACAGCAAACCTGGGAACTGGCCCTCCACTCAGAGATCTGATCCATATTGCCTCTGGTGGGACCCAGACAATGGGCTTTCCAAAAAACGCCTGCATGAGATTCTAACGTGCCCTGAGGGTGGAGGACTTTTCAGGCCCTAGAGGGAATCTGGTCCTCTTAACTCGCAGTTACTGAGGTTCAGGGCTTTGATGGAGTTTCCTAAGGGCCTGGTCTGAAGAAGACACAAGGAGGCGCTTTCCTGTATTACACCTCATGGGTCTTGTCCTGGTGACCGAGGATCATCCTGTCACCTGCTATGGAGAGTGCTCACAGAGAATTCCCACAGGCAGGAGCTGGGCCACCGCTTGTTTTGGTTGGCTTGTTTGTGTGTCTCAGATGTGGTCACAGTAAAACATCAATTTCCAGCTCAAAAAAGATACAGACAAATTCTGTAGTCACAGATAAAGAAAATAATGCACTAAACAGTCTCAGAGAGAAAATTGGTGACTGTTCAGGGTACAGGGGACGCGGGAGTGGGGGTACAATGTGCAGTGTTCATCCAGACTTCAGGAGAAAAATGAAATCCTCCATGGAACACCTAACCAAGTAATTGAAACAGTTAGAAAATCAACAAATCGGTCATCCCATGCAAGAAATTAATTGTAACAGTGAAAAAAAAAATTGAAGGTGGAAGTAGTGTTAACCCTAGAACAGGAACCAAGATTTGAGTTTTTGCTTAAAAGTATGATGAAAATAGTCTGGCTTGACCAACCAACAAAAAAGAGAAGGACTATTATGAGAATATTAACTTGTTTTAAAAGCAATTATCATCATTTATAAAGGCAGTTGTCATTATAGAAAAATCATACCTTTCTGCAATGTTATATATCAGTTCATGCAACTGTAGCTATAAACTACTGTGAAAATTAAATTACACTGATTGAGAATCCAAAGTGTCTCAAAGTCTAGCCCTTGGGTCATAAGGAAGACTTATACTGTCCAAGCTGGGAGGTCTTGGGAGTGGAAAACACCAGTGCCAGCATCCCGTCTCTACCTGACTGGCGGTAGCACTGGCCAGGGTGGCTCTGTGTTGACTCCATGGCCCTGTACGGCTATCCATGTGCTCCTCCTTCCTGAGGCCTCAGCCCTGGAGGTCCTCGTTGACACCCACCCAGCCGCCCCACGTATGGAACACCCACACCACCTCCATTTCCCAAGGCTGTGCCCAGATTGGCCTCTCAGTCCAGCCACTTAGGAGCCCCAGTCACTGTCCTCGTTCTGACTCTCAGATACCCCAGCCACTAGAAGCAGCTTTCATTTCCTTCACATAGCCCGCCCCCAATCACAAGCCTGGGGTTTCCCAAGCCCTTTCTTAAGGGGCCCGTGGTCTTCATGGGGACTCGCCCATCAACCTCTGGCTCTTCTGGCCCTTCCACACAAAGCCATGGCCTCCGACTTTTAAAACACAAGTGGCCTATTTACCGATCTTTTGATGGACATTGATTCATCCTGCCACAGGCAGACAGCTTGACTCCATTTTCTCCTTTGCTTAGATGTGAGAACAGTAAGGAACCGTTATAGAAAGTGCACC
>NW_017731660.1:1660782-1665837 GCF_001890085.2 Hipposideros armiger | reverse complement strand
TTACTGTAATGATAATCTTGTGTGTCAATAGACATAGAGATAGCTATGCAGTATTAAAACAAGCTGTTAATTAAGTCAATTCAGTGAGGGGTAAAAATCAAACCAACTGGCTATCTGGCATCAGTTATTCAAATAAACCTGTTGATTGAAAATAAATACATACATACATACATACATAAATACATGAATAAATAAAAATAAAGAGACATGTTTGAGAATTCAGTGTACAATCACACCCTCTGTTGGTTTGTGTCAAGTTTGTGGTTAATAGAAATATTCATCTGGTCTCCCTTTACTGTAGTAGCACATTTTAATTTTTTAATTTAACAATAGCATGTTTCCACTGATGTCTCTTAGTTGACTAACTTGTAAGTTCTCTGAGGGTCAGCACTGTCTACTCACCCTAAAACTAGCATCCTGGCTGTACGAAAATTGTTCAGAGAGAAATCGCTGTATTGCTTATATTTCACCCTCTTGTTTCTATAGTAGCTTGTGAAAAACACCTGGGCAGCTGGGCAGCTGTCACCTTGCCCTGACCAGAGCACAGAACGACTATTGACAGCCCATCAAGCGAGCAGGCTCGAGGCATGCCCACCCTTCCTTAGCTGTGCTGGCTGTACCCTGCGCTGGACCCTCGGCCTGGGGCAACCTTGCACTGTGGCTCACAGTGCACTTGGTGGCCTGGCTGCTCTGAACTTCTGCGTGGCACATGGGCCCCCTGTGCCACTTGTGAACAGAAAGTGCAATGTACATGTCTGCACATGCACAGCCTCTCTGCAGCGGAGTCCCCACAGAGCTAGAAGCAGTAGCTGACTCTCAGAGAAGAAGTTGGGGTCTAGGAAGTCTTACCTGTGAGTTTTACATCACATGCTCCTTTCATTTGGGCATATAATGAATGAAGTGGAAGAAAAGAAAACAAGATATGGGATTGCATTGTGGACCAATGGAGATGAATCATGACACAGTGGGTGAAAACTGTCTGCGGCCGGGGTGAGAGTGATTATACCTCTTAGGGCACCTCGAAGGTCTGAGTGATCACTGACTTCTACGTTAAAAAGGGAAGAGAAAGCCGCATTTACCAGAGGCAGGTGACATTGCTCCTTGCTGTCAGACTGCATGGTGTCATTATGTTTATTTATTCTTTCATCTAACAAAATTTCATTGTGATTTGCTGCGCTAAATGTTTGGGGCAGACAACAGGAGGAAGTAACATTTTTAATGAAACAGTCTGTGTCCTCAAGTAGCTGGTGGGATGGAGTGACCCTGACAAAACAGGAGGGGTGGGGACGAACGCCACCCAAAACCCCACTTCTCTCCCCTGGGCTTTGGTTCTCTTCCTGCCTCCCTACAGCTTTCCTCTCCAGGCCCTACCTCTCACCCTTTTCAGCTCTCCGTTTGGAAGCTCTTTCTTTGGGGCAGCATTCCTAGCCTGCAAGAACAGGCAGATGCCTTTTCCTGTGCCACCCAGCCCATTTACGTCCATTGAAGCACATGCCACCTGTGGTAGAACAGCTGTATTGCATCTATAGTCTGAGCTCTGCTTATTGTGAAATGTCGGGGCCCAGCACAGGACCCAGCCCCCAAATCCCAACAGAATGAGTGAGTCCATGGTAGCTATGGAGCTTGGAGGACACAGAGGGTTCTGAGAGCTGTCCTCAGACTCAGGGAGTTCCATCATGGGCTTTGTGTTACAGACAGAGCTGAACTGATGGATGGGAGGTAGCTGGGGCAGACTTGGGCTTCGCATCAGGAATGTTATTATGAGCAAAAGTAACCCAACACATAGTAGGTCATATAAGAGAGGAAGAAGTCTTTCATCACAGGTGTTTTTAAGGTAGAGGCGAGATGTGGATGGTGCCAAGAGCGTGTTCTGCATTTGCTGATGCCAGAAACACAGGTATGATTGGTCTAAAACTCACCGGAAAGTGCGTGAAAGGTTTTCTTTTCTTTTTTTAAAAAAACACAAAAGTAATACCACTCTATATTGGAGAATTTGAAAAGCATATAACATTAAAAAGAGAAAAAAAAACCACAACTAATAATCTTATCAACAAGGACAAACCCTCTAAAATTTTGATTTCTTTCTTTCTTATCTTTCCTTATACGTGTATGGTCAAGATTGAAATACAGGGGTGGTTGGATGGCTCAGTTGGTTAAAGCGCAAGCTCTGAGAAACAGGGTTGCCAGTTCGATTCCCACATGGGTCAGTGAGCCGCACCCTCTGCAACTAGATTGAAGACAACAACTTGTGCTGAGCTGCCGCTGAGCTGCCAATGGGTGGCTGGATGGCTCAGTTGGTTAGCAAGGTTGCCAGCTCGACTCCCACATGGGATGGTGGGCTGTGCTCTCTGCAACTAGATTAAAAACAGCTACTGGACTTGGAGCTGAGCTGTGCCCTCCACAACTAAAATTGAAGGACAACAACTTGACTTGGATCTGATGGATCCTGGGAAAAACACACTGTTCCCCAATAAAGTTTAAAAAAACAATTGAAATACAATTTTAAAGGTATCTTGATTTTTTTCACTCAGGAGTACATCTCTCTTATGTCATTATAATACTTTTAGTTACTATTATCATTTTAGTGACTATTGTTATTTAAAAGGGCTATATGATTCTTCCCACCATTCTTATTTTTGGAATCTTAGATTGTATCTAATTTTCCCCTAATATGAATATGCTGAACAGGATATATAGATTTCTAATCATTTTTACCTAAATATCATATAAGTAACACTTAATATCGCAGCCATAATTAGTCAATACCAGGTTTAAGGAGATTAGTTTTATTTTGAACATTCTTTTTTTAAAAGATTTTTATTGGGAATTGGGGGGATGGGAACAGTGCTGGGGAATTGGGGGAAGGGGAACAGACCAGTTGCTGTCGTTTTGTTCTTCAGTCTAGTTGTNGAGGGAGAGGGGAGGGGAGGAAGGAAAAAAAAAGTGCACCATCCTGAGTGAACGGTGGTTATAGAGTATATGGCCCCTGCTTTGTCGAAGTCCACAGTCTTGAATAGAATGTAAAACGAGCATATAACACAACTACCACAAATGTCGCTCAAACTTGTTAGCCAAGTCATAGTTCTTTGGGACTTCTGAGAAAGATACTGGCCAGAGGAATCAAAGAAGGCCTAATGAAGATGAATCTTAGACAATTTTTAGGATATTTTTTAACTTGTGGTATTTAAAGGAAAATATAAACAGTTAGAATTCCAGACAAATGCAGTCAGGAGACAAATGAGATAACAAGGGGTATATAGCAACTCTCTATGGAATATTCTCTAAAAGTGGCATTTTCCAGTAAGCTTAAGAAGTAACATGCTTGTGTGCAGGTTTTTAGTACTGTGACCACAGACATTACAGAGGTGGTATAAAACTGATATTATCTGGCCTGGGAGAGGTCAGTCCAAGGACAGCCCACACCTGGGCCCCATGCCATCACCAATCAGTGCAGACTGCCATCCGGCCGGGACTATCCCGGGGAACTTTTCTGATGTCAGGTCCCAATACTTTAATATTGTTTCTGTCCTTCTTGATAAAATTTATTAAGACATTTAATCCTAGAATTACCCCTGCTTCCTAACAACATCTAACCCACAACAAAGCTTTATTTTCTTAAACCCTCCCCCAAATCACCTATCACAGCCCAAATCCTGTAATTTCTTTCTAACACACTCCTAGTGAGACACCTTCCAGTTCCCTGGACCCCGCAGTGGGGTGTATTCTTGCCCATCCAACAAGCAATAAACCCAGCCTGTTCATGCACATGTTCTCCTGGCTGCCTTTGACTGGGTGGCACCAGCACCACCGAGTTGTTCTGATAGCTGGAGGGGAAGCAGTGGGAGTGGGCACAGCTTGCTCAGGGGTCTGAGTGTTGGTTAGAATGCTGGGACGCTGACTGTTCTGAGTTGTCACACACCAGGAAAAGGTGTTCACACCTCCAGGCTTTGCCTTGACTTCTGCTAGAGAAAGTCCACCCCAGCGACCACCCTGCTGTGACCATCCTATTTATCCCCAGCACCCATTCCCACCAATCATCAGCCTTTGGGTGCAGCTGGTCTAGAGTTGCGTGTGTGGGTGCTAAGTTAGGTGCTAAGCAGAGCTGTCCATCTCTGTTTTTCTACAAAATCTTCTTTTTTCCCTCTTGAGCTCCCAGCTTCTTTATTGTATTTCATTATATCCCTTCCTTGTTCGATTATTGTTGGTCATTTTTATTGGCCTGTATAATTTTGTTAGTACTAGGGGAGGAATATTGTACAACACTGCTTCTTTCTAGTAGTGAAAGAGTTCCTCTCTGGCCCCCACATCTCTTCCTCAATTAAAACAAAGCAACACCCTCTTCTACTGGGAAACACCTCTCTACTATCTTTTCCACAGACCTTGCAAGCCCTTTCAGTTTGTGCTTTGGAAGCAAAAGTTGATCCTTTCTGCCAAGGCATCTACTCTTTCAGATGGTGAAGCAGAGTCAGATAGCAGGCAGAACCCAAGGAACAGCCATCACAGAAGCAGCATCTCACCTTCTAGCTGTGTACCTTTCGGTTTCTTCCAGCCATAGCGTGTGACCGTTTGTCACAGGTTGCTGTTCATGCAGGATGGTCACAGTTTCGTGGGGCCTCTCCTTGGTGACAGCCCACCCATTAACGGGCAATTCCATTCCTGAAGAGTTTTGTCTACATGCTGAATGAAAATTGGTTTCCCAGTGGATTTCATCTAAACTAGTTCTACTCTCTAGAATAATGTGAAATATGCCTGTAAACTTTCTCGAATGTCCTTTCAACTAGCTGAAGTCAAATATCATGTCCCCTTTTAAGCTGTGTGTTTTCTTGATTAAGCACCTGCAGCTGCTAATATTGACTTTGATATGACAAAGAAAACAACCTTTTTATTCTCCAAAAGATGCTTTATTTGGAAATCCCTGGTTTAAAATATGCCATTTGGAATTGCAGTAAGTAGGTGATGTCTTTTTAAAGAGAAATGCTTGATTAGGGAGACCATTTAATGGACGGTGTAGATGCTTGACCCTCACTGTACACCTGAAGCTGAATAATATTTTAT
>NW_017731660.1:1647049-1657559 GCF_001890085.2 Hipposideros armiger | reverse complement strand
GGCAGCCCAGCTCCAGGTTGAGCTGTTGTTCAGCATCTTAGCTGTAGAAGGCAGTGTCACTGGCCCTCATATGTGGGATCTGAACCGGGGCTCTCTGGCATCCCAAGCCAGTTCTTAACCATCGAGCCACTCTGCCAGCTCTGAACATTCTTTTTTTTTAAATGTGTTCTGTAGGGCTGGCCAAGTGGCTCAGTTGGTTAAGTGCTCACTCAAGAGTTTGAGCTCTGAGCAACAGCGGTTCGATTCCCAGCCTGAGCTGAGCAGCCGCTGAGCTGCCAACAAGTGGCAGGATGGCTCAGCTTAAAAAAAAAAAAAGAATTAAATGTGTTCTGTGGAAGTTTTTTTTTAATTGGGGAATTGGGAGAGGGGAACAGTGTTGGGGAATCGGGGAGGGGGACTAGCCAAGTTGTTGTTCTTCAATCTTAGTTGTGGAGGGTGCCAGTTGCCATCTGGCTGCCCATCGGCACCTCGTGGTCTAAGCTCAAGGTACTGTGTTACAATCTTAGTTGCGGGTGGGCATAGCCACCATCCCATGTGGGAGTCGAACCAGCAGCCTTGTTGTTAAGAGTGCACGCTCTATTCACTGAGCCATCCAGACGGCAGCTCAGCTCAAGGTGCCGAGTTCAGTCTTAGTTGCAGGTGGGCATAGCCCACCATCAAACAGGCGGTCTTGATGTTACGCTAGCTGAGCCATCCTGCCACCTGTTGGCAGCTCAACGGCAGCTCAGCTTGGGCACAGCGTCATTGGCCCATGTGGGAATCGAACCGGCGGTCTTGTTGCTCAGAACTCATGCTCTTAAGTTAACAGTTAACTAACTGAGCCACTTGGCTGGCCCTATAGAAGTTTCTTTTTTTGTTGTTGTTGATAAATTATTATTAAATTGGAAAACATGACTTTACTTGACTTGTTCTGATGATCACAGGTGATGAGGGGAAAATGCAGAAATGCAAGAATTCCTTTGTCTTGCCTTAAATGAGTTGGCTTTAAGCACAGAGCTAGAGTACCTTCTGGCTATGGAATGAAAAATAAGGAAATAAATTAAAACACCAGCTGTTAACAATCACATGTCTCCCTCTTGTGGCCAAAATCAATAAATGCAGCTTTGCAACCACAAGAGCTAAGGTTGAGGAATTTATATTTTATAGACTCAAGAGATGAAGAACTTGGAGGAATCTTAGCAAGCACATAGTTCTGTCTCCTCATTTGCAAAGGAGTGAACCAAGGTTCACAAGACGGAAGTGACTTGACTGAGACCTTGCAGATGTTGTGGACAGAGCTTAGTCAGACCCCTGGTTTCCTGGTATCCTGACAGGTGCTTCCTGCTGGCCCACAGCGGCTGCAGATGCTGCCACTCTGCCTTGTGCCCTCTCATTGCCCCCCTTAGACCTGTGTGTGTACGAGTGTGAGGTGTGTGTGGCACTAAGGGTCTTTCCTCACTAACAACCTGAGCATCATTAACTAAGCTGAGACCCCCAGATGAGCTTCGCGCACTTTTCCTAGCTACACTCCACCCGCATGATGCCCCTGGCTCAGGTATTTCACTTGGGGCCATCATAATCACAACCCAAAAGCTAATATTGCCACAGAGTCTAATAGTTCTTTCCCTGGAGAATGACCCCGAGTGTCACCCTAGCACAGCAGCTCATTCAGGCCACAGGCGGGCTTCGTGGAGGCAGGGTGTCACAGAATGACATGTGCATCCATTTCCCAGATCTTTAAACTCCAAGAAACTCATGTGACTTCTCACAAAATAGCATCCTTGTGGACCAGAGTGCTGCCCTAGGAATCTCTTAGCAAAAGTTATTTCCACTGGACACTAATAAATTGTAACGGGAGGCTTTCCCTAGGCTACATGTCCTCTGTTAGCCTTTGACACAGTGTTCTTTGCACTTTCCCATGAGTCAAACAGGCCTACTTTTCCTTTAATAACTTCTGTGTTTCCTTTCTTGGTTAGGAAGGTCCCCTCTACTTTTGTCTTATGGGCTTTCCAAAAAAGTGAAGTCATGACCCCCACCAGCTGCCAATTGCTGAGTCAGTTACTTGCCCATTACTCTTGACTTTGATGACATAGCAAGATTAGCACAGCCGTTCCTAGAATGGGCCATGTGCTGGTTGTCAGGGTCCCAGCCTTGCCCCCTACTAGCAGTGTAATTCTCCTTTCAGTGGACACTAATCAAGTATGCAGTTCCCTGAATATAGCCAGGAGAGAGAATCAGCTGATGTGTCCTACTGATCTACAGATGCTGACATGCTGACAAGTGTTCCTGAACTTTCTCTCTTTGGTCCAGGTGATGATTTCTGCAACACTGGAAGGCCATCACACACATGGCTCCTGGCCTATTATTTGTTGATCAGTCTGACCACCTGCTACAACTGCTGGTCTGCTCACTGTGAGTGAGAAGATTGGGTTTCAGGTAGATGAGGAGTCTGGGCTTACCTATGGCTTGGTGGTAAGTTGGTGCCAGAAAGTAAGATCAACCAATGTGGGGACAATAACTCCTGGTCCAGTCAGACAGTGAGGCTTGAGCCTCCCTTTATTGTGCAGAGCTCCAAACGTCCTCAGAAGTTGCTGCTTTTCCAACCACAACTTACTTTGAGCACACGGGGAAGCAGCCTTATAATACCCCATAAACCCCCTCCTTCCACTTTTCCCCTCCCCCGCTCTGTAAGCTCTCTTTTCCTCCTTTTCTTTCTCTTCTTTTTGGGGCAGAGACAAGGGAACGAATTTCCGTGGGTCACTCAGTCAATAGGTGACTTCTCATTAGGAGAAATACTCTCATGAGCCAAGGTGTCCAGGGCAGGATGGGCTGGGGAAGGAGCAGGGTACTTTGTTGCTTCACACAATCAGTCCACGTCACCCACTTACATTAGGAAGCCGGGAAAATTGATTGACTTTGCTCCTGAACTTCCTCACAGCTCTCTGTTTACACACAGTCTTTACTGGATGACTTTGACTGATGCTCCTCTTTTACAAGACTCTTTGGTTGTAACAAGTCTCTAACATTCACATTCATTGAGACTCAAAGACGTGGGAGTGACTGTGTCTCCCAACAAGCAGTTTCACACTGAGTCTGCATGGTGCCTGAGGACCATAGGCGTCCAAAGCCCAGCTCTGCATCTTCCCAAACCCAGCCCACTGTGCATTCTGTGGCATGAAATCATCCCTGAGCTTCACACTGCTTCACTGAGCAAGAATTTCCTTTCCACCTTAGGCTTTGTCTCTGCACTTCGTAAAGAAGAGACAAGACACTGAAAAGTGAGCTACTTCGTTCTTTGGAGATGGCTAATTAATGTGGCCAGGGGGCATTTGGGACTCCTGGGCTCCCACTCCCAGGGACACCAGTGAGGTCTGCGTGCCTTCCAAGGTCACACAGTTTATTCTGGGCCAGTCTCTGAGAGGTGAGGACCTGAAGCCAAAGGTAAGAGCCTGCAGTTTAACACCAACAGCATTACTTTTTCAGCAAGTAGAGAGGCTTCTGCCATTGTGTGAGGACAGCAAGAGCACTGGATGGGCGGCTGCAGCCCTGACCTTGGGAACTGTCCTTCCATGGGCTTCAGATCCTGCAGCTGTGCAGTGGGCCACCATTGACCCTGTGACCCTTTTTCCAAGGGCTTCAGATCCCACTGCTGTGCAGTGGGCTGTCAGTGATGTGGAATTGGTTGCTTTTCCTACCCAGCATCTGTTCTCGGGCCCAAGCCCAGGACCTCAGCTTCTCTCAGGGAACTCGTCCCACCTGCTTCCACTCCAAACATTTGCAGACGGCTGATCCCACATATAAATAGCCCCAAGGCCCTTCTTCTGGGTGCAATGAAAGGAGAACCAGCAGGGGAAGAGGTCCCAGATGGCTAATTGATTTGTTTGCTTTTTCCTTATTTTAGGGTCCACTTTATTAATGTGTATTTTCACTAAAAAATCACCCCATTTCTCCAGTTTCAAGTTTAGTACTGTATATTTCTCTTATTTCACTTTGAATTTATCCTCTCTTTCCAGAATTGTTACAATTAATGAGCAAATACTGATGCGTTATTATTCACCAAAATCTATATTTTATTCAGGTTCCCACGTTCATGCTGTCTCAGTGCTAGAGACTTTATCTGTTAAAGCCCTCACTAACCATCCAACCAGACAGGTTAATGCTGACATCTGGGGAGCTGGTGACCATATTAGGGTGTTATGATAGGAACTGAGACCAGGGGAAGAAATAGTCCTGATAGAGTCTTGACACTGTGCAGGTGATGGAGACTTTATTCTCTATGTTGGGGGAAAGCTGTTGGTAGTTCTATGCACGGGAAGTGACAGGGTTAGATCCCTAACTTAGAAAGATCAAGCTGGTCACTGTGGAGGTTGCACTGGATGAGAGAGGGCGGGAAGCAGGGAGACCAGTGAGAAGACTGTGAGAGGCGCTGCTGGCCTGAGCTGAGGCGGAGACCATGAGTTTGGAGAGGAACGGGGGTGTGGAGACCAGGAGGGGCTGTGGTGAATGCTGTCCTCAGGACAAAGCTCCCACAGATGCCGGGATCAGCACTAAGGGGACTTTGGCTGTGTGGACACAAACAGGAGAGCTCATTCTGTCACAAGGAGACTATTTGCTAAACTCATGATTCGTCCAGCCCCATAGAAGGTAGAGAAAAGACTAACAGGAGAAGAGGGAGAGGGAGTGAGGGCTGATTACGTGTTGGGCATAAGCTGACCTACATCCCCTCACTGATACCTCACAGCCACTCTGAGAGGGAGTGGTTTTTCCCACCTGATAGGCCAGGAGACTGACTTTCCATGTCTTTGCATGAAGTAATTCTTGGAGGGGACAGAAGTCAACTCTGTGCCTGTCTGGGGCTCAGGCACTCCCCCATAAGAAAAGTGCCACCCCAGACTTCATTCTGAGCAGCCAGGAAGGTCTTGTCAGTTGTGACCTCAGAGAAAGGAAACATGGGCAGAAGCAGATCCGTGCTCTGGGCTGGAGAAGAACAGGTTTTAAAAGGCCCGAGCACAAGCAGTGCATAGAAGTGGGAAAGTCCTTGTTATAGGGATCTGGTGCTACTTGTCTTCCTGTGAGGGCCAGGCCACCCGCTCCTTCCCCACCTGTCCCCATCCCCAGCTGCCTCCCCAAGTCCCACCCCAAAACCAGCCTGGGTGAGTGCATGGCAAGCTGGACCACGAGGTTATCTGCAGATTTTCCTCAAATAGAGTAACTAGGACTCCACCCAATGCTGTAGGACTATTTGCATCACTCTTTGTCCAGGATCTCATGTGTACAAGCTCTACTGGCCCATGTCGGCCCATTTCAGCCTCGGTTCAGGACTCAGAATTGCATTAGAATCCATCTTCGTTTTAAATACCTGTGAAATGGAGATAATACCTGTCTGGTTCTCATCTGGAAAATAAAAATAGTAGGTGAGATGAGGCCTGTGAGGGCCTGAAACAGGATTTATCTCAAAGTGAGCTTAGTCCTAGGAGTCTGGAGTCTCATTTTAATGCAGAACAAGGAAACGCTATTCTCTGCTGCCATCTAGTGTGAGTTTTAAGAATAACACATCTATGGGCCGGCCAGGTGGCACGTTGGTTAAGAGCTGGCTTGGGATGGCAGCTCTGAGCAAAAGGACCCCAGTTCGGATCCCACATGAGGGCCAGTGACACTGCCCTCTACAGCTAAGATGGTGAACAACAGCTCTACCTGGAGCTGGGCTGCAGTGAGTCACTGGCGACAGCATAGGCTGCAGCCCCTGCTGCAGTGGGCTGCCATAAGCTACCATGTGTGGCCCGCAGCCAGCGTGCGTGGCCGGCTGCTGGTGTGAGCTGCCAAGAGCTGCCATGAGCGGCCGTCCAGAGGCCGGCAACCAATCTGCCTCACCCACGAAGAGCGCAATGATAATACCAACATGGCCCAGTGAAGCAACGTCCTCCACAACTAGACTGAATAACAAAAGGACAGCAACTCATCTGTTCCCCTTCCCACCATCCCCCAGCGCTGTTCCCCTCCCTCAATTCCCTATAAAATCTTAAAAAAAAAAAAAAGTAACACATGTTTGTATGTCACCTGGAAAAGTTGTTCTCTGCTGTCATCTCATGTGCGTCTTGGGGATAGCACCTGAGTGGAAGTCAGGAAAATCTCTTCTCTCTCCAAAAGCTTCAGAGCCAATGAAGCATGTGTCAGATCTAAGGCTGTGCCCCAGGTGCAGTCATCTGTGACCTAGAGGTTGCCCGCTGAGATGCGGAGTCCTTGAGGTGAAACCCAGCACAGGGCTTGACACACCCTGAATTAACTGCCTTTTCCCTTGGGTCTTACCTATGCTGCCTTATGCCACCCTCCCCTCTTGCTATCCTACATTCAACAGGTCCATTTTTGAACTAACAGTGTGCTTAGAGAGCCTCTGTAAATCACCATATCTGGGGACAGTGGGGTGCAAATCAAAGATTTATTTTGCATGTAAAAAAGGCAGCCCAGGAGAACCAGCCCAAAAGGAATCCAGATCTGAGAGTTGAAATTTGGGTATGGAAAGACCACAGGGAGGCCTGCAGGAGCCAGACTGCAGGCCCCTGGGAGAGCTGGGTAAGCAGGCTGTGGTGGGATCCCAGCCTCTGACCTGGGTGCTGGGGCTGAAGGGGCCTTGGGGACTCCACTCCAGGTGCAGCATTTGCAGGGGGAGCTGAACACCAGGTTCCTTGGGCAGCTTTGCTGGAACAGCCTCCCCCTCTGCACCGCTGTGGTAGCTGGACCTGTCTGGAGGGTTGGGTTAGAGTCCCTCAGCTTTACCCTGGCATAAGGTGTCTTATTCAAGGCTGGGTCCACCCTCAGGTCCAGAGGGCTGGCCTGGTGTGGGAACTTCACTACTGGGGGTGCCTAAAGGCATATACGGAAGACCAGGGAAAACAGTGAAGATTCACCCAAGGCTACCGAAGACATCCCAAACCCATAGGCCATGCACACAGTCAGCAACCATTGGCTGGCAGCAGCTCAGCACCCCACACCCCACATTCTCCATCTATTTCTGTCCCTGTCTGACCATCTCCTTCAGGCTCCGTCAACATCTGTCTGTGTTCAACTAGGTTCAAGGCTTACTCTTTTTCTCGTGTGTCCTCACTCTCTGACGAGGCTGAGCTCCTGCTCCTGGTCAACCTCCTCTCCCTTCCTCCTTATCACTTCTTCACTCTGTCTTCTCCTTCCAGGGCAATAGACAAGTACCCACTTCGTGTCAGTCTTCACCCCACTCTGCTCTGTCACCAGCTAGGGTACTTTTAGCCTGCCCTTTTACCCTTTGTTAATCTCCATCTCTTTCCACTATTCTTCAATCAGGCTCAGCTCTTCATCACACTTGTCACCTTCCTCTCTGTCAACCTCTGACCATTTCTTTGGCCCTCATCACTGTGGTCCATCACTACCACCCTTTGGTTGGCCCGGCTCTTGGGTGTCTGTTACCACGAACCCTTCAGCAGTGATCAGCCCTTGTCATTTCTGCTGCTGCCATGGTGGCTTCCCTGTCACTGTGGTGGAGTAATTTCCACTGTTAGCTAGTTTCCTCACCCTCTGCTCTGCTCTCCGGTCACTCAAGTCTTCTGGGTCCTGTCCTCACCTGGGAGATGGAAGGTGGCCCTGAGTACCTGGAGAAATGGTCCCCGATACCTGGAGATGATGGGCTGAGCTGCAGGGGTGTGTGGGTGGGAGCGGAGGTCACTGAGGATGAAGGATAGGCTGAGGTATAGGTGTGTGTGGGTGGGAGCAGAGGTAGGATGGACTGAGCTACAGAGAAATCTGTTAACATCCGCACAGCCTCCAGTGTCAACTGAAAGGGCTCAGGCTAAACCAGGCATGGGACCAGGCAGCCCTGTGTATTCCTGCCATATGAGTTTATGCATACTAGGTACCATGAGCAGTAATTATTTTTTATTCCATCTAGAATAAAAAATAAACTTTAAAAATAATTGAGAGACATGCAAATAATTTGTCATCTCTCCTACTGGGTAGATATTAAACCATCTCTCCCAAATAGATGTCCTCTTTTTATTATAATCTTGTGACTATTTAAAGAAGCACCATGTCAGAGCTTCCCTAATTTGGTCAGCTGCTGGTATTGAAGGTCCTTTGAAGGCATTATCAATCCCTTATATCTGACATTCTGTCTGTTAGAATGGAAGGCTGGTTTATTTTAATAATCTTTACACACTCAGTTGTCGGAAAAGTCATGATGTATTTTGTCTGTTTTTCAAAGTTCATTTATTTATATAAAGAACAAAGATCAATCAATGATATATTGCCTGTTTTGTTTAATGACCTTTTGTCATCTTTCAATGAGCTTCATAATTCCTCATTCATAGAAGGACCTGTCTTTATCAATGAAAACCTGAACAAGGTGCTGATTTACAGCCTCATTTGAATTGAACGTTATACCATGCAAGGAGTTTTGAAGAGAGCAAAACAAGTGGAAGTCTGACAGCACAAGGTCAGGCGAGTACGGTGGGTGTGGCAACACATCCCATCCAAGCTCCAATAATTTTTGACGGGTGATCAAACTTGTGTGTGGTCTCGTGTTGTCACAATGGAACACAACTCCTGTACAATTAACAAGCTCTGGACGTTTCTGAATAATGGATTTGTTCCAAGTGTCCAATTACTGACAGTACACATTTGAATTGATTGTTTGATTCCTTGGTAGGAGTTCGAAAAACATGACAACTTTAAAATCCCACCACACTGAGAGCACAACCTTCCTCTGATGAATGCCTGCTTTTAATGTCGTTTGAGGTGAATCATCACGTCAGGACCAAGACCAGTTGCACACCACGTTGTTGTAAACAATCCACTTCTCATCACCAGTTGTCAGTCACTTCAAAAAAGGATCATTTTCCTCATGCTTAATGAGCATATTGCAGATGTTCATATGCACCGTCAAATGAACTTCTTTGAGTTCATGTGGAACCCAAATATCGAGCTTTCTTACATATCCCAGCTTCTTCAGGTGGTCGTGAATGCTTGAATGATGGATGTTCAATGTTTCTGCAATCTCTTGTGTCATGTAACGTGGGTTTGACTCAATCAATGCCTTTATTTTGTTGTCATCAATCTCGGTGGGCATCCCTGTCTGAGGGGCGAAACTGAGATCAAAATCATTAGCATGGAATTTCATGAACCATTGTTGCCACTGAAGTTCTTGTAGAGCATTGTCACTGTAAATTTTATGCAACTTTTTACAAACTTGATGCGTGTTCTTCCCTTTATGGTAGTAAAACAGTAAAATATGGCAAAAATGCACAGTTTGGTCTTCCATCTTCAACTTGTTGTAAAACCTCCAAAACTCAACCAAATCACTCAATTTTTTTTAGAATGAAGCTAGAACTGTCAGCTGTCAAATGACTTAGCAATAACATAGATGTGAATGATTCTAGTACTTCCAAAAATGAATTAGCGCCATCTGTTGCAAACATGCGTCATGACTTTTCCAACAACCCAATAATTTTAAAGCCATGATCTGGTCATGTAGTTAGTTAGCAGAGCAAGCTCATCTGTAGAGTATCATTTATGACTGAGTGTCTAGTGTCTACTCATTGCTTCTAAAGAGCATTTAACAAGGTGCCCTTGTGTCCCACAAATGAGGACGTTTACCTCCCTAGTTGTGGGCAGCTATACAACAACAGTTACACTCCAGCTTGTTTCTTTAAACACGAACTGTCCATATATCATCACCAATATCAACTTCAAGTAATAGGAGAAAAAACTCAGTAAATGATACATAAACACCTTATACTCAAAGTTCATGCTTCCTTAAATAACAGACAGAAAGAGTGAAAAAAGAAAAGGATACCTCCTGGCAATTCGATGTTTCACCTGTAAGAATTTCCTAAGGTCCTTGGCCAGAGTTACTGGGAACTCACTGGATGGTAAGATCGATACTAATTGTGATTTCCCCTGTGGTTTTGTCATAAATGAACTAGTGAGGTTTCAATAGTTACATTTTAACTAAGTGTTGAGGATTTATTTATTTATTTTTATTTAGTTTTTGCTTCATTGACTTAATTACTACATTTAGAAAACAACCTGATTCACTCTTATGCTGCAAAATGTACTTTAATCTTTATTTAGTTAAATGTGTTTATCTAGAGTGGTATCGTGTACTCCTCATCTTAAAGGAGACTTGCATCTTGCTTCCTTTTTTATTTTTTAATATTTTTTATTAGTTTCAGGTGTACAGAACAATGCAATAGTTATCCTTTTCACCCCTCACAAAGTAACAATCCCCCTCCCCCATCCACTTCCCTCCCACCCCCGATATCATACTTATCTATTACAATTCCATTGACTCCATTCCCACACTCTACTCCACATCCCGTGACTATATGTATATATAATTATAGTTGACATACAATATTATTCAACATCAGCTTTAGAAATACAGTGTGATGGTCAGGCCTCTACACCCTCTATGAAGTGGTCTCCCTAACAAGACATGAGTCCATCTGGCCCCCTAAAAAATATTTACAACATTATTGATTATATTCCCCAGACTGTCTTTTCTATC
>NW_017731660.1:1620249-1643973 GCF_001890085.2 Hipposideros armiger | reverse complement strand
TGAAGTCCCCTACTATGATAGTGTTACTGTTGCTCTCTGTCTTCATGTCTGTCAATGTCTTTTTTATATATTTAGGGGCTCCTATGTTAGGTGCATACATGTTTACTAGAGTTATGTCCTCTTGTTGGATCGATCCCTTTATTATTATGAAATGCCCTTCTTTGTCCTTTATTATGTTATTCAATTTAAAGTCCATTTTATCTGATATAAGTATCGCTACTCCAGCTTTTTTCTCATTTCCATTTGCATGAAATATTTTACTCCATCCCTTTACTTTCAGCCTATATGTATCTTTTGATCTGAGGTGAGCCTCTTGTATACAGCATATGCAAGGGTCTTGCTTTCTTATCCACTCAGCCACCCTATGTCTTTAGATTGGAGCATTCAATCCATTTACATTTAATGTGATTATTGATAGGTGCATAGTTATTGCCATTTTGTTGTGTTCCTGGTCTTCATTAGTTAGGTCATTTTTCTCTTTCCTCTGCTTAAAGAAGCCCTTTTCACATTTCCTGCAATGCTGGCTTGGTGGTAATGAATTCCTTTAGCTTATCCTTTTCTGGGAAGCTCTTTATCTCTCCTTCAATTTTAAATGATAACCTTGTTGGATAAAATATTCTAGGTTGTAAGCCTTTGTTTTTCATCACTTTGAAGACCTCCTGCCACTCTCCCTTCTGGCCTGCAGAGTTTCTGTAGTAAAGTTGGCTGATAATCTTACAGGGGTGCCCTTATACATAACTTGCTGCCTGTCCCATGCTGCTTTTAAGATTCTGTCTTTGTCTTTAACCCTTGCCATTTTCACTGTAATGTGTCTTGGTGTGAGCCTGTTTGGGATCATCTTGGTTGGAACTCTGCACTTCCTGTGTTTGTATGTCAATTTCTTTTGCCAGGTTAGGGAAGTTTTCAGACATTATTACTTTAAATATGTTCTCTATCCCTTGCTCCCTCTCGTCTCCTTTGGGTGTTCCTATGATGCGCATGTTGTTGTGTTTAATGTTGCCGCCCAGCTCTTTTAAACTATTTTCAATGTTTTTTATTCTTTTTTCTTTTTGTTGTTCCTCTTGGAAGATCTCTGTTATCTTGTCTTCTAAGTCACTGATTTGATCCTCTGCTTCATTCAATCTGCTATTTCCATCTAGTTAATTATTTAATTCAGTAATTGTATTCTTTAATTCTAGCTGTTTGTTTTTCATGATTTCTCTATCCTTTATATTTTCACTAATTTCCTTGAACATTCTAATAATCAGCGTTCTGAACTCTATCTCTGATAGGTTGTTTACCTCTATTTCCTCTAGGTCCACTGATTCAGGAGGTTTCTTCTGTTCTTTTATTTGGGATGTGTTTCTTTGTTTCCCCATTCTGGCTTAGTCTTTGTGTTTGCTTTGATGTAATACGTAGATCCCCTAGGTCTTTCAGTCTTTTCTGGGTGGACTTATGTGGTATGTGTCCTTTATATTTGAATTACTCAGACTCCCTTTTCTCCTGTGTGTGTGTACCAGAGGTGTTCCTTGTGTTGTGTGTCTTCTCCTGGTGAGGTTGAGTTTTGATTGCTTTTGGCTTGTAAGAAGGTGGGCTTGACTCCCAGGCTGACTAGCCATGAGGATTAGCTGTGTCCACAGTTTATGAGCTGCTGTGTGAGGATTGACCCCTCTGATGAGGCTTGGCCCCTATGGGCTCTTGTGCCTGTAGTGATTTCCCTGTGGGTGTGACTCTTGTAGGTCAGACCCTGTAATGCTTTGGTTTTATCTAAAGTTGATCTCTGGGTGTGATGATTCTTGTGCCTCTTTGGCTGGGCCCCGCTTTAAAGCAAAACAGATCAACAAGCACAACCACAACAGCCACCAAATGTAACCAGATACTCTCAGATGTACAAAACAATCATCAACCTACACTCAACATGTACAGAAATATCAAGCATACAAAAGGAGAAAACAAACCAACATAAACCAAACAATGACATTGAAAAAAAAACAAGGAACAAATAGTAAAACAAAATAAAATAAAATAAAATAAAAAATAGAATGAACACGAGAAACAAAATAGCAACACCCCCCCAAAAAAATAGAAAAAATGGAAAGAAGGAGGAAAAATAGAGCAGTGACAAGAAAGCAGAAAAGAAGGGAGAGAGAAAGAGAGTAGAAAAGAAAGAAGGAAAGAAAGAAAAAATAAGAAAAAATATATATCTCTGTATATATGTATATGTTTATGTATATATCTATATATCTATATATCTATATATCTATATGTCTACACCCCCATATATATGGACATATATATCCACATATATGCATCTCTTTATATGCCTATATTAAAAACTAAAATTAATAATGAAATAGAAAAAAACAAAAACAACCAACACAAGCAACCAATGAAAAGCCCCCCAGAACATCCAAAAGAACCCAATTAACAACAACAATATAACACACCAAAAAAACCCAAAACCAAAACCAAACAAACAAAAACAAAAAAAGAGGAGAAGAAACAACCAGTGCCAATCTTGGCTGAAGTCCGCCAAGCTCTCCCCAGGTTTTCCTCTGCTATACACAAACTCCTCTGTGTCTTGCGGGGGCAGATCCGGCCACCTGGCACCTAGAGTGACCCTGGTGAAGCAGGTCTATTTTAGATGAGTGGGCTTATGAGGTATGATTGGTAGTTTTTTTACAAAGTCAATGTTATTTCTGCTCCCACCTGCCCAGAGGCACTCTAAGTTCTGCGCAGCCAGAGAGCTGGATGTACATCTTTGGGTACTCTTTCCACTGGGGGCTGTTGGGGTGGGGGGGGGTGGAGATTTCAGAGCTGCTAGAAGTCACCTGCAGGGGAGGCCTGCAAGATTTGACCTTACTGCCCCTTTTAGGGGTCAGTTTAAGTCTCTGGGGGCCAAGGTTTCTGAGGAAGGGTGAGGGAGGGCTCTTATTTATGCAGTGTTGTTTTTTTTCTGTCCAAGAAAAAAGGGGGGAGAAAAGACCAAAAAAAAGAAATAAAAAAGCCCCCCACCGTTTTGAGCTCAGCTGTTCCAGCAGAGCTCCTGCTGCGCTCCAGGAGCCCACCCTGGCGCTGCAGCTCGTGTCTCCACAGCTGCGGGGTGCGGGATGCAGGCTGTGTCTCCACGCTTCTCGCTTCCCTCTTCTCCTGCTCAACCGGTTTGAGGTTTCTGCCTCAGAGTCCACGCGCCCTGGGGCTCCAGTCACACTCCCAGCGGAACGGTGGGCCCAGAGGCTGAGCTTTCCCTGATGCTGCAAACACCGCCACTGTGTCCCGGATTCCTACAGCTCCGCTGCCACAGGCGCGGACTGGACCACGCCTCTGCTTGCACTCTGTTCCCCTACTCGCCCTGCCTGAGGATTCTGTCTTAGTGCGGTCCGGAGGTACATGGAGCGAGCCATGGGAACACTCTCGATCAGCTCTCTGAGACCCCAGTCTCAAACACCGTGGGGGCGGGCTCCCCTGCGGGAGTCCCTTCGCTGCTCAGCGTGCTGGGTAGAGGTTTGTCTGCGGCGCTCCAGTTCAAATTGAGGCAATTTCCAGGGGAGAACTCAGGGAGGACTCCTCACCGCCGGCCATTTTCGCTTTCTCCGAACATCTTGCTTCCTTTTAAGTGCCCTGCCTTGAATTTATTCCCATGGAGTCTGATAGCAGTGCCCCAATAGGAAGGACAGACTGTTGGTTGGGGAAAGGGTTGTTTTATGATTTGTTTTCTTTTGTTAGAAGATAAACCGAACTCATACTTTATTCCACTATTTTCTCTTTGGACTCAACAGTCCAGTTTCAGGTTTGGCTCTTACCGCCTTTCCCTCCACAAGGACTTCAGCTCATCAATCATCTTCTCGTCCCATGTCTATTCAGTACTGGTTCTTTCCCTTGTGTTTACAGTATGTTCACCTCTTACTAACCAATGTAGCATCTTGTTTCCATCATCTTTTCAGTGTATGGTCCTTCTATTTCTTCCCACCATCAGATTTCCCTCTTTGGAAATGATCCTACTCTTACATCTTTCACTTGTTCACCAGCTATTCTCTTATTCGTTCAGTGTGAGCCATCATCTATACCTGTTGCTCAACTAAAATCACTCCAAGGCAGAAAGATCCTCCAGAGGCTACTTGTCTTCATCTCTGTAGTGGTCTTCATGGGTGATCAACATTTCTCCCTGAAATTCTCTCCTGCCTAGATGCCGCACCAACCACACTCTCCTGATCTGTCCCCAACCCCAGGCTGCTCTTCTGGCTCCAGGTCCCCCTGCCCAACACCAACAGGCACAGGAGGCCACATTAATCTTGATTTGCATCTTTCTCTTTCTCCTTTTTAAAACTGTCTTTTGGCTGTTTGATCTATCTTCCATTGCCTTGGTTTCAGGCATTACTTCTATTCATCTGGCTTCTGTATTGTGTCACCTGCTCAGACATCCTCATTTAATTTCATGTCCATCAACACATGGTTCTTGGATGTTTTCATTTGAATGGACCTTTAAAACCTAAACTAGGGCTAGCTGAGTGGCTCAGTTGGTTAAGTGCTCACTCAAGAGTGCGAGCTCTGTGCAACATCAGTTCGATGCCCATCCCGAGATAAGCTGCCGTTGAGCTCCCAACAGGTGGCAGGATGGCTCAGCTAAAAAAAAAGCAAAAAAAAAAACCCTAAACTAAAGATGTCCCAAACTGAAATATTCTTTTCTCCCTATATCCACCCCTTCATATTGACTCTGATTTGAGGCAGTCCCAGTCTCCCAGTCAGTCACATAGACTGGATCTTACCAAGTTCTTCTCTCCCTCTTTCCTTCTATATCCAAACAATTGTCAGCCTCTGCAGATTTAGCTATCCCAATCTATTTTTTATCCATTCTTCATTTCTTAACTATATTATTATTGGTCAGGGTTTTTCAGGGAAACAGAACCAATAGGATATGAAGATATAGAGAAAGAGATGCATTTTATTGAGTGGGCTTATGGGACTATGGAGGTTGGCAAATCCAAAATCTTCAGAGTGAGTTGGCAGACTGGAGATCCAAGAAGAGCCAATGTTGCAGTTCAAGTCCAAAAACTTTCAGCTACTACATAGTAACAGCACTGGAGCTATTGTTAAGTAGTGTGATTTCAAGTAATGTGTCTGGGAAAATATTTCTCTACAGTGGAGAGGTGGTGCTTTCCCTATTCTCCCAACTTATTTTCAGAATACAATGAGCTAATTATTTTTAAAATGGGTGTTATGTAAGGGAGCCTCTATAATGAAACATAACAGAAAACAAAATGCCATAAGAAATAAATTCACATTTCCCCAAGTTGCTCATAGGCTGACATGCAGTAGGCTTACTTAGAAGAGCGTGAATTGGCCCAGGAGCAACTGTGACATTCAGAGAGTGTCTCATGAGCGTCTTCAACATTCCCTTACTTTTCTACCAATCATATGTTTAAATAACTTATTTAATCATTCAAAAATTGTTCAGTAATTTGGGTTAACCTATGCACTCAATTCTGCTAAGCATTCTACACTAAAAGCTTATGTTTCCAGAACCTTTTTTATTTTCCAAAGCCCTTTCTGGATATATTACTTAATTTGATTTTTGATTACTGATTCGATCTCCTTATTTGTTACAGGACTATTCAGATGTTCTATTTGTTTGTGATTTAGTCCTGGTAGGTGTTGTGTTTCTAGAAATTTATCCAAGATTGTTACCATATTTGTGCTATTTTAAAATTTTTATGTACATCACGATTACGTCCCACTGCATAAATATTTTGTGTAAACGTGATTGGAAAAGGTTGTATAATATGCCATCTTATGGGTATGTCATATATTCTTTAGCTTTCCTCCAATTATTAAATGTAAGTTGGCTTTAATTATTTTTCTGCAGTGAAAATTCTCAGACTGCGCACACATTTTATCTTAGTTCCTCAGGATAAACTCTTAGCTGTAGTTTCTGAGTCATTGGGTCTGTAAGCATTTTTTTCCTGCTCTGACCAAGTCTTTTGAGGTGATGCCAAGAAATAAATTAGGCTTAAAGTGTAAGCTACCATTCGAGCAATGAGAACAATTTATGTAGATGATTTTGTCAGTATCTTACTATTTCAATTCCATTATCCAGTAAATTATCTGCTTAATAGGTGGAAAAATATGAGTGTAAATATTAGTTTTGTCTCAGCAAGCAATGTCGCAAATACAATCTTATTTATAGAACTTTCATCTTTATTTTTAATATGCTTACTCATATGTGAATTCACGAACCATATTTCAAATGAGGTAAACAGCTGACTAACTCATAACCATCATCATCAAAACAATCACTTATTGAAAATTTGCTCTGTACCAGACACAGTGCTAAGCCTTTTATCTACATAATCTCATTAATGTTACAAAAGCCCTAGCAGGAGGATATAAGGAGCTCTAATTTACAAATGCACCTTCACAGCCTGTCAGGAGGCAGAGCACTAGGTCTTCCAGATTAACACCTATTTCGTGCTCACTATGAAACAATGAATGTTCTGAGCTACAAAAATGGGGAATTTTACAAGTGACAAAAAAGACCTTGAGAGGTTTGTTACCTGTCCCAAGGAACATGGTTAGTAAAGGATAGATCCAGGCTCAGACAAATTCCAGAGCCCTAGTGCTTAGGAGCTCCCTCTCTTAGAACTGCAGCAATCACACATGAAGAAGTACAGATTAAAAAGGAGCCACTCTGGGTTAAGCAATTAAAAAGAATGTTTCCCCTTCTGACTGACAAGAGACCAGGTTGGTGATCAGAAAAAAGGGTGGACCTTGGGTTCCCACCAGGCACCTCCACCAGGAGTATCCTCTTGTGGGAAACAATCTATCCAACCAGGAGCGTGTTCTCTCTCATATGTTACACATTTGAGTTCACATGAGTTTCAATGAGATTACTGAATTGTGTGGTTCTCAGAAGGCCTGGATTCTTGTACTTCTCTCCCTGATTGTGGGATTTTCTTCACAGAGACTAATGTCTCAAGACACATTTGGCTGTTCTGTGATCATCAGTGTTTGGTGGTGGGTTGTTGCGTGTGTGCCAAACCTTGGTTGAGTTAATTCAGCTGCTCTGTGTGCATGCTCACCACCAGCCCCTCTGGGCCCACTAGCATCCTTTTCTGAATACAAAATCAGACCCAGACCTAAGGTACCCTCCTGCTGGGTGCCCATGGGCTGCTGCTGTGCTCACAGGAGGAGAATTCAACCACAACTTTGAGAGGTCAGCATGTTTCGGAGTAGGCCTTACTCTTAACACAAGTCATATGTCTAGCTTTTGGAAATAACGGAATTTTGGAAATACTTTCTGTTACTCTTTTAGCATTTCTAGGCTGAACCACTGCCTCCTGAACAGGTTTCCCCATTGCGTTGGTTACAGTAAAAGCATCCGTCATTCTGGGCATTAGGTCAGGCTTTTTCCTAATCCACTGAGCCTTACACCTCCACCACGAGACTGCTCTCCAGGTCACACAAAAATGTGAAACACTTAGATAAATGTAATACAATGAGCAAGGTCTGTACAGCGAAAAGTATAAAACATTGCTAAAATTCAAGAACAAAAATAAAGAGTGTATCATAAATACACAATAAATGGTCAAGGACGAGAAAACTCAATATTGTCAAGATGGCAATTCTCCCCAAATTATTTTTTTAGGTTCAGAGGCACCTGTGTGAAAATTGACAAGGTAACCCAAAATTTATATGGAAATTCAAAAGACCTAGGTTAACCAAAGCAATTTTTTTAAAAGGACAATGTTGGAGGGCTTACACTACAGCTCATTTCAAAGTTTGGTATAGAACTACACTAATGAAATGTCATAAAAATAGACATAGATCAATCAAACAAAGTCCAGAAATTGACCTACACATACATTGTTAATTAAAGTTTAACACAAGTGCTAAAATAATTCAGTGAGGAAAGATAGTTTTTTTAACCCAGTGATGGTGTAATAACTGGATATTTGCATGGGAAAAAACCCTCCTTGTATCTCAAATTACATACAAAAAATAACTCAAAGTACATCACAAACCTAAACATAAAAGCTAAAACGTTATAATATGTAGAAGAAAACAGGATAAACTGGCCCTGGTCTAGGGGAAGATTTCTTATAGCCCAAAGAGCAAGAATCATGAAAGAAAAATGATTACTTGGACTCCTTAAAAATTAAAAATTCCAGCTCTTTTGAAAACACCAGTAAATACATAAAAAGGGAAGCCATAGAATAGTGTATATTTACAATATATTTATCTGACAAAGACATGCATCCAGAATACAAAGAACCCTTATAACTCATAGGTTAGGTAGTAAGAAGACAAACCAATAAAAAAGCAAAATATTTTACCAGATGCTTCACTTCAAAGAATACATTAAACCCTTGGAAAGAGGATCAACATTCATTAGACATTAGGGAAATACAAATGAAAACCACAGGAGATAGTACTTCACACCCAGTAGCACGACTAAGATAAAAGAGGTACTAACAATTGTTGATGAGGATTGGAGAGATCAAAACCCTCATACATTGCTGGTAGGATTATAAAATAGTGCAGCCTCTGTGGAAAACAGGTTGGCATATCTTCAGAATGCTAAATATAAGTTACCATATGACTCATCAATTCTATTCCTAGATTTGAAAACCTGTGTCCATGTAAAAAACAGATGTCATGTATAATAATTCACAACATGTGAATGGATAAACAAATTGTGGCATAGCTGTATAATGGAATACTGATTTTTAAAAATATTCAGAAAACCAGTGCTTTTTGGAAAACAGAAAATCTGCAGCTTCAAGTGAATGTTAACAATAATAATAGTAATTGTTGATTTTAAAAACTACAGACAGCTGAATAGGAGGTACCCAATAGGCTTAGCCCTTTAATGCATTAGATTATTTCTATCTATAACCCTTTGAAAAACATAGTATTCTCCCTCCTATAGTTAAGGGAACTAGAGTTTGGAATTTTTAAGTAATTTGCCCAAGTTCACAGAGCTAGTAATTGGTAGAGCTTCAGTTGAAAAATACCTAGTAAGTGCGTGGCCACTCTCAATAAGATAATGCCTGGCACACAGAAGGGGTCTTCTAAAACTAGCTATTCTATTATAATATAAAAAACAAATACACACTATCATTGTTATTCTCTCCAGAGACAAATTCAGTCAGCTCTCCCTGAAATGCAGTGCTCTGTATCTGTCTGTATTGTCATTGTGTTGCTGATGCAATAACTTAAAATGATGCAGCTACTAAGTACAAATTAGAATTTCAAGGGAAGAAAGTAAACTAATTATGTTCAAAAAGTCATGCGGTGTGCAAGTTACATGCACCATCTCATTTAAATTTCACTGTAAATCTGTTCATGTGTATTAACTTCCTTCCACTTTGTGAGCTCAAAGTGACCTGTCCTAGGTTGCACAATAGGAAGCAGAGGAGCTAGGGTTCAAACCCAGATCATTTTGCCTCCAGAATCTGCAGGTTTTCTGCGACTCCTTGCTGCCTCCAAATCTGGCTAAGAATCCTGGTGATTTCCTAAGAGGAATGGGAAAGCACTAAGGAATTTTAAGCAAGACCCCAGCATCACAGTCACCAAAGTTATAGGAGAATCAAAGTATTTTCTTAACATTCATCCATTCATTAAGCACACACCGATTAAATCTGTGGCACTGGCTTTCCTGTTACATGGCAAGAATAAAATAAAACTTGATTGGGTTAACTTTGTCCTTAACTAAATTGCAAGCTAACTATGTTGCTGATGTCTCAACAGCTGAATAGGAATTGGGTAAAAAAAAAAAGTAATGGTGTGTATAAACTGCTATTGGTTGCAGTTGGCAAGATACTCCAAGAATGGGGTGAATTTAGTAGATGGATGGCAAAGAAATAGAAGTTCCACAGATTTAGAGCTTCAACCAGTTGGAAAAGTCAACTGCTTTTGCCCCCATCCATTGGGAATTATGTTTTAGATATTTTTAGTGACAGAATTCTCTTATCACACAGCCCTATGAAGAAAGATTAGATTTAAGGTGTATTGCCTTACAAATGAGTTCTAACCTGACTGCCTGTTATGAATTGAATTGTGTCCCCCCAAAACTCACACTTTGAAGTTATATCCCCCAGTACCAGAATGTGGTTTTTTTTGGAGAAAGTGTCTTTACAGAGATAATCAAGTTAAAGTGAAGTCATTAGAGAGATTGCCAATCCAATATCACTGTTGTCTTAATTTTTAAAAAAAGAGAAAGTAGGACACAGAGACACACAGAGTGGGAAGATGATGTGAAGACACATAGAAGACAGGTTTACTAGTCAAGGAGAGGCCTACAATTCATCTTTCCCTCACAGCCTCAGAAGGAACCAGTGCTACCAATACCTTGATTTTGGGCATGTATCCTCCAGAACTGAGAGAAAATAGATTTCATGCATGAAAAAAGATTTAAAGTGCAAGACAGACGAGTGGATTTTAATGTAATACAGCAAAAAAAGTTTACCTGCATAAGAAAATAAAGACTTCACCCAAGACTGGAATGGTGGGGGACTCATAGCGGAAGCTCTCACTGCTACATTGATGGCAAAGTCCTACAGGAAGAACTCCTTGGTTATAACAATCCTCCAAACTCCATTCTATAAAAGAATTTCCTATTTGTGCTTGGACTGGCAGCATGGCTCTCCATGGCTGCATGTTCTGGGTCACAATTCTCTCTTTTTCCCCAAATAAACCCTTTTGTTGTTGTTGGAGGAATATCTAGTTGATGTTCTGTTTAAGGTCAATACCTGCATGATTTTAGGTTGTGCACTGGAACTTAGTCATCCCTTGCTCAGCTTGTACTCTCTAAGAGAAATATCCATCATTATCTGATCAGTATATTAAAATACTCTGTCCTTTTCCAATAACATACCTGTGTGTGGCCATATTTTCTTTATATATTTCCACAAAGACAACCTGTATATTGAATGCAGAAGCAAATATGAGAATCCAGCTGGTTTCTATTGAGCCTAACATTTAAAAGATCGTCTTCCAGGGCAATGGAAATGTTGTAAATCTGGATGAGATGATTGTTGAAAAACTATCAAATTACTCAAAATCACTGAAGTTAAAAAATTACTTTTTTCATAGGAGCCTTATTGAAATATAATTTATATACCATAAAATTCATCATTTTTAAATGTATCATTAAGTCATTTTTAGTATAGTAGTTCCCCTTTATCTATGGCTGATATATTCCAAGACCCCCAGTGGATGCCTGAAACCTCGGATATTACTGAANACACACACACACACACACACACACACACACACACACACACACACACACACTTGCACACACAGTTTTTACTTATACATGCATATCTTTTCACTTAAAGGAAGCACTTTATGGTTTTTCTTTGGTGTATCTGAATTGCCAGCATCACTATTCTTGCACTTTGGGTTACTTGAACAAAAGGAATGCCGACCCACTACAGTCCACCTGATAACCAAGGTGACTAAAAGGCAGGGAGTGTATATAGTGTGAGAATGCTGGGGAAAGGCATGATTTACATCCTTGGTGCAAAAGAGCTGAATGGTGCAAGATTTCATCATGCTACTCAGAACTTTATGCAATTTAAAACTTATGATTTACTCTGTGGAATTTTCCATTTAATATTTTTGGACAGAGGTTGACCATGGAGAGTAAAAAAGCACGGATAAGGGGCACTCCAGTATTCACACAGTTGTGCAAATATCACCACTATAAAATCCCAGAACATTATCATCATTCCAAAAAGAAACACTTCCCCATTCACAGTAACTTTTCATTCCTTCCCCTATCCCCTGGCTACCATCATTCTTTGTGTTTTCATGAACTTAACCTAATCTGGATATTTCTATATAAATAGAATCATACCACGTGTGGCCTTTTTCATCTGGATTTCATTTAACATGTTTTCAAGGTTGCTTTGTGTTGGTCTGAGCTTATTTGTAGTGATGCTATTGACTACGGATGCCTGGGGCATTCGCCCGGGCTGTTCCACTTGTGTTGAGCCCCGTAGACATTTCTCTGACCGGAACCAATGTTGTGGCTGAACCAGCCCTTGTCTTACTATGATTGCAAGAAAGACATCAGCAACAATCACAAGGAAACTTTGAGGAAAAAACAAGTTTTATTACTCATAGGTCATGGAGGGTCCATGGCACGCCCCAGGTCACACGGTAAGGTCCTGGGTAGAGAGGGAGCACATGTGTAAACCTGAGGTTCTGCCTATATTGGGATAGATGGTGGGAGTATCTTTGGTTTCACAGGTTCACTCTTTATTGGGTCACTCAAACAAGCAGGTATTTAGGTCAATCGTGGCTTTTTTAAAGGAGAAGTTCATGGGCGAGGCAGCCTGGCTCTCTTTGTGACTGTGTAGCTGGCCAAGTACATTTAAGATGGATGTCTTTGAAGTGGATCCCACAGCAATCAAAAGCTTAATGCCAAGTTCTTACATTACAGTAAAAAAAAAACCAAAAAGCAAAAAAAACTGACAGGTGCTTATACTACAAAAGTTCATCTTTGTAGTTAGTATTTACCAGTACTTTATTTATTTATTTTTATGGCTGAATAATATGCCTTTGTATATATAGATGGACCACATTTTGTTATCCATTCATCCACTGATGGATATTTAGATTGTTTCCACTTTTTGGCAATTATGAATAATGCTGTTACAAACATTTGTGTACAAGGACATATGCTTTTAATTCTCTTGGCCAGATACTGAGGAGTGGAATTGCTGGGTAACATATGAACTCTGTTTAACATTTTGAGGAACTGCCAAACTGGTTCTAATGTGGTTACTCCATTTTACATTTCTAACAGGAATGTAGAAAGGGTAAAGACCCTCACTTCTGCATCTTTGTGTCACATGCTGCTATCTTGATTGTTGACAAAAGCTATAATAGTCATATCCTACAGTATATATTAAATGGTTTTAAAATAACAATTTATTACTACTAACAAGGATACTGGGTTGTGGGAAAAGTCATGATGCATTTTTGCAATGAAAAACATAGAAAAAATATGTCATGACTTTTCCGACAGCCCAATAAATGAAGACCAGCATGTCTTGTAGCTTATTTTATCCAAAGAATACACAAATACCACATGTTAAGGTCATTTAGAAAAATCGTCTTATTATTTTTGTTTCTAATTTGATAAGCACCTATATTTATTAACATTTATTTTCAACTTTAGGGATTGCCCTCCCCCCATTTATCATGTAAAATATTTATGTAATTCAAAAGTAAGTAGAAACTATAATGGTGCACTAGACCAGGCTGCTCACCCCTTCTGAATTATTCCTTCTCTCCCACCAAAGTAACCATTTTTACAGTTTCTAGTCACTTTTTTCAGAGATATTTTTCGAAATATAAGCAAACACACACACACCTGACCTGACTCATTGCTAAGTTTTGTCAAGAAGCCTTTTTTTCTGCCTTAATCCTATTCCTAGAGTTCAACATGCCTTGTCTCATATGTATATCTTGTATCTTGTTAAAAAAATTTCTGGAATAAGCTTCCCCTGGACACTTCTCTATTTCATCCTTCTCCTCCCCCTCCCTCTCTGATTATTGCTGAGATCCTCCTGTTCTTAGATGCCCACACTCCTGGTAGGTTGCTGTGACTTTGGGAATATATTTTTTAGTCACCTGCCATCCTGAGCCTGAGAAGTGTTGCTCAAATTCCATCCATCCCTCAGCAGAGTTTGCGCACAGGAAACTTCTTCTTACTTTTTCCTCTCTTGTCCACACCTCTTGGGGAGATACTGAGGTAAAGAAGGTACAGAAAAATGTCCCACATTGTCTCCGAAGCTGCAGCGCCTCCAGGGCGACTCTCACCCCTGTGTTCACGTGAGGCTGGCCCCCTGCTCACTTTGTGCTCTGGAAAAATGGTCCCACAGGAAGTGCTCACTGAAATTGGGCCCAGAGGAAGTGTACATGGGAAACAGGTTTGGAGGAAGTACTCACATAAAACCAGCCTGGAGAAAGTGCTCAGGAGGACTCCAGCCAGCTGGCATGCCACCCTTATCCCAGGCACACCCTCTATTCCTCACACTCTGGCTGAAATTACCCTCAAGTTGCACCATACTCCTTACCTCACGTTGCCTGGAGCCAGGGTGGAGGTTTCTCCCCACCCCTTGCCCAGGACCACCTCTGCTTTGCACAGCCTGGCAGAAGTCAGAATTCAGATTTGCCGCCAGGTCTCACTTCACCCAATTCCCCAGGCACCCCCTCTGGTCCTCACATGCTGGATGGACCTGGGATGGAAAATTTGCATCCAGGTTTCTCCTCACTATTTATCCCTGTGCCCCTCACATGCCAAAGAATACATATATAAGCTCTGAGAAAGAAGATACATCCTAATGGCTCCTGCTAGCTAACTGGGTTATAAAGGGGAGCCAGCAGCCATTTCCACACAGGGTCTTCTCACACAAACCGCACTTCCGGGAGAAGCCTGCACTAACTTGCCTGCATCCCACACTAACCTGCCTGTGGATATTCAAATTTCTCATTACGTACTCCTGCTTCCACATGCATTTGTCCATATGGCTAACCTATCAAATATGCATATTTTTACATTATGTACATTCTTAATCAGCCTGTCTTGTTCACGTTGTACATGTCATTACATCCGACATTCATGTAACTACAGTGTGGTGAATAAGATTTCTATAACAAATTCTACTTTAAAAACAAAATTACCATGCTGAGTGGGATGACTTATATCTCATATTAGGGGTTGTTCATTCTATTTATAGGACCTTTAAAACAAGTACACATTTACTAATCTAAGGTGAATGAAGGCACAACTAAAATAAAAATAATGATAAAATTAAAATCAATACATTCACCATGAACATGGTCATGTATTATCATTATCAAGTATTATGTACTGTGCATAATTGCAGCTGTTGTACTTTATATGACTGGCAGCACTGTAGGGTTGTTTACACCAACATCACCACCAACATGTGACTAATGCATTGTGCTACATTAGGACGGCTACAACGTCTCTAGATGATAGAAATTTTTCAGCTCCATTATAGTCTTATGGGACTAGGTCACATATACAATCTCTCATTGACAGAAACATCAGGATGTGATGCATGATGATACATATAGATGAATGGAAGTGAATTAAGGGCCCAGAAACTAACACACCCATCTACAGTTATTTGACAAAGAAGAACACCATTAATTTAAGTAGTCTTTTTGAAAAATGGTACTACCCTGTCTTTAACCCTAACCCTGTCTCTAACCCTAACCCTAACCCTGTCCCTAACACTAACCCTGTCCCTAACCCTAAACCCAACCCCAACCCTGTCCCTAACACTAACCCTGTCCCTAACCCTAACCCTGATCCTGTCCCTATCCCTAACCTTAACCATACCCTAACCCTGTCTCTAACCCTAACCCTAAACCTAAACCTAACCCTGTCCCTAACACTAAACTTAACCCTAACTCTAACCCTATCCCCAAACCTTACCCAAACCATAAACCTGTCCTTAACCATGACCCTAGCCCTAACCTGTCCCTTCCTCTAACGCTGACCCTAACCATAACCCTAACTCTGTCCCTAACACTAACTCTGTCTATAACCCTAACCCTGTCCCTAACCCTAACCCTAACCCTGTCCTTAACCCTAACCCTAACACTGTCCCTAACCCTAACCCTAACCCTGTCCCTAAAAAAAGAAAAAAAGAAGAAAAAGAAAAATGGTGCTGATCAATGCAGTATCCAAGAGCAGAGGAATGAAACTGGACCCTAACCTTGCACCACAAAAGATTAACTCAAGATAGATAAAATGTCTGAGGTTAAATTAAAAACTCTAAAAGACAACATTGTGATGAATGTTTGTCATTTTGGATTTAGCAATCATTTCTTCAATCTGCCACCAAAGCACAAGCAATGAAAAAAATAATAGATAAATGAAAATTTCCTCAGTGTTAAAAACCTTTGTACATCAAAGGAAGCTATCCAGAAAGTGAAAACACAGCCTGGAGAATTGAAGAAAATAGGTGTACATTATATATCTGATTAAAGTTTGTGATTCAGTTTATACAAAAAAAATTTAAACTCATCAAGACAACTAAAATCTGAATATAGACTCGAATAGACCCTTCTCCAGAGAAGACATACAAATGGTCAACAGGCACACAAAAATATGTTAAACAAAATATGTCTGACAGTCATGGTAATGTTGTCAGAGAGTGGGCCCTTCTCAGCACGAGGTCCAGGTTCTTGGCATCTCGAGCAAAGAATTGAACAAGATACCAAGGCAAAGTAGTGAAAAAGCAGTTTATTAGAATAGATAGTACACTTCAAACAAATAGTAGTGGGCCTGAGCAGTAGAGGACGGCTCAAGGGCCCATTATTAAAAGAGAAATTACATTCCAAAGAGTTTGGAGTGGGCCATGCAAAGCAAAGGTGAGGCTCAAAAGGCTCAAAAAGAGAGGAAGAGAGGGGCTTCTCTGAACTTGGGGTTTTTATTCCTTTTTCTCTAGAATGGGATGTTCCCCTCTGGGCGTGGGACCATTTGATTGGCACCTGTAATGGATAAGATGTACTGCACAGGTGCAAGTGACTGGTCTGATCTAGTTTGGTATTTTGTGCCCATTTGTTTTCCCTCAGGGGTAGGTAATTACAATACACAAGGGGAGTTTTGGGTGGAGAAGGGAGGTCTCCTGGGCAGTAGAATTCTGTGAGACGTGCAGGAATGCAGAGACCCAATGCCTACCTCTAACTGTCTGCCTTGTTTTCCCCTTTGAGAGACGTGATCCCCATAAAATCTCTATGGGAAGTTGAGGGATAGGAGGTCTTTTCTTCTGTATCTGCTTTCTTCTGGGCAGGGGTGTAGAGCTGTCCCTGCCTATTGAGGGATTCAAGGAACTCTCACCCTATCTGATCTCAGATGAGAGGAAGAGGTCTCGAGATCCACCTGGAAGACTGTGTTGGCTTCCTTGGATGTGACTGGCAATCTTGTTGGGGTATCCTCTGTATCCCTAAGGCCCCTGAATGAGGAAATTAGATTTTAATAAATCTGCTAGCTCTCATGAAGCCTGTGGCCATTCAACCCAGTCACTCAGGTGGCGTCAACTGTCTGGGCCCAGAATGGGTTTGGAAAGAATCATTAGGTTTACTGGCCTGGGGAAATGTTAAAACATATTTAGTCTCTGGGATGGGTTGGGGAGACATTGGGAAGTAACAGGCTTTTAAGTATTGGGTTGTCAGGAAAGTCATGACGTGTTTTTGCAATGAAAAACATAGAAAAATACGTCATGACTTTTCGAATAACCCAATAGTTATCTGAAGCAAGTGTAGGAGGTTTCTATGTACAATCTATTGTTTAGGATTAAGAAACTACTTAAAGGAGTAAACAAAGCCAAGAGCTAACAAACTAAGAAACTAGGGAGGAGGAAACTTAAAATTTCTATACTTAACATTTCTATAGAAAAGAAAACTTAAAAGTTTTCCAGTGGGGGCAGGGTGCTACTCGGTTGGCCCACAACAGTAATGCAAATTAAAACACCAATACGATACCCCCTTCACACACACTAGAATGGCTATCATTTTGAAATTACTGGAAAGTAAATTATAATTCTAAACAACCATGTCAATACCATGCCAGAAGAATGGAGAAGACAGTCAAGTTTGTTATAGAGGCCAAGCCCTATGCAGACCCAGTTCACTGAAAGAGTTGAAGCTAATCACCCTTGAGCAGTCTGCATTGATGAGGCAGGAAAAGAGTTAACAAAAGTGAGTCCAGGCTGGCCGAGTGGCTCAGTTGGTTAAGAGTGCAAGATCTGAGCAACAGGGTCACCAGTTGGATTCCTACATGGGCCAGTGAGCTGTGCCTGAGCTGAGCTGCCAACAGGTGGCAGGATGGCTCAGCTGGTGAGAGCACGTGCTCCTAACAACAAGGTTGCCGGTTAGACTCCCGCATAGGATGGTGGGCTATGCCCACCCACAACTAAGATTGAACACGGCACCTTGAGCTGAGAGACCATGAGCTGCTGACGGATGGCTGGATGGCAACTGAACTTGGAGCTCAGCTAGCTGCGCCCTCCACAACTAAGATTGAAGGACAACAACTTGGCTGCTCCCTTTCTCCAATTCCCCAATAAAATCTTTAAAAAAAAAGTGAGCCCAAGGGGGATTAGCAGAAGGTGATTTGATCAGTACTTTGCACCAATTCCCCAGGGACCACGCAGGCCCAGCCCCTAGAGATAAATTTTTCTGTTGAAACACCTCTAGAGAAGGGAGATAAGACCCAGCCAGAATTGTCTGGTTTGGGGCACCTGCACAGACTACTGGAGCTTGCCCTTAGCCTGATCTCCGGCCTCATTATAGCACAATATAATAAAATGAACATTATGGCTTGCCCTCCTCAATGGGTTTTTCTGTATGCATTTTGGGTAAGGGCATGCACAGAAAAAAAACAGTTATCTGTGCATAGCAATCAAATGACCTCAGCCCTATGTCAAATGTCTTGAATTTGTATGTCATATCCTCTGCTGTAAGAAAATGACCTACAGTTTACTATAAAAGAAAAAGTGAATCTGAAATTCAAGGCAGCCATCTTCTCTAGATGCTGCCAGGGGCACCCTCGCTGTCTAACTTTCAATAAACTTAATAAATTTTTTCTTGCTTTCTAACTTTTCTGAGTCATGAATTCTTTCACATTCTGCAAATGGAACGACCAGAGGCATCCAAAAACAATACACGCATGTCATTAAGAGGCACTGCGGAAAGATTATATTAGTAGTGTGGCAGTGGGCCCTAGACAAAGGCCTTCCCATACAATGTGGTCACTAAGGATTCCGCAGTGTAGCAGGGAGCTTCAGACAAAGACATTCCTAGACTGCATAGTCATTAAGACTTCCGCGTTTAATATTTCCGAATTCCTACCTAATGCTGGCATTAATAAATGTTGCTTCCTGAGACTTGGTGTCTTCTCTCTCTGAGTTTCCCCGCAACATAATTGGGGGTTCGTCCGGGTTATGGTGACGGTGATATTTTCCACACCCCTTGTCCCCGAGGTCTGGCTCCCTTGACGAAAGGGTACGTGCACTCTACTCGGCGCCAGCGGACGCTTGTCCGTCAATGGGGACGTCTCCCCTTCTGGCCACAGGGGACCGACCTGGGAGCACAAAAGAACCCGGAGGGCTACAGAAGCCAGCTTGGGAGCTGCCTGACCAGACAGGTAAGGACCTGGGTCCCTTAAGGCAGCCTGTCCATTAGTGGACAGGCAGGGAGACTGATCACCTCCCAGAGTCACCCAAGTATCTCAATTTCTGAGAGAAACCGTGACTCCCAGGAACAGGGCAGTGGGTGGAGAATGAACCTGTTTGAGTCTGTGTGAATGAGACGCAGCCTGTCTGCGAAGCGAGTGTGGAGTCCCAATCCGCGGGTCCATGGTGCACCTTAGGGTGGCATCGCTAAATTGTCTCGTATGGTTTAGTGATCCAAGCAGGGGCTTATACCGACCCACCAATTGCTAAGAGGTGCCTGAAAATCTCCGCGAGGGGAATGGCTGGAGACAGACAAAGTGAGTGTCTGAGTGTATGTCGTGCCGATTTTGGGTGGTTGCTATGGGTGGGCAACAGAGTATTCAAACTCCATTAGGATGTCTGTTAAAAATTTTTAAGAAGGGGTTCTCGGGGGATTATGGCATTGAGATGACCCCCCAAAAGCTCTGTACCTTCTGTGAGATTGACTGGCCGTCATTCAGTGTGGAATGGCCAGCAGAGGGAAGCTTAGACAGGGACCTCATTAGGAAAGTCCACCTCACTGTTTCCAGCAGCCCCAGTCACCCAAACCAGTTCCTCTATATCAACTCGTGGGAGGCTATTGTACATACCCAACCCCCTTGGTTGAGGTTCTGTTTGGAAAACCAGAGTAGAATTCTTTTGACCCGAGCTGTGATCCCCACACAGAAGCCGACTAAAGACAAAACAGAAGGACAAAAGCCAGGCTTGTCTTCAGACCCAGAGGAGATCCCGCCCCCCTATTCACCTATCTACCCACCTCTTCCTCTGAGCCTCTGAGGTGCCAGCCCAGACCCCAGCACCACCCTTGCTGGCTCCATTTTCTTCGCCCACCACGCCAGCCCAGCCTCCAGTACCGCCCTCGCCAGCCCCACCTTCTCCACTCTCCAACCCCTTCCTGGACCCTCCTGCTATGCCTCCACCTCCAGTCCTGATCCCATACGGGCCAACAGATAAGCAGCTGCAGACAAAAGGCCCTGAGACTGGCGCTCTCCAGCTCCCCCTATGGGAAACCAGAGGCCCCATCTACTATGATCAGGAAGGCCAGATTCAGGGAGGCCGACACATGTTTGTGTACCAGCCCTTCTCAACCACTGATCTCTTAAATTGGAAAAATCATACTCCATCATATAATGAAAAGCCTCAGGCATTCACTGATCAATCATTCAAAAGCATTGGCCCACCTGGGCTGATTGTTGCCAGCTCCTCCTAACTCTCTTCAACACTGAGGAATGCCAGCGAGTCACCCAGGGAGCTATAAAATGGCTGGAGGTACATGCCCCACCCGGGACCTTAAACATTCAAGTGTATGCCCAGAACCAATGTGCTTACTGCCACCAACATGGCCATTGGAAAAATGAATTCCTCAGCAGTTGGGGAGGATGCCAACAGGTCCGAATCCCTGGAGGCCAGGTTGAGTCACTCACGGCCGTTACCAGCCACCTCAACAGATGCCAGGCCCTTCTGGAGATGGCTTCATCGGACTCATTGGCATGGAAGAATATGGGGAAAAGTAGGCTAGACCGGGCTCCATTCAGCTAGGCCCCCAGGAGCCTATGGTCCGAATGTTAATTGGGGGCCAACCCATTAACTTTATGGTTGACACAGGCACTGAACATTCTGTCGTGACATGGCCCATAGGCCCCTTCTCCCCAAAACAGGTCACCATCACGGGTGCCATGGGAGGACGAATCCGTCGGCCCTTTTTTCAGCCTTGACAATGCACCCTTGGAGGCCAAGAAATTACTCATCAGTTCCTCTATCTGCCAGACTGCCCTGTAGCATTATTGGGAAGAGACCTATTAGGAAAACTCCAGACTCAAATCACCTTTAACCACAGTGGCAATGCTGAGCTAACATTAGGCAAATCAGGGGCTAAGATTATGTCCCTCACCATACCTCGGGAGGAAGAATGGAGACTCTTTGGTCTTATAGAAGAGGTCCAAGAGGGACCCGAGCTCCCCTTCTCAATACTGGGAGTTTGGGCAGAAGACAACCCACCAGGCCTGGTATGACATGTGGCCCCAGTAGTTGTAGAGCTAAAACCTGGGGCAGAACCGGTGTGCCACAAGCAATACTACATCCCCCACAATGCACAAGTTGGCATACAGAAACATTTGGACTCCTAAAATATGGGATTCTTCGTCCCTGCCAGTCACCTTAGAACACACCTCTGCTTCCAGTCCAAAAGCAGGGAACTGAAGATTACCGTCCGGTGCAGGACCTGAGAGCAGTAAACCAAGCAACGGTTACTCTACACCCAGTTGTTCCCAATCCATAAACTCTTCTGGGCCTCATCCCAGCTGAAGCAACCCACTTCACCTGCCTAGACCTCAAGGACACCTTCTTCTGTATTCATCTGGCCCCACAGAACCAGCCACTCTTTGCCTTCCAGTGGGAAAACCCTGAAAATGGGGACAAAGGCCAGCTAAAATGGACAAGACTCCCTCCACAGGGCTTCAAGAACTCCCCAACCATTTTCGGGGCCACCTTGGCTTCAGACCTAAAGCCCTTTCCAGCCAGCCAAACCGGTTGTGTACTGCTCCAATATGTAGATGACCTCTCACTAGCCGGGAAGAGCTATGATGACTGCATGCAGGGTACATATCACATCCTTAAGCTTTTGTGGGAAGCAGGCTACAGTGTCTCCAAGAAAGCAGCTCCGATATGCCAAGATAGGGTCAAATATCTTGGTTTCCACCTGTCACAAGGACAACGCCAGCTCGGCCCAGAAAGGAAGCAGGCGGTATGTACCATCCCGGTCCCCACTACTCGGAAACAGGTCCGCGAATTCTTAGGGGCGGCAGGCTTCTGTAGGATCTGGATCCCCAACTTCTCTACTACAGCCAAACACCTTTATGAAGCCACAAAGGGGGGTGAACGTAAACCTTTTCTATGGGAGTCTCTATAACAAAAGGCTTTTAATGAGCTTAAACGGGCTCTCATTCATGCCCCTGGCCTAGGACTCCCGGACATCACCAAGCCTTTCTTCCTCTACATACATGAATGTACAGGAATGGCAATAGGAGTCCTTACCGAACTGCTAGGGGACTGGCACCAGCCAGTAGCCTACCTCTCAAAACCACTTGACTCAGTGGCATTAGGATGGCCACCTTGCCTGAGGGCACTCACAGCAATGGTCCTCCTTGTGTCTGAGGCTGACAAGCTGACCCTGGGTCAGGAATTAACTGCCCGGGCTCCGCACTTGGTTCGAGCCCTGTTAGATCATAAGGGACACTATTGGCTTACCAACTCCTGGATTGCCAAGTACCAAGGGCTACTGTGCGAAAACCCATGAGTCCGCCTTGAGATAGTACGGACCTTAAACCTCGCCACTTTACTGCCTGTAGGGCCTGGGCCCCCAGACCATGGCTGCATCAAAGTCATGGACGAAGTGTTCTCCAGTAGGCTGGACCTGACTGACCAACCTCTTACAGACCCCGATGTAGAATACTACACTGATGGTAGCAGCTACGTCCAGGGAAATAGACGGTTGGCTGGATACACTGTGGTAACTCTACACACCATCATTGAAGCGAAGCCCCTCCCACAGGGGACTTCAGCAAAAACCGCAGAGCTCATCGCCCTGACTCAGGCCCTTCAGCTAGCAGCTGGGGTAACAGCCAATATTTATACTGACTCTAAGTATGCCTTCACTACCCTCCATGTTCATGGGGCTTTATACAAAGAAAGGGATTAATCAATTCAGGAGGGAAGGAAATTAAATATGGACAAGAGATTCTAGATCTGCTAGAAGCAGTATGGGTACCCAAAAGGGTGGAAGTCATACACTGCAGTGGCCACCAAAAGGGTGACACCATCGCAGCCCGGGGCAATCACAAGGTGGACCAAGCAGCCAAGTTAGCTGCAGCAGAAGAAACCCTCGAACATCCAACGTTAACAGCCTCCTTCTTTCCCAGCCCTTTAGCTGAATGGGATCCCAAATATTCCCACCAAGAAGAGGCCTGGTTCAAGACTGAAGGGGGAAGCCATCTCCATAACGGATGGTGGAAATTTCGAGATGGCCACATTGTCATACCAGGGACTCTAGCCCCGGCTCTTGTCAAACAGTTTCACCAACGGGCCCACTTTGGTTGGAATACCCTAGAATTGACCCTCAGTAGGTACTTCTATGTACCCCGACTCCAGTAGCTCATGAATAGTCTGTGAACAGTGCTTTGTTTGTGCTTGGAACAACCCACATCAAGGACCGGTCCTACGCCTAGGAGTCCAACATACTGGCGGTGCCCCATTTGAAGATCTCACAATAGATTTCTCTGAGATGCCACGCTCCAGTGGTCTTAGATATCTCTTAGTGTTTGTATGCACCTACTCGGGATGGGTGGAAGCCTTCCCCACCAGGACAGAAAAGGCATGGGAAGCCGCCAGACTATTGCTACAGGAAATAATCCCTCGCTTTGGGCTGCCACTCTCAATAGGCTCTAACAATGGTCCCACCTTTATAGCCGAAGTAATCCAGCTC
>NW_017731660.1:1595827-1619784 GCF_001890085.2 Hipposideros armiger | reverse complement strand
GCAGTTAAGGTTGCAGAGATCACTCCATGGATACACCACAGCAGATTGAAACCTGCAGCTTCTAGCTGAAACTGCACCTCTGACCCCTCTGAGCCCCTCAAGATCGCTCTCCAGAGGAAGACTGCCAGTGGTGTTACCGGTCTTTAGGAGGCGATCACCAGCCCCGCTGTGGTCACACCGGAAGCTGACCAATCTATGCGTGGCTAAAGCTTGAGGAATTCTTCCTTATAAGATGCTTATCCCAAGAACTCTAATTCTTACCCTCACCCTTTTCTTCCCAGTTGGGAACGGTATCACTACCTCATGGCCTAAATCATGCTTCCAGTCCTTTCGGCTGGGAACAACATCTCAGGAAGCCTTTATCTCCTACACATACAAGCCGACCCAGTGCTATCAGAGTAGAACTCCTCAGGCCTGTACCTATGCAGACAGGTCTTACTGGTCCTATCCCATTCCTTGACAATCAATAGCCGGCTACAATTGCCCAGGAGTTAAAAGGGCTAATCAGGTCATCTGTTGGACCCACCAAATCCACATCGGATACTCTGATGGGGGAGGAGTCCAAGATCAGGCCCGAAAGGAGGCAGTACAGGAGACGGTTAAATGGCTTATCAACCAGACCGCCACAAAACTGCCCTCCAATCAGCAGGTCCCAGGGCCCCAACTATACGGACAACTCAAGGCTAAATTGGGTAAAACCTTGAGTTTTCCAACTCTGGGGAAAAACCTCTTTATTGACCTCGCTGAACGCATAGCCCAGGAACTTAATGTTATGGGGTGCTGGGTATGTGGAGGAGCGCTCATGAGTAAAGACTGGCCATGGAAGGTAACTAGCCTAACTGTCCTTGACCTCCTCCAATGGAACCGCACCACAATCCTGCCTTCACAGAAACAGCCCCTAGGGTGGGTTCTCTCCTCTGAAGTAATCGGAAAAGAATGTGCCAGCCGGACAGGCATGCCCTACACCCAATGGGTGGGAGACACCCCATGCAGAACCTAACTGGCTCATCTCTCAGCTGGTGGCCAAAAGCACCGACCTGGTATTGGAGCCCTATCATCAATTCTACCTCATATCCCCTCTTAGATACTAGCTCCTCCATTGCCAACTGCACCTTTCCTAATGGCACCGGTAATCCCTTCTACGCACTCCCGGCCCTTAGTACTATATGGGGTAACTTAAACTCCACCCTGAGCACCCACTGGGCAGCACCCGATGGCTTATTCTGGATCTGCGGCAAACACACATACTCCCATCTCCCCTCCAACTGGACCAGGAGCTGTACACTTGGTATAATCCAGCCTGGTTTCTTCCTCCTTCCTAACCAAACTGGCCAAGAGCTAGGTGTCCCCTTATACCAGGATTTGCAGATAAAGCCCAAAAGGTCCCTCGATATGGGGGGGCATCAAACCTGGGGGGAAGATAAATGGCCTCCCCAGTGAATCATCCAATATTATGGCCCAGCTACTTGGGCTCAAGATGGGAGTTGGGGATACCATACTCCATTTACATACTCAACAGTATTATCAGATTACAGGCTGTTCTAGAAATAATTACCAATGAAACTGCAACAACTTTAGAGCTCCTTGCTACCCAACAGACCCAGATGCGGGCTGCTATTTATCAAAACCGCCTAGCACTGGATTACTTACTAGCTGAAAAAGGTGGCGTCTGTGGCAAATTTAATCAGTCGGACTGTGGTCTACAGATTGACGACACTGGCAAAGCTGTCTCCATTATCGCCACGAATATTAAAAAACTTGCCCATGTCCCAGTTCAAAAATGGTCAGGATGGGACCCCGAGAGCCTATTTGGAGGATGGTTCTCCACCTTCGGGGGATTTAAAACGTTAATTGGAATCGTCCTCCTGCTCCTTGGGGCATGCCTCCTTTTACCCTGCATTCTCCCTCTTGTCATTCGCTCCACCTCTTCCCTCATAGAGACCATTGTAGAACATAAGACTGCTGCTAAGGTCCTCATGTTTTGCAAGTACCAACCTCTAGGCCAGCAGCCTGTCGAAGAAGATGATGCTCTCTAATCCATGTAAGGGTTGGAGCATCAAAGGGGGGAATGCAGCAGTGGGCCCTAGACAAAGGCTTTCCCGGACCACATGGTCACTAAGGATTCTGCGCTGTAGCAGGGAGCCTCAGACAAAGACATTCCTAGACTGCATAGTCATTAAGACTTCCGGATTCCTACCTCACCAGGGAGCCAGTCAGAAACTGACACAATGGCCACATGTCCTAATAATAAATCTTAGCTGCCAACCTGGAAACCTCACGGTATATAGCCCCAAGTCTCACCCGGGTCCTCTGGATGTAACTCCACTGAGCCTGTGCCGGCATTAATAAATGTTGCTTCCCACGCCTTGGTATCCTATCTCTGTCTGAGTTTCCCGCAACAGTAGCCACTATGCCTTGGGTGACAAAGATGACCTGGGATACGGTAAAAACAGCAAGGTTTTTTTTTTTTTTTAAGATTTTATTGGGGAATTGAGGGAAGGGAACAGTGTTGGGGAATTGCAGAAGGGGAACAGCCAAGTTGTTGTCCTTTAGTTCTACAGTCTAGTTGTGGAGGACGCTGCTTCCCTGGCCCATGTTGGTGTTATGATCATTGCGCTCCTCCCGGGTGAGGCAGTCGGTCGCCGGCCACTGGACAGCCGCTCATGGCAGTTCATGGCAGCTCTCACCAGCTGCCAGCCGCTCACTCTGGGGGCAGGCCACTCACAGCAGCCCACTGCAGCTTATGCCGAAGGCAGCCACTCACGGCAGCCCAGCCCCAGGTTGAGCTGTTGTTCATAATCTTAGCTGTAGAGGGTGCAGCTTATTGGCGCATGTGAAAATCGAACCGGCAGCTCTGTTGTTCACTGAGCCACTTGGCCAGCCAAAACAGCAAGATTTTTAATTTCAGTTTTCCAGATCACTCGACCGCAAACTATAGTAACCAAAACAGGGTGGTATTGGCATAAAACCAAACACATAGATCAATGGAGCAGAATGGAGCCCATAATTGAACCCACATAAATGGCACTTGGAACACTGGACAGCTGCACGCAAAACAGCACTGAATACTATCTTACACCACACAAAAAACCAAAGATTTTCCACACCAAACCTCTCCTCTGCTGGCTCCTTTGATGACTAACACCCCTTTCCCAATCCCTCAGCAGAGTTCGAGCACGGGAAGCTTCTCCTTACCTTTTCCTCCCTTGTCCATGCCTCCTGGGGAGATACTGAGGTAAAGCAGGTACAGATGGACGTTCCTCCAGGGCAGATTCTGAGATAAACCAAGTTCCCTCACAACAGAATGCCACCACAGGACACCAAGGCATAATGGAGGCTCATGGAACCTCCCAACCCCAGCTCTCTAGCTAAGATGGCTCCCTGCTGCGGAAAAGTGGCCCTATTGGACATGCTCACTTAAATAGGGCCCCAAGAAAGTACTCACATGAAACCTGCCTGGAAAAAGTTCTCAAGAGAACTCCAGCCAGCTGAGTTCTCTGCTCATCCTCCTCTCCTCACACTGGCTGGAGCCTGGATAGAGATTTCAGCTCCAGGTTTCTTCTCACCCCTTATCCCAGTGTGGAGGGAAATGGGTTCCATGAACAGGAATTTCACAGGGTGATAATAAATTCTTACAAGGGCAGGTATGTTGTGTATTCATGACCCAGGCGTATAAATTCTTTCATGAAAGTTATTAAGGGAGCCCTGTCCATTGTTGTTTTGTATCTAGATTAACACACCTTTGAATTAACAAAAGTAATGCCACTTGAAGGGAGTATTAATCCTCAAGAGAATGCATAATCTTGTTAAAATGCTGTAATTCCAGCCTTGCTTTTGTCCATCTACATGTAATCTTGCTTATCTTCCCTCCATAACTCCAAATACATACATAAAAGAAGCTGCAAATTGATTCCCTGGAGCATTTGAGATCTTGCGCCCCAGCATGTCACCAGTTTGGCTCAAAACAACTCTTCCGATAATTCTCTACAGGTTTGGAAGTTTCTTCTGTTAACATTAGGCACCCTCTGCTCCTCTCACACTGGCTGCACCATGATGGAGAAATTGCCCCAGGTCTCTCCTCATCCCTGTATCCAGTCAACTGCTTTGGCCCTCACACACTACCTACATGTTTTTGTCAACGACAGACAGCATATATGAATGACAGTGGTCCCATAAGACTACAATGGAGCTAAAAAGTTGTCACCTAGAGACATTGTAACTGTCTTAATATAGCACGATGCAACACTCATGTGTTTATGGTGACACTGGTGTAAACAATCCTGTGCTGTCATTTGTCTAAAAGTACAGCACATACAATTATGTGTAGTACATAGTTGAAGATGATAATAAACAACCTTGTTACAGGTTAATGTATTCATTACAATTTTATTTTATTTTTGATTGCTTTCAGTTGTGTCTTCATTCACCTTAGTTAATTAAAAATGTACTTGTCTTAAAGATCATAGAGTGACCATTTACTAGTGTAATTCAAGTCACCCCTCTGAAAGTGGTATTTTCTTTTAAAGCAGAATTTCTTATAGGGTTCTTATTAATCACTGTAGTTATAAAAATGTCAGATATATTAACATATGTATTCTAAACAGGACAGGATAATAAGAAATGTACATAAAGTACAAATATATATTTGAATAGTTAACCCTGTGGAAGATGCATGCAGCAGGAGGAGCAGGTGCTGGGAGATTTGGAGAGCAAGGCCTCATATGCAGTAATTTGCCTCATCCCTCCAGTATGTTAAATGAGTTCCAGTAACTGATACAGGTATTCTACATACATGTAAATACACAAAGGCAAATCAAGATGTGCTACATGGACAGTACCAATAGGTTTGTGATCTTTCTGTTATGTCTATCAAAATGGTCAATAGTGGACCCTATGCAGACAGTAGGAAGTACCGTATTTCCCCATGTATAAGACACTCCCATGTATAAGACGCACCTTAATTTTGGCGCCCGAAATTTGAAAAAAAATGTATTACATAAAGTTATTGAACTCAAGTTTTATTTATCATAAAATTCATACAACTCCTCATCACTTGTGGGAAATGCAAGTAAAAAAATCTACAACCACTGTATAAGACGCACCCAGTTTTTAGACCCAAAATTTTCGAAAAAGGGTGCGTCTTATACACAGGGAAATATGGTATTAGTTATTCTAGTTAGACTTGGAAAATGTTGAGCTTTTGACATTAATACCTGTGAAGATAGTCTTCTTTACTATGCTTTTTGGCAACTGACAAAAAGGGCCTTGCCTTCCAGCGGAAGGGGGCGCGGGGCTGGCCCAGTATCCATTGGGGTCCCGCCACCCCACAAAAGGTGCCCAGGGCCCAGCCCTCTAATTCTTCCAGTCTGCCGCTGGGGCCCCTCCCCTCGTGGGTGAGTCCGCTGTCCCGACTCCCGCCTCGGCAGGCATCTGCAGGGGCCCCGCCCTCCCAGCTTGTCCCTGTGACCAGCTTGTCCCCGCCCCTCTCGGGGTAGGAGGCAAGGTTCCCAGCCCCAGCTCTTCCTGGTTGCAGCTGGGGACCCCACCCTCCACCCTGATCCCGCGGCCGCCGGGACACTCCCACTAGCCAATGGTCGCCGCGGCCCTGCCTTCCGGCTCCGAACCGCAGCCGCGTAGACCCAAGATCCTGCTCTCCGGCTCGAACCGGTTACAGCCTGGGCTCCACCCCCACCAGGGCGGTCAGGGCCTTGTTCCCCGGCTTAGCCCGGCGGCCACCAGAGCTTCACATCCCCGCCGGGAGTCCTCGGGCCTTGCCCCAGCTCAGCCCGTTAGCCGCCGTACCTCCCGCTCCTCCATCATGGGGACCCAGGGTCCCACCTCCTGGATTGGCTCGGCGGCTGCGGGGTTCCACCAACCACCCGACGTGTCTGGGGATCCTCCCCTTGGGGCAATCCCGCAGCGGCGGGGGACCCGCCCCCCACCGGAACGATAAGGGCCTCGCCCCTCTGCCTGATCGGGCCACCGTCAGGGCCCCACCCCGCGCCTGGGGAACCAGGGCCTCGCTCTCCAGATTGGCTCAGCTGACACGGGGGCCCCGCCCCCCAATTTGGCTTCGAATACCAGAGACCCGTCCTCGGCTCGGCGTGGGGGCCACAGGGGCTTCGCCTCTGGGCGGGAGGGCTTGTTGCCCTGGTCCTCTGCTTTCCCCAGTGTCTGCCTTGGCCCCGCTCCCCGGTGGGGGGGCGCTTCCCAGCTCCGCCCACTACCCACGCACGACACTGGGGCCCGAGACTCAGCCCCCAACTTGTCCGGGCGGCCGCTCGGGCCCCGCCCACTGTCTGCTAGGCCCAAAACTCTGACCCCAGCTAGGCCCGGCGGCCACTGGTACCTCTCCCCCCGGGAGGGGAGAGACCAGGTCCCCACCCCTCGGCTCAGCCCGGTGCCTGTTGCCGCCCCAGCCCCGGTCTAGGCCCAGCCGCCACCCGGGCCCAGCCGCCTGCCAGGAGGGCCCCGGCCCTCCCCAGATACGAGCTGCAGCCGATGGATACTCGCCTCCACTGGGGGTGCCGAGGGGAGGCCACGGCCCCACACCCCCAGGTCGGCGCAGCGGCCACTGGGGACTCGCCCCCTGATGGCGGAGTCCCGGCGCTTTGCCCCCCTTCTCGACCTGGCTATGGCGCGGGGCCCACACTCGACCCAGGAAGTCGGGTCCCTTCCAGGCTAGACGCCGCGGCCACCTGGGCTCCGCCCACCACTAAAGGGGGCCCAGAGCCCTGTCGGGGCGGGGGGTCCAGGACATTGCTCCCGGGCTCAGCCAGGTTGTCGTGGGGGCCACGCCCCCCACCGGGGAAGTCAGGGCCCCGCCCCTGTCTTAACCAGGTGGCCACGTTTTAAAGTGTTGCATAAGCAATATTATATTAATAATAAACTTTTAAAATCAACTTAGTAAATCAATTCTACATTTTATGTTACTTTCTGTTTTCACATACCCACATCTTTCTCTTTCACATGTAAATACATTTATTTATTCTGCTTTTAATTAGGAGTTATATCTTGAGGAGTAACATCCTGCTACTTTAGTTTCCAATGATTTTTGGTCCCGGTCAAGTTATTTATCACTGGCCACGACCATGGCCAAATGAATTACATAATTACTAGAATGATTTACACTATTATGGACCCTTTAAACTAAATTATTTCCCATTTTTCAATCCTTTAAATGACTGCCATAAACACATGCATAGAACCTTTTCCTATTTTTTGTAATTGTTTCTTTGGGTTATAAGTAGGATTATTTCAGAGATATGAATATCTGAATTCAAGAGAAATTTTGGTGACTTCTATTGCCATCAATCATTTTTTTTCCCACCATCGTTTTTTCACCAGCTTTCTATTTTATTTTTCAAAATTCATGCATAAACTTTCATGCATGAGCTTTTTGTGCAATACTGATACTTTTCCCTGGTATATTTGATGAAAATGTTTACCCCAGTTTGCTTGCCTTTTTATTTGGATTATGATAATATTTATTCTAGAGCAGCGGTTCTCAACCTTCCTAATGCTGCGACTCCTTAATACAGTTCCTCATGTTGTGGTGACCCCCAACCATAAAATTATTTTCGGTGCTACTCTATAACTGTAATTTTACTACAGTTATGAATCATAACATAAATATCTTTTTGTTTTCCGATGGTCTTAGGCGACCCCTGTGAAAGGGTTGTTTGACCCCCAACGGGGTCACGACCCACAGGTTGAGAACAACTGTTAGAGACTTATAAACATTTCCCACTGAGATTCATTCAATTCATTGAAAGCCTAGAATGCATAATTCCATTACATATACGACATCTACTGTTTTTTGATAGTTTTATAGATTTTTATCCTTAATATTAACTCTTTAATACAATTGGGCTTATTTTGATATAAGGTGTAGACAATTTTACTTAAAATCTCTGTAACTTTGAGCAATTAATTTAATGTGGAACTCAGGTTCCTCATATGTTAAAACAAACAAACAAAAAAGGGCACCCACTTCTCACTTTCTCACTGTTCATTTCAGAACCCTCTAATAGAATATTGAGGGCCCAAATACTGGATTGCCTAGGATACCACATTCTCCAATCACACTATGTCAGTTACCATTCATTGTCTCTCAGCTCCAAATTTCAGTACCTGCTCCACAGAGTTACTGTAAGCATTTCTTCCTTACAGTGAGCAGGATGTTAAGCTTTCTTAGTTGGGCATACTGGAACAAGGTTAAAGCAGGAAGGGACTTGCCTGCTATTTCTGATGGCTGCACCATTGGTCAGCAATGAGGGTGTGGGAATGTCCAGTGGTGCTATGCCTCAGCCACATGCCTAGAACACATGGTCCCTTGACAACATCCCAACTCCACCCAGACCTGGTGGTCACCTTCCTGCTGCTCTCTCCGCCTAGACACCAAATGCTGCTGCCCTCCTGCCTGCACTGGTGCTCCAACTCCCTTTGCTTCACTATGCCCTTGTCCCCAGGTTTGTCTCCTGTGACCTTCTGGTGGCGCAACCCTTCTGACACAAGCACCACAGCTCTCGGACTCCTACTCACACTAGGGCTCCGCCTTTCTCTCCACACCTGTGTGGCCAGCCAATGGTTGCAACTTACCCTGCCTGTATTCCAGGGTCTGCTTCCTGCTGGCCCAGGACTGCAGACAAACTCAGGCCCATGCATACCAGCAAACTTCTCTGCCATCTACAGGGCTGCAATTTTAAGAGCTCCAACAGGGTCTAAACATTAGCTTTGGGGAAGGGAGGTCTCCACTCCAAGCTTGTCCTTCCTTGGTTACTCTCTTTAGCCATGTACATTTTCTAATAGTTGCCCTTTTATCATAGTTTACTAATATTTATATTAACCTTCTGTTTAAACTATTATGTTGTTTCTCTCTTTTGATTAGACACAAACTGACATACATGCCATGGGTACTTTTATATTTTTCTAGAGAAAAGTTCAGAAAATTTTCTTAAAGGGATAGATAATAAGTATTTTAGGTTTTCAGGCAAGATGGTCTCTGCTATAAAATTCAATACTCTTCATGTTAAAAAGAAAAAAAAAACTCTCAGCAAATTAGGAATAGAAAAGAACTTCTTCTAATTGATAAAAGACATCTTAGAAAAGCTTACAGTTAATATTATGCTTAATTTGAAGACTGAGATCAGGAACAAAGCAAGGATGTTCACTTTCAGCTCTTCTAGTCAACATTGTACTGAGAGTCCCAGCCAGTACAATACAGGAGAAAGAGAAGAAAAGAAACAAATGACATAAAGATGAGAAAAAGATCACTGTTATTATTTGAAGACAGCATGATTGTGTAGAAGGTCAGACAATTAAGTTCACGAACTCATCCTAGAAAAAGTGCCATATACCTCACTGCTGAATATCACTATGGTCACCTTCGAAGTACTCCCCTTGGAAAACTATGCACTGACGCCAGCACTTAGTCCACCCTTCAAAGCAATTTTGGAATTCTTTTTCTGGAATGGCCATCAGAGCTGTCGTCGTATTACCCTTGATGACCTGAATGTCATCAAAATGTCTTCCTTTTAATATTTCTTTTATCTCCAGGTAAAGAGAGAAGTCATTGGGGGCCAGATCAGGCGAGTAGGGAGGCTGTTTCAATACAATTGTTTGTTTACTGGCTAAAAGCTCCCTCACAGACAGTGCTGTGTGAGCTGGTGCATTGTCGTGATGCTAGAGCCATGAATTGTTGCTGAAAAGTTCAGGTCATCTAACATTTTCACGCAGCTTTTTCAGCACTTCCAAATAGTAAACTTGGTCAACTATTTGTCCAATTGGTGCAAATTCATAATGAATAATCCCTCTGATATCAAAAAAAGTTAGCAACATCATTGCAACAAGTTCTCAAACTTAATTGTCAGACCCCGTATGTAGAAAACCCTATCTAATCTAAAAAAAATATTAGAATAAGTGAATTTAATGTGATTGCAGGACACAAAGTTAATATACAAAACTCAAATGTACTTCTATATATTCTAGCAAGAAACAATAGAAAATGAAATTTTAAAAATACCATTTACAACAGCATCACAGGCATAATCACTTAGCATAAATCTAACACTATGTACAAGACTTATAAAGCATTGCTAAGAAAAATTAATGAAGGCTTAAATAAATGTCAAGATATACCATGTTATGGTATACATTTATAAAATATAAATAATTTTAAGATCCCCCCAAAATGATCTGTAGACTCCATGCAATTCCACAAAAAAATCCAGTAGGTTTTTTTGGTTAAGGAATTGGATTCTAAAGTTTATGGAAATGCAAAGGATCTAGATTATACAAAATAATCTTGAAAAAGAAGAACAAGTTTGGAAGATTTATACTACCTTATTTCAAGATTTATGATAAAGTGACTGTAATCAAAACAGTATAATATTGGCATAAGTAACAGGCTAATGGAACAAAATGGAAATTCCAGAAACAAACCCATGTATCCACGGTCAATTGATTTTTGATAAAAGTGCTAAGGAAGTTCAGTGGGACATTTATTTTTAAGAAATGGTGGACAGACGATTGAGATATGTATGAATTTAAAAAAAATCTCGACTCCCACTTTTCTCTACACAGGAAATTTAATTTGGGATGGATCATAGATAGATCCAAATATAAAAACTACAATCATAATGCATACGAACAAACAGAATATTTTCATGATTTGAGGTAGGCAAAATTTTCTTAGATAGAACCAAACATACTAGCCATGAAAAAACAAAAAGTTGAAGCCACAGCATAGAAATTGGAGGAGAAGAGAGACCTCAGTTTATCCTTTGAGTTTCTGGAAGAAACCTGGAGTGAATTCAAGACAAGAGAAAACATAACTCCTGAGACCATGCCTGCTGAAGACCCTCAGGGTCCTTAACCCAGAAACCCTCCAACATATATCAGTTATCCTGTGCATTTTGTTTTTACAGCCCTCATTTTCTGGAAATGCTTTATTTCCTCTATTCCTTGTAATTTATGATACAGATTATAGCTGTTTCCTGTTGGCTTGTCCTTGGGGAAGACTAGAAGCAGATGGTTATTTTCTGTTGTCCAGAAGAATTTCAGAGCTGATTTTGGAGAAAGTAGTAGTTATTATGAGACAGGTTTAAGATATACTCCTAAAAATGAAAAGTCCCTTTGGACTTTATTTTTGAAATGCATACTATTTCTAAGATCTGAAGGCGAAAACAAGACCTCACAAAATTAACCATAAAATGAAGACATGCACTGAGTCTGATGATGACTTAGAGCACCCAGTACCAGACCAGGCATGGCAGTGGCCCTTAGGAATTGATGTGTGTGGCAACCATCATCACTGAAGAACTTTGGGTCCCTGAAAGGTGTAAACAGGTGAACTGAGATGAGATGAGCAGCAAGAGCCTGAAGGGGATATATCTATGTGTTTGCCTACAGTAGGCTCCCCGCAGCAAGACCTTGGGCTGCCAGGATGAAGGGTCCAGAATGGCCAAAGACTCACTGAGTGTGGTGGCTCTGGGGACCTGTCCCATTGTTCAAGCTTCATCTGAGGTACAACCAGGTGTGGAAGGAACAGCAATCCTTTGTCAATATGCAGGACACAATCAACACCAGGCAATCCCAGACAAGTTAGTGGGGTATCCTAACAGATCCATGGCAGCAAGAGACCAGGAGAGGGATCCCCTGAAACCTGAAGCCTGTGTCAGAACTGGGAGACTAGAGTGAGAATGGAGCTGTGGAAAAGGCAATGCTTCTTCCCTCTGATGGAGTAGGTGAGACTGGGAGGTGGGGGAAGGACTACGTGAATCTCAGGTTGCTTAGTCCTTAGTTAGGGTTCTCTAAGAAAATGAGGAGGGGTCTGTGGGGAAAAGGGTGACATCCAGCCATAAGGAGCCAAGGAAGGCTGAACACAGGGAACCTGCTGAATCCAATTCTACTCACCAATGGTTTCAGCATCAGAAAAATAAAAGGAGAAATACTAGCCACGCCCAGAGGGATGGAGTTCAAATATGAGCACACACAAGTAGGTGTGGCTTAGGGGACTCCCCAGTGACATGCAGTTTTGTTTTTAAAATTTAGAAAATGGGATTATGGTCTATCTAGTCTTCTGGAATTTGCTTTTTCTCCCCCAATCAAGATTCAGTGATATTGTTTATTGTAGCTAGTTCTTTCCGTTTCACTGTGTAAATATATAATTTGTTATTCTTGGTCCATATTATCCTTTTTGATTTAAAAGATTGAGGAGAGGAACTAAATTTTTTGCTATTATAATTATGTAAAATTTGCCTAGTCTAAAAGAGTTTCAGATGTGTTGGGGCCCAATATTTATAGGTTAGGATCAAAAGGCACATAAATTGTGCCATATATGGGCAAGAAGACAGCTACTTCTGCTGGGGACCACACGATGTGCAGTGTGTTAAAGAATACATAATCTGATAAGGAGATAAGTCGGACTAGCAGAAAAACCATGTGTGTGTGTGTGTGTGTGTGTGTGTGTGTGTGTGTGCGCAAGCGTACGTGTGTGTGTGTGTGGATGTCAGAGAGAGAGAGAGAGAAAAAGAGAGAGAGAGAGTCAGGCTGATAGTCAACATGGTAAGTGGTAAAATGCTAACATTATGGGTTCTGGGTGAAGGGTATATGGTGGAAATTCTTTGGACTATTTTTACAACTCTTCTATATGTCTTAAATTAGTTTAAAATAAATATTTTAAAAAACAAATAAATAGATGTGCCCCAGACAGAGAGAAAATATTGACAATACATTTATCTGACAGAGGACTCATTTCTAAATGATATAAATAATATAAAAAAACCAATAACAAAAAGACAACCCAATTAACAAATGGGAAAAATATTTGAACAGGCATTTCACCTAAGAATCTGCATTTTCCCATTCCATTATCTTCTGGTCTCCACAGTTTTTGTTGAGAATTCATTAATATCATGTCATGTTTCCTGGAATGTAACATACTGTTCTCTGGTTCCTTATTGTCATCTTTTAGCAGTTTGATTATGATGTGCTTTGGTTTTCTTTGTATTTATAATGCTTAGGATTAGACTTCTTGGATCCACTAATGTTTTCCACCAAATTTTGGAAGTTTTCATTGTCTCAAAATATGTTTTCTTTATTTCTCGTTCTCCTCTAACTTCACATATTTTGAAATGCTTGAAATCATCCTACAGGTCTCTGAGGCTCTGTTCATTTTTCTTCAATCCTTTTTTCTTTGTATTTTGAATTGGGTAATTTTTATTAATTTACCTTCAAGTTCAATGATTTTCCTGCTGTTCAGTCCATTTAGTGTATGTTTTGTTATACTTTTAAGCTGTAGAATTTTTCTTCTGTATTTTTAATACCTTCATTTTTCTATTGAGATTCCCTATCCATTTCTTCATTGACACTATATTTTCCTTTAATTCTTTATATTTTTATATTAATTCTTTATTATATTAATTATTTTTATTTTAATTATTATATTTACATTAATTCTTTATGTATTTATGATAGTTGTTTAGAAGTCTGTTAAATACAACACCTGGACCCCAAGTTTCTATTGAGTGTCATTTATCCATTAGAAATAAAACACATTTTTCTGTTTCTTTGCATGTCTACTGTTTTTGATTCAACATCAGAAAATTGGACATTTTAGGCAACATGTTCTAGTGATGTATTTATTGTGTTCTTCAAGGTTTTTTGTTTGTTTTTGTCTGCTTGATTTTTTTTTTTCTTATTCTAGTCGGAAGTTAACTTATTTGCCGGTACTCAAACTGCAAAGGTTTTTCTCCTGTAGCATGAAGCAGGTTGCATCTCTATTCTGTTCTTATGACTTCTCACTGCTGCTTTTTTATCCTGGCACCTTGGGTATTTCCCCTAGGCCTACATAATTTGGTGGTCATCCAAGGACTTGGACAGATTTTGGAGTTCAAGCTTTTAATGATTTCCTTGCTTAAACTTCCTTGCTGTGCCAGCCTCAGGCTCTCTCCCCTGACACTGTAATCCTGTAGAATTAAGTCACTGCAGCCCAAGCAGTAAATGATTTGGAAATGCATTTCAGTCCACAAGCAGCAAATACACATATGGCTCCATGCAGCTCTGTCTCTTAAGAGATTCCTGTTTTCTGACTACTTACTTTTTTTTTAACAGCATTCCCTGGGTTCTCCCCTATACAGACATAATTTAGTGATCAGCCAGGAATTAGAACAGAGTTTATACGTAGACTTTATGACTTATTCTTACTGTGGTTTCTTGCTGCCAGGATTTCTTCTATGAATTTTTACTTCTTTTCCAGCCTTGAACTTTCATCTCGGACACCTTGAGCTGCATTTTTGTGTTCTTGACCATGGAAGTTGGAAAGTGCCCTTAGGCCAGAGTGTCACAACCTCACAATTCTTCTTCCAGTTGCAGTTTTTGGAGAATAAACCCTCAACATTCTGCATGTTTTTGAACATTTTATTGTGCCTTTAAATACTTGTTGATGTAAGTATGTTACCTAGGTCTTACAATTGTTGTTTGTGAGAAGATTTGCTTTACCACTTCATATTGCAACATGTCTGGAAGTCCCCTAAAAGTAGTTTTAATTTGTATTTCTCGTAGCATCAGTGAAGTTAAACATCTTTTTGTATTTTAAGTTTATTCTTATATCTATGTGAGTAGTTGATGTCTTTTGTCTATTTTTCTGCCAGGCTTTTTGGTCATTTTTCCCCTCAATTTTTTTTTAAAGATTTTTTATTGGGGAATTGGGGGGATGGGAACAGTGCTGGGGAATTGGGGGAAGGGGAACAGTTGCTGTCGTTTTTTGTTCTTCAGTCTAGTTGTGGAGGACATTGCTTCACTGGCCCAAGTTGGCACCATCATTGCGCTCTTCCCAGGCGAGGCAGATCAGTCGCCGGCTTCTGGACGGCCGCTCACACTGGCTGCTGGCTACATACAGTAGCCCATGGCAACCCACTGCCACAGGGGTTGCAGCCTATGCCGTCGCTGGTAACTCACTGCATCCCAGCTCCAGGTTGAGCTGTTGTTCAGCATCCCAGCTGTGGAGGGCAGTGTCACTGGCCCTCATATGTGGGATCCAAACCGGGGCCCTCTGGCATCCCAAGCCAGATCTTAACCATCGCGCCACTCGGCTGGCCCTCCCCTCAATTTTTAAGAGTTCTCTATATTTTAGGGACATCAGCCTTGTATGCCACCTTATGTTTAATATATATATATATATGGGTCTGTTTCTGAACTCTATTCCATTTCATTGGTCTACTTTTTTTCCCCTGTGCTAGCACCATATTATTTTAAGCATTAAGATATTATAGTGTTTTATATGTTAGCTTATGTAGTAAGTCCCTCCTAGTGGCTTTTCTTTTTCAGAATTTTCTAGTTACTATTGTGAGGACCCAGGCCCAGACCCTAGGCCAAACAAACTATACCTTAGGCCAGACAGGTTGATCTTAGAGATACCCCCGCCCTAAGAAATAAGAAAAAGTCATACTCCAGCTGAGCATAGCAGAACATCCTGTTAAAGGTGCCAGGATGAGGTTATGACTGGCAGTAAAACCTTTCCTTTGCAAGATTTAGGTTACAACAGCAGATTATTTTACAGATAACCCATTTTCACACCTGGCTTAGGACATTTTGCAAGAACTAACTTCTTTTTGGCTTCTGTACACCTGCTTCTGCTCAAACTCCCAGAAATCAAGCCCCTATAAAACTTCCACCCTCCAAGACCTCGGGGCCGTTCTCCTCTTGCAGAGTGAGGCGGTCGCCAGGCTTGGCTGAATAAAACTTTTGGAACGAAAACTTTGTCTCTTAGCTCATTTTATTTTTAAAGATTTTTATTGGGGGAATTGGGGGAATGGGAACAGTGCTGGGGAATTGGGGAAAGGGGAACAGACAAGCTGCTGTCGTCTTGTTCTTCAATCTAGTTGTGGAGGACGTTGCTTCACTGGCCCAAGTTGGCACCATCATTGCGCTCTTCTCTGGCGAGGCAGATCAGTCGCCGGCTTCTGGACGGCCACTCACTGCGGCTGCTGGCCGCTCACGCTGGCTGCTGGCTACATACCGTAGCCCATGGCAACCCACTGCCACAGGGGCTGCAGCCTACGCCGTCGCCAGCGACTCATGGCAGCCCAGCTCCAGGTTGAGCTGTTGTTCAGCATCTTAGCTGTGGAGGGCAGTGTCACTGGCCCTCATATGTGGGATCCGAACCGGGGTCCTCTGGCATCCCAAGCGAGTTCTTAACCATCGCGCCACTTGGCCGGCCCTCTTAGGTCATTTTTAAGAATTTTTAAGTGTTAAGGACCTAACACTATCAAATGTTTATTTTTCCATATTAACTTTACTTTCGACTTTTCAAGCCTTAGAAAATATTTGCTATTTTTATTGAACTCAGGGAGAATTAACACCTTGACACTGAGCTATCCTATCTAAAAGTAAGGAATGTTTAAGTCTACTTCAGGAATGTTTGGACATTTTTCTCATATTGTTTTTGCACATTTTTTGTAATCTTATTCTAGGAAAAGCCGCTTCTCAATTTTCATGGATACCATATTTGTGAATTCACCTATTCCTAACATTTACTCCAAAATCAACACTCAAGTCATTTTGCAAATATGGATATGCTCAGAATGGTGAGAATGTGACTCATCTTTCTGTCTTTTTCTGCTCTTAGTGTAAAAGCTTGTCCTTTTTGTTGCATATTTAGTACTGTGTTTTTCACATTTTTGTGCTTACTGTTAATTTCACTGTTTAAAGCCCCAAGTGTTGTCCTGAAGTGCCGCTTGGATGCTCCTACGTGCAAGTAGGCTGATGCATGACAGAGAAAATGTGCTAGGCCAGCGTCACTGAGGTGGGCAGTGCTTCCACCAGAAGCTCCTTGTCACTAAATCAACACTGTGTATTAAATAAGGTGTCTCTAAACAGAATCACACATAAAATGTAACATATTGATCAGTTGGTGAAAATGCGGTGACCAGAGACTTGCAGGAACCTACCCTGTATTTCCCCCTAAGGGCAATGGGTCAGTATTTGCAAATTCAGTGTTAGAGGTGACTTTACAGAACTAAGCTGTAAGGATGAAATTCAGGAAATCAATAACACACTTAGACTCAGCTGGTTTGCAGTTTAACTCACTGCGTAGCGCTATCTAGCCACCTGTGATTAGACTTGGTTTGTTTGCAGTTTGATCCTCCTTGATATATTTGCTGTTTTCTCTTTGTTTCTTCCCTCACTGATTAACTTAAGAACCGTGTTCCCTTTCTCAAGGCTACCCATACCTTGTTAATTAATAACATCCTAAAGTGAAAAGAGCAATTTCTTAATTCTCAGGTGCCCAGACACCGGAATACAATTTGCAACTTTCTTGCAGTTTTTACTAGTGACACTATAAAGCCCCAGGCCGTGAATACCAAGTCTGAGTTCAGAGTCTGGAGATAACATCATCTTCAAACAGGCCAGATCCCAGGAAGCGATGTCAGCCCTCAAACCAGCCTGACTCCCTCTTTCCTACGTAAGAAAAAGCTAACCTGAGTTAGGAGAAGCTGTCCACTATGAGACTCTACCCTGTCAACCCCTTCCCTCCCCACCGGTGTTTTTCGTCTTACAACCCATGGCAGCCATCATCTTTAGACACTGCCATGGGCATTCTCTCTGCCCGAACTTTAATAAAACTTTCCTGCTCTCCCACTTTTTAGAGTCTGTGAATGCTTTCACTGTCTGCGAATTCCACACCAGAACATAACTGCCATGGGTAATAAGAATCAACTATATTTTATCTTCTTTGCTGTTACTGTAAATTAGGTTTTCTCTATCAATATACCTTCTAATTGATCATTATTGGTGTATATGGAAACTATTGATTTCTGTATATAAAATTTCTATCCTGAGTTATTTTTATTATTTGAATTAGTACTATCATTGATTCTCTCAGGTTTTTCAGGTATAATCTTTTATCATGTGCAACATAATTTTACTTCTTCTTCAATTCTATCTCCCCAATTAATTTCTCTTGTCTAATTGTGTTGGCTACAACTCCTCTGTCCCACCTCACCTTTTATAAGGACAGTTTTTCATATATAGGAACTGCTCTGAGTTGGTAATGGACTATGTCATTGATCTATAGACCCCTAGAGTTGGAACTTAGAGGCAATGTTGGTGACTCTGTCACTTGAGGCATGGATCTTTGTTATATCACTCAAGTGGTCATCCAGTCTCTTCTTGATCTTATGGTAAGAGCTGTCTCCCTCTTTCAGGGACTTGGCCTGTATCCATCCCACATAGCTCTGTGTGGCTGTCAATCACTCCATCCCGATGTCCCACCCTGGCTTATGATCCAGGCCAATTGCATAGGGTGGCCATAAAATCTGGATGCATAGCATTGTTACTATTATTTTTTTTAACAGATTGAACCTTTGTTATTATTTCTGGCATATGCTAAACATGCAGATTTATTCAATGACAATCAAACAGAGGAATCACCTAAGTCAATGCACATGATGCACACACTGCAGCCTGAGGCTGTCTCACCTTGTTTGTTTCTCAGAGATCATTGCCTATGCCCAATGTGTTGGAAATCGTTGTTACATACATTTTATCAGGTATTTCAGCTGTTCCAGGCAGAGGAGGGGTGATCCAGTTCCTGTTATTTCACACTGGCTGGAAGTGCAAATACACATCAAACTGGGCGTTATCAATGAAGGGTGACTGGTCATCTAGTGGTTAGGATTCGGCGCTCTCTCTCAATGAAGGGTGACACATTGAACATATCATTTAACGTCATCGAGCATTGTAATGCAATATCAATAAACTATTATTATATATATATATATTTGTCCTGTAGTCTGTCACCCCTGCACCCTGTGAAGATGAAGAGAGTAGAATAGAGAGAAGGAAACCAACCACCTTTGAAAAGTCTGATGGTCTCTCTGGAGCCTGGCACACTTAGCACTCAATTGCTTGCTGAATAATTGAATGAATGCATGCATGAATGAATGACTGTCACACAATGAATGGTTTCTTTCCTGCCCCACCAGTTCTCCACAGTGCAGACCAAACCCAAGAAACCACTCCAGAGCCTTCCTGCCTGGGAGAAACTCTGGGAGCTGGGTGGCAGCACAACTCCCACACTGTCCCTGCCTTGTTCTGGATCATGTCCTCGCTCCTCAGTTCCTTCCTCACTGCATTACTACATTTAACCTGATGCTGAGCTCATGTCCCTTTTTCTTTCACATTTTTGGAAGTGGATCCCTCTCCTTTAAGTTCTTGGTCATGACCCTGGTGACCTCCTAGCTTTCAGGAATGTGAGGATCACTTTTTCTTTTTAACTTAAGATTTTTATTTAAAAATATAGCTAGAATACAACATTATGTCAGTTTCAGGTGTACACCATAGTTGTTCAGCATTTATATAGAGCATCACTTTTAGTTAGCTTGTGACTTTTTAGTGTTAGAACACTGCACTAGCTTTTCTATTTGAAAAAAGCATCCAATATTTTTCTTATTAATAATCTGTACCATGTCCCAAAGCTATAATTGACTAGAAGAAGAGAATTTTGGAATGCTCTTTCATTTTTGAAATTAATAAAACTAATTTTACTAAGAAATTAATGAATAGAAGTGAATACTTTTATTTTATTGCTAAAACGTGTTCAAAGAAAATAGTATCAAACAACCCAATAGTTTTGAAATTTTTCCAATGTAAGAGTTTTTATTCTGGCTCCGTGCTCAGTTAGAGGTACCTATAACAGACTACAGACAAAAATAATTAGGGAGGGCTCAATAAAAAGTTTCAGATAACAGTAAAATAGGGTATGTTCAGTCTTGCAGCTCTCATAGAAGTTACTGGGTCTCAATTTCAGTCCTAATATTAAATGATAAAATCCCCAATTCATATGAAATAATCAATTTAAAACAAGACTTCAGTCTTGGATGGAAGTCTACCTTTGTTACAAACAGCAGGCAGGGGTGGATGAAGGAGGGCGGTCTTACCTCAGCAGAGGGGCTGAGGTCTGGGCTGCCTTGGAGGGATGTTGGCTCTTAAAGAAAGCTGTCATAGACTGCTTTAAGGTTTCTCTGCGACAGTCCTCAGCCCTTTGCTGCTGTGGGTGGCTCTATGAGTGCAGGGCGGGGCTGCTCAGGTGGAGGTGTGGCAGCGACAGCCTGGCTGGCTCCTAGGCCCAGGGCCAGGGACCTTGTCTGGAGAGGTGGGTGTCAGCATTACTTAAGGGTGTTAGAATTTTTGCTGTTTTGGGACCTAAACTGGACAGGAAACTGGGGATTGACCTTGCGTGCGCTATTCGTGAGATTTCAGGGTGTGTGTTCCGGAGATAAGTGATGTCGTCCCCCTCCCACCTTGGACTTGAGGTATCTCTTGGGGTAGGACTCTTGGGACCTGTTGCCATGAGAAGGGTCATCTGAGTCCGAGGGCACCACCTCCTGGGGAGGCAGACTCTTGGCAGGTTTCTTTTTCTTCCTTCTAGGGTTTTCCTCTCTCAGCTCTCCTAAATCTGTAGCATCAGCTTCTTTGATTGGTCGTATTAGGAAAGTTGAGTTTTTCATGTCCACGTCTGCCCTAGAGAGAGAGAGAAATGAGTGTTAGTTACCCTGGTCTTGACAGCTGCTATGTTTCCAGAAATGTCCAAGCCAAGAGATAGCAAAGGTGGACAAGGATATGGAGAAAAGGGAACTCTCATGCACTGTTGGTGAGATTGTAAATTGGACAGTCACTATGGAAAACAGTATGGAGTTTCCTCAAAAAATTAAAAATAGGGCCAGCCAAGTGGCTCATTGGTTAAGAGTTGGCTTGAGAGCATGAGCTCTGAGTAGCAGGGCTGCTGGTTCAAATCCCACATGGGCAAGTGACACTGCGTCCTCTACAGCTAAAATGGTGAACAACAGCTCGACCTGGAGCTGGGCTGCTGTGAGTCGCCTGCAACGGTGTAGGCTGCAGTGGGGCTGCAGTGGGCTGCCTTGAGCTACCGTGAGTGGCAGGCAGTCAGTGTGAGTGGGTGGCAGCCGGCGTGAGCTGCTGTGAGCCACCGTAAGTGACCATCCAATGGCCAGCGACTGATCTGCCTCAGCCGGGAAGAGCACAATGATCACAATACCAACATGGGTCAGTGAAGCGACATCCTCCACAACTAAACTGAAGAACAAAAGGACAGCAACTTGTCTGTTCCCCTTCCCCAATTGCCCAACACGGTTCCCTCCCCCAATTCCCCAATAAAATCTTTAAAAATAAATTAAAAATAGAATTACCATATGACACAGCAATTCAACTACTGGGTATTTATCTGAAGGAAATGAAATCAGTATATTGAAGAGATATTTGCACTCCCATGTTCATTGCAGCGTTATTGACAATAGCCATGAAATTGAAGCAACCCAAGTGTCTATGGATGGATGAATGGATAAAGATGTAAAATCTCTATCTTCCCATATGTGTGTGTGTTTGTGTGTGTGTGTGTGTGTGTGTGTGTATAATGGATTATGTAGCAGTAAAAAAAGGAAATCCTATCATTTGTGACAACATGGATTGTCCTTGAAGGCATATGCTGAGTGAAATATGTCAGATATAAAAAGACAAATACTGTATGATCTCACTTATATGTGAAATATAAAATAAACGAAACTCATAGGAACAGAGTAAAATGGTGGTTGCCAGGGGCTGGTGCTGAGGGTGGGGGAAATAGAGAGATGTTGGTCAAAGAAAATATACTGGACTATTTATTTATCTAGAAATGTTGTCCGTCAGAGACGGCATCTTGGGAGCACCTTGACCTAATTTGGCCCAGTTTTGGAAACTCGCCTTCCACAGAGCCTTCAGGGTAAGTTAAGGACATCGGCTGCCTGGTGTTAACCCATATTTTGTTCCCATAACCACTGTCTGCCACCTTGATCACCCAGTCTTCATTCTGAATAACTTTGACCATAGCTGCTTCAGATCCTTTTAAAAATTGTCAAGAAAAAAATATTAATGTAGTAGGAAAATATTTTTAGTTATTTCTCAATAGAAAATTCCATTGCTCAAATCCCGTGATACTTTTCGAAGACTGGCTCAGAAACTCAGGGGGTAATTTCCAAGAGAGATTAAAATTTTGGTCTTTACACATCATTAGGAGAGCTATTAAAAAAAGAAAAAAATAAACCCTCAAATAACGGGTTGGTGAGGATGTGGAAAAATTGGAACCCTTGTGCACTGTTGATGGGAATGTAAAATGGTGCAGCTGCCATGGAAAACAGTGTGGAGATTCCTCAAAATAGTATAAATAGAACTACCAGTGATCCAGCAATCCTACTGCTGGGCATACACCCACAAGAATGAAAGCAGGCACACAAACAGTTAGTTATCTATACACCCATGTTCATAACAGCATTATGCATAATAGCCAAAAGGTGGAAGCATCCTAAGTGTTCATTGATGGACAAACAAAATATGGTCATACATACAGTGAAATATTGTTCAGCCTTTAAGAAAGGAAGGAAGACTGGCACTTGCTACATGGATGAACCATGAGGACACTATGCTGAGTGAAATACGCCAGACACAAAATGACACATATTGTGTGATCCCACTTATATGAGGACCTAGAGTAGTCAGATTCACAGAGACACAAGTAGAATGATGGCTGCCAGGAGCTGCGAGAGGGGGAATGGGGAGTTAGTGTGCAGTGGGGACAGAGTTTCACTTTGGGAAGGTGAGAAATGTTCTGGAGATGGGTGGTGGTGATGGTTGCAAAATAATGTGAATGTACTTAATGCCACTGAAATTATGCTTAAAAATGGTTAAAACAGTAAATTTTATGTTATGTATATTCTACCATAATAAAAAAATGGACTGAGCAATAGCAGTAACATTGGAAAAAAGGCTCCCCAGGAGGCCACAAAATTACCTTTAAATATAGGTAATCCATAATGCCTGTGTGGGTATGTAAGTTCTGTGAGGCCAAGCTCCTGGAGACTCATCTTGAAATCACACCACAAGGTGTTAGTCACCAGCTCTGTTCTCTGGGATCTGCAGTTTTATCCACCATATTACCATCAATTATCCCTCAAGCTGCTACCTCCCTCAAGAGCAGACTAAGTTGGCATATACTATTTCCCATGTATTAGGATTGGTCGTGGTCCAGCGTCTAACCTATAACCTCTGAGAAGAGCAACAAACAAGGGGGAGTGGGAAGTAGAGTTTTTCAGGTTTACCAATAGCAACCAACAAGTGAAGGAGGGCAGAGGCCTGCCTACCCACCTGAAGGGCCCCAGGAAGATGACCTTGGAAGGAACTCAAGAAGAACAGCAAGAAAGAGCAAGAAGCAGTGTGTGTCCAGCCCTCAGCACAGGACTGGGCATGTGACTACCCGAATAGTTAAATTCTGGGCAGATGATCATGAAATAGGAGGTGTCCTTGTTATGCAAACATGCAAATAATATATTGTTAAGTGGTAGGAAGTTACAAGACAGCATATATGTTATATTTTCATTTTTGTTATTGAGAGTGTGAATGCATAAGGATAGTGGAAGTCTTTGCATCAATCTGTTAATAGTTGCCTCAGGGAAATGGATTCCAGTAGAATTGTCACTTTCTCTACATTTAAAACATTTTTTGTGACATCGGTATTAAGGGAGAATATAGCTACCATGTCTTCCAGTGCTTTGGCAAAACCTCAGATGCATGGCCTTCTGGCCAAGTGTCTGCGATTTCATATTGTTGGAGCAATCATTGTTTTCCCTGGGGATTGCAGCTTTCTATAAGTTTGTTGTGACTGAACCAAGGAAGAAGGCATATGAAGATTTCCACAGAAATTATGATTCCATGAAAGATTTTGAAGAGATGAGGAAGGCTGGTATCTTTCAGAGTGCAAAGTGATTTCCGAGTGTAAAGAATTTGAGTTGACTTCCATGGAAGTTTGTCACTGACCTGTGTTCCTGAAGTATGAAACATGGATATTTGGGCTAAGGGATAGTTTCTCTTGGTAAATAAACAATTAAATGTTGTGGAAAATAAAT
>NW_017731660.1:1586097-1595718 GCF_001890085.2 Hipposideros armiger | reverse complement strand
TATATATATATATAAAATATAAATGGTGATTACTTTTCAAATGTGGGACTATGGATGGTTTTTATATTCCTTTTGCTTTTAATTTCTAAATTATATTAACTATGCATTATTTTGGAATAAGGATAAAACAATACAAGCTGTCATGATTAGAATAAAAAGCAGAGTGGGATTTTGGTCAAGGAAGAGCCTTTACAACCACCAAGCAGACGCCCACGGCCACCCTCTTGTACTCTCCAGAATGACTGAGGCTGGCCAAGTTCACAATGTCCCACGAGGACATGTCCCCTTACTTGGGGTGGGCAGAGTAGGTGTGGCCCTGCTGTGAAATCTCTTATCCACCAGCCCATGGCCCTCACTCTGCTTGGCCCAAACCCACTCTGGAAAGGGGAAGGGCACCATGCCCGACTCAGCCAGTGGACATTCTCCATCAGCACGTGTGACAGGCCCTGATAAAAGGCTTTTTTTTTTGCCCTATCTCATACCAAAACTGAGTTAAATTAAGTGTTCTATTAGTCATTTTAGGCTACAGATTTGGTTAAATACTATGACAAATAGACCAGATCTGTGGGGAGCAGGATGGGGGCCAGGCACTGACCCCTGTTGGCTCTACAGAGCAGCTGGTTGGTCTTCTGGGGAGAGAGTGCTGAGCCCTTGCTCCCTGCTCTCCTCTGGGGAAAACCCATCTCATTCACTTGGTCGAGCACTGTCAGCTTGCCCATCTTCTCGCTGATTTCCTGGGACCTGATTTCTATTCGCCCTAAGTGTATTTCTGTCACCAAGGCTGTCTTAGAACACAAAGAACAGGAGGACCTGTGGGGTAGGCACTGAACAGACATTTGATGAGGCCCCTGAGTTTGAACAATGGAAAAGGCAGAAAATGGAGAGACTGGTAAGAAATGCCAACCAAACTGCTGCCACTGGCTCTCAAGGTTAACAAGTCTCTGTGACTCTGTGTTCTCTGTTCCTGGTACCAGGTCACCACAACACGCGTTCTGACAATGGGCAATAGCATGTGTCCCTCTAGATAACACAGAACATTCACACACACAGGGCTACAGTTGAGCTGCTGTTTTCCAGGGCTTTGCTCCAGCAGAGGAAAGGGGGCTCCTGCCCTGACCAGAGGGGACCAAGGGAGCTAATGACACACAGAGGCCTGTTGACTTCAGAGGCACAGCTCCTTCTAAGGGAAAAGTCATCTGTAGGGACTGGGCGAGATTATGGGAAGTGCTGAATCTTGACGTTTCAATCAATTACTTAACGTCACTGCTGTTGGGAAGACAATGTGAGGCCACGCTACACAAAGAAAAGGGACAAGTGTTACAGGAGTTATAATTTCCTTTGAGACATACTCCTAAATCCAAATAGCTTGTTGGAAAATTACTAAACTGCTCAGAGAAAAATACGAGAGGCCAATATTCTGTGTAATAGGAATTGAGAGCTGACCATAGACAGACAAACCACTCTGGACCCAGGAGAGGGTCTCCCCTCCCATAGAATCACACACAGCCAGGTCCTGAAGACATAGAATTGCAGTCTCATGTCAAGGGCTGGACATTCCTTGCTTTTAGGAGCTCAGTGCCTGGCCTCCTCCTCCTGATGCCCATTGCTTTTTCTGGAGCGCAGACAAAATGATTAGCCCAATGTGACTTTCCTGAGATCACACTTTCGAATGTTGCTAATTTTTTAGCGAAATCCAACTCTCTTGAAAGTGAGTTTTCCCAAGGAAGGGCATTGGCGGTAACCCGCCCAACCCGTGCTCTGTCAAGAAGGAAGCCAGGGTGTACCTCAGCTCTATGGGGACAGATGTCTAGGCAATTACAGGACACCAGTTGTGTGGATTCCTATAGGGCCTGCCAGAGGTGCCCTACCCAGGGGAGCACATGGTTCCCAGCCTGTGGGTGGGTGAGTAGAACATGGTAGAGGCACTTCCCTTCACTGGAGAAAACTGGAAGCCAGAGCATCAAACCCACCAGACATGCTTCCTGGGCAGCAGCCAAGGCCACAGCCTTCTCATGTGAGCAGAACCCCAGGGGAGTGGTCAGGGGAGAACTTGGGGCCTTGAGTCTCTGCTGGTGAGGAGAGAGGATGCTAAATGGGGGGAAAGTCCTCCTAGGAGGTCTGCTGGCTTCTTGGAGTTATTGAGAAGATGAAATGGGAGAAATGATCTGTGTGTTCTCTAAATGGAGATGGTTATAGGCAGATCAGGTCATAGTTTTGCTCAGAACAGATCTAACTGATGCCGTGAAATGTGCTGATGGGAAGGTATGATCACAGCTTCACTCTATTTCACATGATAAATGCAGTGATACTACAGTTCTCTCCTTTCAGAACCAGTTATTGGGAATTTAGCGGAATGAATAATGTATTTTGCAAGCCAACCTTGCTAAGTCGTCAAGAATCATTTAGTGTCAAATTTTGAGTTGAAAATGAAATTTGCATCACTGCTGGCCATATTCAATCAATTTTGAACCCTTTACCACCTAAATACTTTCCTTCCTGTCTTTCATTGTGCACCACCTTCAGTTAGGAACCAGAGAGGGGCCTGCAGAAAATACACTCAGTAGTCCCAAACTGAAGGCCCTCAAGAAGGAAGAAAGGGTAGGGGCAAAGGGTGGAGAGCTGGATGTCCGGTATGCTGGTCACCCTGCTGTTTGGGGCCATGTACCCCTTGTCTTATCAAACCCAAATGAATGGTTATAGTGGGTTCTATATTTTAAAATTAAATTTAGCCAAATGATGTACAGTTGGAGGACATTTCTTTGATAGCCCATGAAGAAAACACCAGGATTTTTTAAAAAAATTAATGTTCTCATCCTGTATAAGGGTGTGAAGACTTACTAAAGAACGAACAAAGGGAGGGGGAGCTCCTAACAAGAAAGGACTGAGCAGAGGAAATCCCAGTGTAGAAATAAAATAAGATGTCCACCTTTATTCTGCATGCTCACGTCTGCCAGCCCTGATTACAGAAACAAAGACAGACTAAAGTTTGAATTTAGTGGGCTGGAAGTGACCTCTGTTTAGGAGAACTAAATGCAGGCTCTTGCTAGTAGAGAGGCAGCCAGAGCAAAAACCCACTGGTCAATGAACACTTCTGCTGGGGAAAGCCCTAGAAGCTTAGGTAGATAATTGGCAGCAAAGAGCTTTCAATAGGCCCCGGGGTAGTACTAAGAGAGAAAACAATAAAGGCATTTCTCAACACAGAAAGAATTGGATTTTAATTCTCAAATAGTGATTGACAGTGTTGAGTTTAGTGAAAATAGTCAATCCCTAGACACATCTATTCATGCTCCTTTATAATGTACTATACTTTGGATGTCATACTGCTTGAATAAAATTTTAAGAGTAACAAAAATATGCTATTATTTTAAATGAAAATTATACTCATCTAGGAGAAGAACGCAAGGTTGGAGCATATATGTCAGTAGTTATAGCTCCAGGGACCTTCTCAGGGCACTACGCACCCCACAAGCAGCCCTGCTGGGCGCCACTCGCATGCAAACTTTATTGGTTCAGTCTTCAAATTGTGGTTGGGCACATCCTGTGAGCTGCACCCTAGCCCCCTCTTTCCGGGACTCATGCCAAATGGGAGTGATGACCATGAATGCACATGGCCCCTCACACAAGGGAAGATTCCTGTAAGGAAACCTCTGCAGGATGAAGGGGGTTCCCCTCACTAACAGAACAGCTGGAGTCCCTGCAGAGTGGTGCTGATGCTCAGGTTCAGTGCTGGAGTTCCCAGGAGGCTGAGGGCAAAGAAGTGAGGCCAGGAAGGCAGGCCTGAGTCTGACCAGCAAAAGGCTAAGCTAGGATAAGAAGGGGCACGGAGAGGGTTCTGAGGGATGTTTAAGTTGGGGAGGGGCCATGGGAAGTTTGCCCCTCAGGAGGACAGGAGGACAGGAGGACAGGTGGGACTGGCAGGAGGAGGCTGAAGGCAGGGGCCTTGGGAAATGAGAGCACCTGACCTAAGGCAGCGGGTCTGAGGGTCCAGCAGAACTGAGGAATACTTGCAAGTTAAAATCAACAGAACCTGGAGGCCAATGGGTGTGGGGGGAGAAGGACAAGAAGAAACCCAAGACAACACCAGGTTTCTACTTGGATGACTGTGTCTGGGGGTAGGATGTGAACTGAGACAGGGAGGAGGGAGAAGGTTAGCAGAGCTCCAACTGTGATTTCAGCTGTAGGTGTGCTGAGTTTGAGACTGTGCTCTTGGGTGGATGGAGGGAAATAACAGGTTCCTGCCATGTGCTGGCTTTACACCAGGCCTGGCAATGACCGTCTCCAGTCCTCATGCCACCCTAACCTTCGACAAGGAATAAGCTCAGACATAAGCAAGCCACCCAAGGGCACAAAACCAGATGAGGGTGGGGCTAGGATGTGACCCTGGCCTTAGTTCCAATGCCACCTGGGTAGCTTTTAACAAAACCCATCCCAAGCACAGGACTACAATTCTGACACAAGGGCCCAGGGGCAGCCTGGGTTGGAGATGGTGTTAGAGGTCCTTAGTGTAAACAGAGTCATGGAAGCAATGGGTGTGGGTGCCATCAGCAGGGAGAAAATCCAGAGACAGGAGGAGCCTCAGATCCTGGATCCCATTCCTCAGCCCATGTTCAAAACCCACTTTTACCTCCAAGGCTATGGCTGTGACTGCAGCCTCAGTGCCCCTGGTTGGTCCCATGGACTCAGGCTTTTGCCCGCTCACTGTCCAGGCCTCGCTTTAACCCACCCCTGCAGCTTTTAGCAATGCTACTGCCTCAGATAAAAATGTGTTCACCCCACAGCAGCCCCTGGAACCCCACCACACATACACACACACACTCACCTGGGTAGGACCAGCCAGGGCCAGCACCCCACACCCCCCACACCAGGGGAGAGGCAGACAGGTCCTGATTGCAACTAACTGTGCTTTACGGTCAGATTCCATTAGGAGGCCATGCAGCCTTACAAGAAAAAGGGGAATGACTCCTTCTGATTCATGACAGGAGTGAAGGTTTTTCTGAAAGGTCAGCAGGGTAATGTGGGATTTGAGGTCAGAACCAGACAAAGCAGCAGTAGGGTAAGGTGCGACATTGAAGGAAGAATCATCACAGAACCACATGCTACATAGGAGGTCCTCCACTTACACTTTTCTCCCCAAGTAATTTGAGATCATGGACCTCAATTCAGAAATTGATTAAAGGTGCGAAGATGTAAATAAAGTTCAGGGAGTGAAAAATTGGGTTCACTTACACTTTCGGATCCTCCTCAAGTGGGGGTGACTTTATGTGGGAGCAGGAGAGAGCGTACTTGTTTTGGCTGATCTTAATCAGTGCACTGCGAAGGCAAAATTCCTGTAATGACACCAAAGCGGTCACTCCTTTAAATCAAACAGGTCCACAATGTACATGACATTCATTCTAGCTCGACCCACTATAATAGCTACTAGCCACGATCCCATTCCGGGTGATGCTTCCAGGTGCAGTTTAAAGCAGAGCCTCATTTGATAATTAGATGTTGAATAAAAGTAACCATTGAGTCCTCTCTGTGTCTTCTCCACCACATCCCGGGTCATTTGCTAAGCCATCCACATAAGATATAGTGGGTGCACGCACACACATTCTCTCATATCACCATCTTCCCATCTTTACTCCACACTTGGCCATCTCTTTGCTGGACTTAGAAACTGTGACCCACCCCTTGCTGAATGCCCCACCTTCAGCCCCATGAGTCTCCCAGCATCTCCATCAGAACTGTCTTCAGTGTCCCCCTTACCAACCACCATGCCACTCTGGTCTCCAGGGCCCCACTGCCCTATGGGTAAATTCTAAGGTCCTTCCCAGGGCTCTCTTGCTCAGGGATCCTGGGCCAACTACTTCATCTCTCCCCACACCCTGGGAACATGCCCAGGGACATCTCTTCAATTGTCCCTTGATTTGCTTTCTCCTCTCTTGCCTGGTGGATATCCCCAGAGCAGTGCCACAGGGCACAAAGTCTCCCATTCGCTGCCCTTACAGACTGCCTCTTTACTGTCATCTGAATGCTCCGGGGAGTCCTTTTTCTTTCAGGGCTTTTTCTCACTCTGTCAGAATGGATTCAGTTCTCCTGGGGCCACTGACTCAGATGATCTCAGTCTGTGTCCTCAATCCTAAAATTCATTTACCACAACCCCTCCCTGGTGGATATACCTCATGCAACAGTCCAGGAATGACTGGCTATGTTTACTCTGGATACTAGGCAGTCAGACACAGGGTTTAGGGTGCAGACCATGTAGCCAGGCTGCCTGGGTTCAGGTGCCTGTTCTGTGGCTCCTATGTGACTTCACCTCTCTGCTTCAGTTTACTTCTCTGACAATGGGAATAATAACAGTCCCCCCTCACATTGTTCCGAGCACTCAGTTGTTCACTACAGGTAAAGCAGTTGGACCGGTACCTGCTGCACAAAGTAAGTGCTTTATAAAGTTAGCCACTATGATTTTGTTTGCTGCTTTTTGATTGCCAACCTATTTTCCAGGCATAGTAAGTGATCCATCCAGGCAATGCTATTTCCATTAGAAATGTCATGCATTCAAGGAATTTAAAAAGCAGTTGTGAGAACCTTCTTTTCATCGGGGGCTGTGCCAGGGCCTGAGAGGGATGGGCCACAGGTGGGAGGCTGGTGAGAAAGCCAATGTGGGAAGCGGGCAGTCCAGTGTGCAGGGGACCCTGAGGACCACAGTAGGAAGTCACAATTGCGCAGTCTTTTGGGTGCCAAGAGTGTGCATGGAAAGAAGATGGGGAGGGTGATAGGAAGAATTAAAACCCAAAGGCTTTAAAAAGCCCACTATGTTCAGGAAGCAGTGAGCCTCCCATGTACTGGAAGCCATGCTCACGGGGCAGGCAGGCCATGTTGGGGCCAAGCTGGGCTTTTCCTTGAGTTAATGATGTGTGTATGTGTGTGTGTGCACACGCGCGTGTGTGTGTGTGTGTGGGGGGCGGTGGAGCAGTGGACATCAGGCAGGCAAGTGACATCATCAGGTTTGTAAACTGCTAAAGATTTTTTCTAAAACTTCTAGGAAAATATGTAGGGAAGGCCTGCAGGGGAGTGTAAGGCAGGAGTGGTGGGTCTGAGCAGCAGGGAAGTGAGAGAGGGTGGTGCTGTAAGAATGGGGAGGATGCTGAGAGGCCACATGAGCCCCCAGCAGTCGGTGCAGAATGCGAGCCAGAAAGCCCACTTGGTGAGGAGTTAGGAGGCCATGGCCACCCTAGCAAGGGCAGACTTTGTGTCACAGAATCTTAACCATAGGGGTGGGTGCACAGGAGGATAGATGAGTAGATACTGCCAAAGAAACTATTCTTTCAAGATGGCTGGCAGTGCCAGGAAAGAGTGAGATGTGGCCTGCAAGGAGGGCGGGGGTTAAAGAAGCCACCTCCTGCCCCACAAGAAAGTCCCTTTCTAAGAGAAAGTCAACTTACTCTCCGGTTGTTGCACTTCAAAACTGTGTAGAATTTATCTTCGGCCACATCATGATTTGGAAGTGCTATGACAATGGCAGGGACATAGAAGTCAAATCCATTGGGTATCACAATTTTGGCAAACACGTAGTCGCCAACCTGTAGATGACAGCATATTTTGCAACAAACATTTTGCTTAAAGATCTTATAGACAATATTAATATAAGTTCATTTTAAAACACCTCAAGATGAAGCAAGTACTGATGCTAAAATTCAAATGCATATTTTTTATCAGTTAGAAAGTCAGTAGCTCCAAAATTCTTTGTGCTCATTGGGCCACAGCTGGAATTTTGTGATTGGTTTGGGCAAGTCCCATTCTAGAAGGACATCATCTCCTGGCTAGGGTCCCAGGCATAGCAAGATGGAGAGGGGTCTGGAAACATATCCTACCTACTAAGACTGGTGGAAGGAACCTGGGGTGTTTCACGTGAAACCCAAGGAGAGATAGGAGCAGTGTCTTCATATATACGAAGGGCTACCACCCAGACACAGGAAAGGGGTTTGTTTAACGTGGCTCTAAGTACACAGCTGGACTCCATGGGCAAAAGTTACAAAGAGATAGCTTCCAGCAGAATGGAAATCTTGGAAAGCAGCACACAGAGGCTGCTAGGCATTTGTCAGCTGAAAAGGATCCATCATCAAAGGAAAGTGTGCTGATGCACCCTAGGTCTGGCTGGGGAAGGTGGGAACAGACAGCCAGGTAACACCTCGTGAGTGCACTCAGTACACTTCCTCTTGGCTCACCCTATCCAGGAAACTGCTGCACTGCAGCTCTGGGGGGCTCTCTCTACTCTCCAGCCTTGGTTTCAAGGAAAGCACTATCTCTGCCCTTGTTTTAAATCTATTTTAATATACTCTTTTGCAGTTACAGTTTCAAGAGCACTAGCAGCTATAGTATCTCCCATCCCTGACCGCCTATTATCTGGGAAGGGACAAGCACAATTGTGAGCTACTTCACAAGGTGTTAGCAGATCAGGGCCATGTGCAAAGAAATCGCCAGGTCAGGGCTCAGAGAGCCTGGGGCCACTGTTCTTCCCTCCCAAATGCAAACCCTATGCAGGAGCCCAGCCAGATGTGCAGCCAAGGGCCCCACAGTGGTGGTGCCATCCTCTGAGCACTGGGAATGGTGAAGAGGGGCAGGGAGCAGATACCTGGAGCAGCGGGCAGGGCATGGCACCCCCCACAGGTGTGATGAAGGAGATAGGCACCACCTTGGTATCTCCGTACCTGAAGCCAACCAGTGCATGGGTGGGGCTCACACACTTCTTCACAACCCCTGGAAGGAATCATATTTAAAAGAAAATATAGACAAATAATGTCTGTTCCATTAGGCTGGCCCCAAAGGAACCAGTTGGCACAAGGGAACCAAAGTGGCACTAAGTCATCCCACTTAGCCTGTTTATATCAATGTGCCCCTTTGGTCTCTCTCTAGATGATGCTGGTCTGGAGTGGGCTGAGCTGGGTGGCACAGAGGATATGCAGAAGCTTGCTCATCCAGCATCCCCAGCAACCATCCTGAGTGGGGCCATCGTTCCTGGAAACAAATATCCTCTTCCTGGACATTTCTTACCATCTGGTTTCCTCATCTACTTATTTTAGCAATATTTCCTTCTATAATGCTTAGATATAGAAAATCAATGTTGTTAAATTGTGAAAGTGAAAAGGAAATGTGAACTCCCATCACCAGCTTTTCATTAACACTAGATAAATGAAAAGGTAACTGAGTGCATCCCACAGCTTCCCTAAAATAAATAACCAAAAAAAGGAGAAAAGAAAAAAGAAACCAGGTGTTTCCTTGTCTTTCACTTCTCAAAGAGATTATTATAACAGGAAAAGAAAATACTTGTGGTAATCTTCACATAGTTTGTCATTTAGCCTAGCTGAAGTGTATTTTCCCATTATAAAGAGATTATAAATATTGAGGGGAAGTTTTGACACAGACACTTCCCCGCACAGTGACAGCTGTGAGACAGAAATGTGTCCGTCCCCACGGGGCTCCTGCAGCATGAATGCCTGGCACCCCCAGCTCACACACCAGCCTTGGCCAAGTCCCATGTCCTTTTATGTGGCAAAGAAACAGCTGCTGATTTCATCTCAAGTCCATGTCTTTTGTTTTAAATAACCAAAGAAATGAAAACTTTGAAACACACACACA
>NW_017731660.1:1578050-1586060 GCF_001890085.2 Hipposideros armiger | reverse complement strand
CACACACACACACACACACACACACACACACACACACGAAAACCAGCCTTCCATTGTGTGTGCTTTCTTATGAAACTAAAATGTTCAACTTGGTTTTTGAAATATTCTTTACACATTATTCACACATTTCCTACCATAAACAGACTTTACCCTTTTAATTAGAAAAGCCAACACTACTTTTTAGAAAGAATTCCTATTATGGAAACAATGGAGACACTCCACCCTCACCTCCAACCACCATGGTTCAGGGTCAGGATCTGGGCCACGAAGACGGCCACACTGGTAGAGTGACCCTCCTCCCATTCCTAGCCTTTGGGATTTGGCACAATCCACCTTACACCGGCGCTACGCAGTTTTCAGCTGTCTGCAGAAGTCCAGCAGTTGAGACAGAGACTGCATGGCCCCCAGAGTTGAAATCATTTTTTCTCTGCCTCTTAGGAAAAAAGTCTGCTGCGCCTGCTCTACCTGATTAGGCCTGGACGTCTTGGTATTATTTAGTACAGCCTCTTCTTAGTTCCTTCAGTTCTCTTTTCTTCTTTCGACAGTCTCTGCTGATGTGGGCCTTTGTCCATCTCCAGAAATCAGTGAGCTTTCTTGCGGCCTAACTGGGAACCAGCCTCACAGCGCAGATACCCTGCTGGGCTGGCTGTGCTCCCTCCTCCACCCCCTTGAGTTAGGGCTCTCTTCTGTCCTTGCTCCTTCTCCATCTAATTAAGGAGCTGCTACCATTTCTATGTCCTAATTTAGGATCAGCTTCCAATTTTGGGCTTCCCTGACACTGCAGCTTTTCTCTGCCCTCACCTCCAGAGAGGCGAGACCATGTCACCTGGATTTGAAATGTCGCTGGGAACTGTTTCAGGGGCCTGCCAGGCCTTTCTCCTCCTGATGGAGGCCTGGCGATCCCAGCCATCTTCCTGGGTACTGTGGTTCCCCACCTTGGCACAGGGCTGTCCTGTGCTCAGCTGGGGAAAGGGGACATAGCCCTGTTCAGACCCTCAGCAAAACTGGCCCATGCTCTGAGGTCTGCGGCCTGGAAAACAGTTTAAGCAGGACAGCATGGGTGAGTCCACTTAGTGAAAGATGCAGGCATAGTTCTCAATCATTGTAACAAACAGGAATTTCGCAGGCTGAGGACTGAATTTTTTTTTTTTTTTTTTACCTCCAGCTGTAAGAACCTTCTGATATTTGCAACCTGGCTTAAATTCCATGAAAAAGGCACTAGCTTTGCTCCACCTGCCCCACCCCAGTCTACACTATTCACCACATTCTCATCATCTTCAGTCTCAGAGGGCTCCTCTCCAGCCCACTGTGCTGATTTTTGCCTTTTTGAAATGCTGTTAGTTTTTTAAAAACTTTAAGCAGCCCCCTCCACCCCTGGGAGAGGGCTGTTTCTGTCTCCTAAGAGCTGCTCTCATGTGGGGTGACAGAAAACTCTCTCAAGTAATGAACAGTTTCCAATTACATAATGCTGCACATTATCATAGTGAATCTACACAACAATTATATGGGGGTTTCCTTGTTTCAAGTCCATTTGGAAAGAAGGAAAGTGAGACTCAGAGAACTTCAGATGGCTAGTATAGAGGAAGACCTCAAATAAATCAAAACTTAGGATTTTCTGACTCTAAATCATTACAACTGAGAAAATATTCAGTCCTTCCCCACACGTTCCTTTTTCATCCATGTCACTATGGCACAGTGCAGAAATCTTGCAACCCAGACTTTTCACCACTGTGAGTTTCCTGAAGTAAGATGCTGCTTCTCACTGAGCAGCAGGGAACTATGACCCCATTCCCACACACAGTGACTTACAGTAAGGCTCCTCCTGCCTTTCAGTGTCCTGATAAGCTGGCTACTGGCATGTCATGTCCATTCCTTAACTAAGGGAAGCACACCGGCCCTGGAACACAGGCAACCACACAGAGTCCCTGCCTCGACTTCCAATGATGACAGCAACAACCGGCCAGCTCTGCTCCTGTGTAGACCTGGCTTTAACCATGGACACTCTGATCCAAGTACCCCAAAGCCACCTTTTGCTGAGGTACATTTCAAAACCAACTATTTTTCATTACAAACGTTCAGTAAGTTTTGAACAAGACTTGTCAGGACAGGAGTCACCAATCAATATCATTCCTGTGCCCCACAAAACCCTATTTGGTCTTCTTTTTGCAAGGGAGGAAATAGTAATGCATAGTGACCAGGTGCTCTAAATACCACTGATGAGGGCAGGTGCATCTGATGGGATGTGCTGAGAGGGACATGACATCATAACATCACTTAGTTAGCATCTTGTTCAGAAATGTATAATCTGAATCTAATCTAACCCAAACTGAGGAACAGCCTATAAAATAATTAACCTTCCTCTCAAATAATGTCAATATCGTGAAATGTGAAAGGGTAGAGAATGATTCTAGACCAAAGAGACATGCTCACTAAATACAGTACATGATTCTGGATAGGGACTTGTGCTAGAGAATAAAATGCTATAAAGGCCATCATTGGGACAATTAACAAAATGGAAATACACAGATAAAAAGTAGTATAATAATGATAAATTCCTGGATTTTATAACTTTATTGTGGTTATATTAAGAGAATACTCTTGTTCTTGAGAAATACAAACTGATATATTAAGGGGTAAAGGAGCATGATGATATTACCTAATCTCAAATAATTCAGAAAAAAAATGTGTGTGTATGTGTGGAGGTGAGGAAAGGGAGGGAGGGAGAAAGAGAGGGAAACTAAAATAATAAATATGGTAAAAATAAATGTGGCAAAATATTAAAAATTGGTAAATCTGGGTAAAGAGCATGCAGGAATTCTCTGCATTATTCTTGGAACTTTTCTGTAAGTTTGAAATTATTTTTTATAAAAAATAATTCTATGACAGTAGCGTTGAAATTCTCAATTAAAAAAAAAGATCCAGGAGTGGCCAGGTGGCTCAGTTGGTCAGAGCGTGTGCTCTGAACAACAAGGTTGCTGGTTCAACTTCCACATGGGATGGTGGGCTGTGCCTCCTGCAACTAGACTGAAAATGGCAACTGGACTTGGAGCTGAGCTGTGCCCTCCACAACTAAGATTGAAGGACAACAACTTGACTTGAAGCTGATGGGTCCTGGAAAAACACAATGTTCCCCTTCCCCAATTTCCCAACACTGTTCCCTTCCCCAATTCCCCAGTAAAAAAAAAAATCTAAAAAAGAAGAAAAAGAAAAAATCCAATGACTTTGGGGGCAGGAGGACAAAAACTATGTACATCCAGTGAGCACATGCTACTCCCGAGTAGCCAGATCTACACATGTTGCAGGAATGTGTGCTCTCTGCCTCTAATCGCGTAAAAAGATCTGGTCTTGGGCGCGTGGTCTCGGTGTCACTATTGCACATGGCCACAGTAACACCTGTTACCTCTCCAGATTAGCAGCAGGAGGTCCTCAGCATCTTATTATCACACTGGGATGGGGCTGAGGAAGAGCTTTCTCTGGGACCCTGGCCAGCAAACTGATCCCAGGCCCTAATCCAGCCATTTGGAATCCAGTCCTTTCCAGCATTTTCATGCAACTGCCAAATTCACCTTGGACCACTCTCCAGGGCTCAAATTCAGAAAACCAAGAAGGCGTGGCCTCCTATAATCACCTCCTAGCAAATGAGAGCCCCAGGTTGTCAGGTCCTGCTCTTGCAACGAAGAGTTTCATGCCTTAGCCTACAAGCTCACCTCAAATGTTCGGATCCATATTTACTCTTATCTGGTCAACTCCAAAGCACATTTATCATATTTGAAAGAAAATGACCTAGTTGTCATTTCTACACATTTTCCTGCTGGAACCCAAAACTGCTGAAGCACTTTTTTCTCACTTAAAAATTAAACTTAAAGAATTGTTCTTTTAACTGGGATTGATAGATAATGCCTACATAAGACCAGCTATATTTCTGCAGTATAATCTTGTTGCCTGACATATCTTTCACAGGGTTCTTTTTATTTTACTTACAGCCCCTTCCCATGATTTCAGTGACTACATTTGTGTCGATGACTACTCGGGGTCTGGAGAAGAAATTTGCCTGGAGATAGATTCAGAGACATCAACACACAAGTAATGCACCTACAATTCACCATGTCCCAGACACACCTCTACTTCCTGTCCATGCCATTTCTGGGAGGTACCATTGTCTGGCTTGTGGCCCAAGCCAGGGACCTGAGTGACATCCTAACCCACTCCATATCTACTCTTCACACAGCAATGGGAGAGACCTTTTTTACATTTCAAGAGTAATTGTGTTTCTCCCTGCTTTAAATGTAGCTCCCCAATAAAGTCCAAACTTCTTAACATGACCCTTTAATGAATGGCCCACACCTACCGTTCTGAAAAGCCTTATTATTTTCCACCCTTTCTTTGCATTCTAAGTTCCAGCCATAATCTGTTTTATTTCTTCAGACTTAAAATGTTTCCTTCACCTCTAGATCTTCATTCATATTATTTTCACTATCCATGAAGCTCTCGCTTGAACTTCACCTGGCTGTTTCCTTCAGGAACCCTTGGGCAGAGCTCTCAGGTCCAGCCATACCAGCCTCTCCTCCAGTGTGCTGTGTGCACTCCAGCCTAAGGACTCTGCCCCCTGCCTAGTACTCTCTTCCCCCCCTCCCAATAATCTCATGGCTTGCCCCTCCTCCTCTAAGTCCTTACTCATTTGTCCCCGTCCCCAGAAGCTCTTCATAGACCAAAATACTTAAATTTGCACTTTTCACCCTGACACTCTCAACCCCCCTCATCGCTTTATTTCTCTCAGTATAGCACTCAATCTGACACTCTACATATTTAGTTAGTTGCTTGTCTGTCTCCCTCACCAGGATGTAAGTTCCATGAAGACAAGAATTTCTACCTGCTTGCTCACTATGGTAGACCACCACATTAGGAATATTACATATATGGAGCATAGTAGATGTGTAGTAAAAATTTATTTACTAAACAAATGATGGATTAAAATAAATATATTTTTCTGGATATTCCCCCACCCACACACAAATATGGGGAGAAATCCCATCATCATTTCCTTTTTGAAATGGGATAACTTAACTTAGTACAGCTGTGAAATGTTAGTCCTAGGGGAAGCAATTTGAGAACCTCTGGTCCCTGACATCATATTCTTTAACAAAAGAACCATACCTACCTGGAAAATAAAAGCCATTTTCATCACATCTTGCAATAACCTTCTGGCCTTTGAGGTGATCCAATTTCTTTGATTTGATTTTCTTTGTTGGATTGCCTTGAAATTTCTGTTGCTAAAAAACATAAATAATTGATAGGAAATCACAGGTACAACTTTTTTCAAACAATTTTTTTTAAACTTTATTGGGGAACAGTGTGTTTTTCCAGGACCCATCAGCTCCACGTCAATCTAGTTGTGGAGGTGTGTGAAGAGTAAATATGGAGTAGGTTAGGATGTCACTCAGGTCCCTGGCTTGGGCCACAAGGCAGACAATGGTACCTCCTGGAAATGGTGTAGACAGGAAGTAGAGGTGTGTCTGGGACATGGTGAATTGTAGGTGCATTACTTGTGTGTTTATGTCTCTGAATGTATCTCCAGGCAAATTTCTGCTTTTGTTTGCAACTGTTATTACTACCGGCAATAATCCATTTCTAGTTATTTCCATAGCACGTAGCTTTATGGAAGGAACCATCCACTGTATACTCAGTGACTCATCCTAGTTGCCATGAATTCAGCTACACCACACACAGAGCAGAAGACAATAGCCAAACACACCTGTGGGGCCAGCTTTCCTACAATGGTTCTTGCCACAGAAATAGAGCTCTTGTGTCTGGATGGAAGGACATCAATCAGGTCAGCTGGTCCCTTCAGCACCTTTTCAGAAAGATGACACCCCACAGTTTTTGAATCTTGCTGAAGATCTTAGAGACACGGTACAGCCTGTACCAAAGAATAATATCCCAGCCCCAATCCTTTCTTGTCACACCTCACCCATGCACAAGGAAGATACATGCACATCACTGAGTTTAAAAAAGAAATCTGTGGAGGATGAGTATCAGAGGGGATGGAGGGCCCGCACTAAATCAATAAGCCCATTTATCTCCAAGCTTAGCTGCTTGCCAGTGCCAGTGAGGAAGTCAGAAGACCAGGTGATGTGGAGCAGGGTCCATGGTGCACCCTCCGTTCATTTCATCACTTAAGTTCAAGGTTATGCTCTCCAGTTTGCATGGGTGAGGACAGTGATCTTACTAAATGTCTGATGTTTTAAATTTTCCCATTTAATAAACAACATTTCCACATCAGGCACAGAATGCATTTCTAGGATTTAACTAGAACTAGTCTTTGGCTCAAAATCCTGCTATAAAACCACTACTCAATATTTTTTCCTGCCTCAAATCATGTGCTTCTCTGTCCATGTTTTGTCCTCAAAGTCAACAAGCCTGAGAGTGCCATGACTGAGATAGTACATGCAGTGTCAGGCATGCTTTGACCTTTCCTCTCTCTGGGATACCTAATTATGAGACCAGAACACTGCACACTGTCTCTGTGAATAACTCAACTCCCTTGAAAACCCTGGGGAGGAACACCTGAAACTAATATAAAAATATATATATATTAAAAACACCCTTGGGGAGTAGGAGAAGCCAGCCTTCAGCATTTTCTGACCTGTGCAGCATTGTCTCTCCCTTCATTTAGATTTAGAAGGGTTTCCTCCACCCTGAAAGTATCTAGGCTCTGCGGCCCTTTTAAAAATGGGTTCTGGAGAGAGAATGAGAAAAAGATCTTATAGGAAAATGGAAATCGGAGTAGCAGTCTCCTGCACAGCCCCTCTAGCCCTGGAGGGATGACCCATCATAAACAAAATGGAAGGGTTTGGTACAGTGGCTTTCCTTCCTAGGCCATTTGCATTTGCACATGAGACAAGCCACCAAGCCAAAGAAGTGAAGCTCTAAGTGGAATCTTCTGTCTTAGCCCTTCCCTTTGGAAGAGGGAGCTCTCTCCTTGCAAGACCTCTCACAAGCAAAGTGGTCAATAATGGGGCTCACGGGGGCACTGAGGATACCACAGGTGAGTCCCAGGCTTATGGGGAAGCTGCTGCCAGGAGGATGCCCAGAGACAATCACCCTCCACTATAAGAAGCCTTGGGCACTTGGCCTTGCTCTAAGTGCCACAGGGGTGGAGGGGAGTGCTTCTGTGGAGGTGTTTTCCCTCCTTCTCAGGGAATAGTATAAATTTAGAAAACACAGCATGAGAAACACACATCCCCCAAATTCTATGCAGCGTCCATTTCCCTCTGGGGGATGCTTCTGAGAAGGTCACCAGCTGGATGAGCTGTCGCCTCATTCTCGTCCTATCTGTGGTGCCTTGTGCTGTGTGAATGGCTCCATAGGAAACACAGGATACAATAACAGGATACAGCCTGTTATTAGCTGTATATTAGCTAGAAAACAGCCCTCGCCTTTCTACCAGTGTGAAGCACTGGGCTGTGAAGAGAACTGACCACTCTGAGAGTAAAATCTCCAATCAAACATTAATCAATAGCAACTCAAAGGGCTTTTGTGAAAGGATGAAGTGTGTGCATGTGTGTGCATGTGTGTGGTATTATAGCAGCAAAAAAACTAATAAACTCGCATCAGATGCTGAATGAAACAGTTTCTCAAGCTTGAATAGCAAACTTGGAATATCTTGGGAGAATAGTGTATCTTTGCTCTTTTAGGGAAAAATCTGAAATGATTTAAATGTGAAAACTACCACAACTTTGGGAATAGTGGGATGATATCTCAACATAATAAAGGCCATATATGATAAACCCACAGCAAACATCGTACTCAGTGGGGAAAGGCTAAAAGCTTTCCCCTTAAAATCAGGAAGAAGACAAGGCTGCCCATTTCACCACTTCTATTCAACATAGTTCTGGAAGGTCTGGCCACAGCAATCAGACAAGAAAATGAAATAAAAGGCATCCAAATTGAAAAGAAGGCAGTAAAATTGTCATTATATGCAGATGACATGATACTATATAGAGAGAATCC
>NW_017731660.1:1557567-1576025 GCF_001890085.2 Hipposideros armiger | reverse complement strand
CGGGGTTGTCACCTCGAGGGGTAAAAAGTATAACTATTGCACTGTGTTGTACAGCTGAAACTAATTCTAAAAAATGTGTATTTCACACAAAAAAATAATTAGAAAAAAACAAACAAATAAAAAACTACCACAGCTTTGAGATCTGTGATTAGGACATTACTGACATGGTTCTCCATATGCTGCTACTACAGAGGTGAATGGAAGTCACACACTGGAGCTACTCTGCCTCTCTCTCTAGGACTGGTTCCCTAGCCTGAAGGTAAATTATCATTTAGATGTCCTCTGGTGACTGAGCTCTGGGGGACTGGACAACGAGGGTGAAAGCTGTGATTGTGGCAACAGCAGGGGTGCAGTGAGGGAGTTTTCAAGGGAAATTTAGAAAGGCAGACTTTCCTTCCATTATGTGGTCCCATTCTAACAAACTTTGATCACCCTTTGCTAAACTCTAGGGGGCCTTATAACAGAAGGTTTCATCCTCCCCAGTTTCTACTTATTGATCAAAATCTTTAGCCTCTGCTAAAAGGATTTTAAATGAGACTATATTTATATACAAATCAGTAAAATGACCTGCATCTGTGATAAATTGTCACTCTAGGACCTCATAAGATCTCGCGATCTTCAGCTTTGGTCCCAACCAGTGTTTTTCGCACTGGTCGAGACCTGTTACCAGGTCATGAAATCAATCACTGGGGTGTGATAAAAATGGAATAAAAGTATCTCAGAATATATCACACATGGTAAAGAGAAATATAAGAAAATAATACATAAAATCTTCCATTTCTGAGGGCCATGCAAAGAAAGGAAAGAGCTCTGAAGATAAGCTGCCAAGTTTGAACTCCCTTTCCCCATTCATTCTTATAGGCAATTGTCCTGGCCACATGGACATGTCCATGAACAAACAGTGGAGGCTGTGGTCACCCTGTGTGGGGACAGGGCACCCTGACCAAGAAGGGGGACAGCAGTGGACCCATGGACACCATTACACAAACCAAATGTCTCCTCTCCCTCTGGTTCAATACCCACTACCCTTCTTTCTCCTTTCCTTCCCTATGAAGAACTCGAAACAAAAATCTTCACTTCCTATATTTACTTTCCTGACTTGTGTCCACTCCTCCACCCACTGTAAACTGACTTATGCTCCTTTCTCCCACTGACATTATTCTGGCTAAGACCACTAATGACCTTCCTCTTGCCTAGTCAGATGGCTTTCAGACATCATTCTGTCTGGCTTTTCAAGACTCCTTGGTAATGACCTCTGTAATGGAAAAAGCTATAATGGATAATATATGTTGAGTGCATTTCCTGCTGAGCATTTATTGCTGCGCATGGTCCTAAGCTTATTACGTACGTGTGGTGTCTCACAAACTTTTCTGGAATTGGACTTTGATCTTTCTATTTTAAAGATGAGAAAACTAGGCTTCGAGGGCCTGGATAAGGTCACCCAGCTAGAAAGTGGCAGCACTGAGAGCCTGGGCTCTCACATCACAGCTCCCTAACCCAGGCCACCTGCTCCTCCAGCCTTCCTGCCTCCATCTCTTCCTGTCTCAGTAGCTCAAATGACCTCCAGAGCTATCTCCCGAACACAGACTTCTTCTCGCCTAAGCTCCCGTATGCGCTGTGTGTGGGCTTTTCTCACTTGGATGCCCCGTGGACATCTCAGAATCAAGAGGACCTAAAGTGAATTACCTTTCCTGAAAATAAACTCTTCCTCTTGTCCATTTTTTCATTTATTAACAAATATTTCCAAGTGCCTACAAGGTGCCAAGCACTGTTCTAGGCACTGGAGAGTGCCAAGAACGTAATGGATCAAGTGCCACCCTTATCCTAATGATGGAGATGGATAATTAACAGATATGTACTTGTCAGGTTGTTAAGTGTGCTGTGAAGAGGACACACAGAAGGACAGGGTGTTTGGATGGCTGTCAGGGAACACCTGTGTCCCTGAGAAGCGGGGGTGCTATGGAAGTGGTGGGCAGTGCCTCTGTCTCCCCACTTGTCCAAGAAGAGTCTGTGGCATCCTCAACTGTGCTCCCTGGCTCACCCCACATGGTCACTCTCCACCAAGTCAGGTCTCTGTCACCTGTCCCTTCCCCACTGTCCTGGCTTGGCTCAAAGACTCAGCGCCTCTCAGTGGTCTTTTCCTTCTACACTGGGCCTCGTCCTGCTGCCAAAACAATCTTTCTTAGACACAGATTTGTTAACATCTTCCACTTGCTTAAAATCCCCCTCTGGGTATCTATGTCCTACAGTAATAGTCCCTGGTCCTACGAGAGAATTCCAAGTTCCTCATATTCTGGTGTCATCTTCCCTTTCCTGTCATGTGTCTGGCCATGTTCCTGATGAACATGCCATGTCCTTCCCATCCCAGCCTTTGCATAGGCCATTTCTTTCACTCACAACATTTCTTACACCCCAATCCTCATAGTACTACACATCCTTCCAAAACAAATTTAATTATCCCCTCTGTGAAGCGTTCCTCACCCAACTCCCCAGCCACAATCATTCACTTTTTCCCATCTTCCAGTTGTTCTATGGGTATGCCTCTGTTATCATATTTCTAATACTATCCCATGAGGGGCTGGGTTACATTCATTCAATAAATATTTCTCAAGTGTCCACTGTGTGCCAGGTGCCATTCTCATTGCTATACATACAGCTACCAAAAAGGCCAGACAAGGGTTCAGCTCTCACAGAAGGTACGTTCTATTCCAGTTATCTCCTCCACTAGGCAGGGCCCATGTCTTCAGTGCAGTTAACAAGCTCTGTTTTGTGTCCAATGTATTGTATCACCTTGGGAGGCCCCAAGAAGAGAGAGAAGAACCAGATAGCTATTCACTGCCCAAGACCACCTGTGCCAGGCACAGGAGTGGACCCATGCTTGGGCGTGAACAAATACTTTTGGATGAAAAAATTATGGAGATTATATTTATTCTCACTCTGTGGATAAGGGAAATAAAGAAATAGAACAATTAATTCACACCCCATAAACAATGAGCTTTTGACTCCCACATCCTAGATGAATCCAGCAGAATGTACTTTGTTTGGAATCACATGCTTTGTTCTTTCCACTCCACTGGCAACACTTCCCACTTTAAAATATAAAGTATAGATGAATAACACTAGTGAATTCTGCAGCTACGCAGTGGTCTCCATTGTTCAACACAGGAAAGTCCATCATTTAGAACATGCAGTGGTCTGTCTTCCCAACTGGAATAAGGTGGGACTTAGTGCTCTATTTAGGTTCTTCTGGTGCCTGCAACAGTGCTTGGCACCTCATAGGGACACATAATTATTTCAACGAATAAATGGAAGACCAGAGAGGAAGAGGCATGATGCAATGAAGAGCAGACTTTCAGGGCAAGGGAATTCATTCACTTTCAGTCTTCTGGATCCTTGGTTGCCATAGGGCCTCTGGGTAAGGAAGGCCAATAGGCAGCCACATGTTTGGAGGCACAAGGCACATGTTCCCTCCCAAAGAAACACCAAATAACTCTTAGAGAAAGTCACTTTGAATAAAAACAAACAAATATATATATCTCCAAAAAACAAAATATAAAACTAAAAAAATAAGGGGCAGCTGAGTGGCTCAGTTGGTTAGAGCATGTGTTCTGAACAACAAGGTTGCCAGTTAGATCCCTGCATGGGCCACTTTGAGCTGTGCTCTCCTTAAAACAAAACAAAACAAAACAAAACAAAACAAAAAAACATAAAAATGAATATATGATAAAAAATTTGCATTCTGCACAAAAGAAACAACTGTCTACACTGAAGGAAAACAAATGCCATTTGCAGGGGAAAAAATAAAATTACATTGAAATAAACAAAACACAGAAATCCAGAGCAGCAAATACAGGACTGAAAACCAGGCAAAGCCAGAGTCACTTAGCAAAGACTGAAAACAAAAATGATGACGAATCTCAAAGGTCAGTTCTTTTGGTGTATTTTTTAATCTCCCATATGGTGAATGTATGAAAATTATATAGAATTCAGAAAGATTTTAGATTAACTATTCCAGGTACACATACCCAGCTACAGTCAGAAAGGGGGTGCTATGCTGGCAACAAGTATTTAGAGCCCCAAAATATTTGTGCTCTTTGATCCAAGGATCCCACTTCTAAGAATTTATCCTAACAAAATAGCTCCATATATGCACTCTGGAAGTCATTAAAACATAATATGAAACAGAAGAAAACTGGAAAATGACCCAAATGTCCAACATTCAGTGAAGAGTTAAATAAATCAGAATAGAAACACACCATGGCATATTATGTAACCTCAAAAATATACCAATCTGATGACTCAAAGAGAAAGTATATGAGATGATGCTCAATTAAAAAGCAGAATATGAAATGATTATGAACATTGATTGCATTTATATAAAATATGTTCGAGGAAGTAAAACCTAGAGGTAAATGATCCAAAGTGGTAATAATTAAGGCAATCATATAATATTTTTTTCTTTTCATAAGGTTTATTTTATTATTAATAATAATTGCTAACACTTATGGGGGGTTTTCAATGATACTAAGTTCTTTAAATGTTCATTTTACTCTTGTAACAACCCTATGAGGCAGATACTATTAATACTCCTATTTTACAAGTAATAAAACTAAGGTTTGGAGAGACAGAGTAACCGGCCAAGATCACATAAGGGTTAGGTGGCAGGTTTGAGGCTGGACCCTGGTCTGGCTTATATTAAAGTCCAGGCTTTTAATCATGACATTATACTTCTGTTTAGTTTTATTTTGCAGTTAAAAGATGTTTTGTTTAAAAAATAAGGCCATAGTAACAACCAAACAGCATTTCCTTTCTGTTGAAAAAGGTTTTGGGGCCCTGTGTTGGTGCTAACTCTTAGACATCAGTGTGGTGGAGGTGAGAGAGAGAGAAGGAAAGCCAGCCCAGGGAGCAGTGACTTGGGACAGGGAGGGAGGCAGGAAACACAGATGGCTCAATGGTACCCACCTCTCCGAGTGCCCTGCTCGCGTAACTCTCCTTCTTGGCAGCCTCCTGCAGTTCCATGGCCTGCTGGACATACACTTTCCCAGTCAGAATTTCATTTTCCAGCATCGACAGCTCTTTCAATGAAATGGGCCAATTCAACCGTTCTAATGCCTCATTTAAAGCTGCCTTGTTTTCCAAGTACCGCATTGGTTTGTTTGCATCTAGCCTTTAAAAAAAAAAATAGGAAGAAGAAGATCAAACAAAAAAATCAAAAAACAAAGTAAGAGATCATAGTAGAAAAAGTATGTAAAGATGGTATTTTAGTAAACCCTCTCCAGAGAAATATCTGTCAAAGCAATGTTAGGTATCAACTGACAGAATATCAACCATGTCCTCTGATGCATGGTGGCTTTGGTAGCTTGCACAAGTTAAAACTAGCAACCTATGTAAATTATGATAGGCACTTTTCCCCATTACTTAGTTTGATTATCTGATTTTAAGGACGTTTGATACACATGTCATTTTTTTTCAACAATTGCTTTTGGCATATTTGGAACCCATTCCTTTCTCCCTAGGTCTAATGTTTGGCAGAACCAAGAATGAGCTTCAAAGAGATTTCACACAACTATCTCTAACAGTGACTCTGGAAAACAAAGCAAAGCAAAATAAAACAAAACAAAACAAAGCCCAAATATTTGCCTCACTGAAGTAATTCTTCTACTAGCTCATTTTAGCTATTTTGATCTCCTCTCCTCCTTGTAAGACTAAGTAGGCCTCAACTTTCTGGCTTCATTGTTTTGGTATTCAAAGAACATAAGCCAAACTTTCTATGAGCTGGTGAACTGGATGTGAGACTCCAGGGGAAACCAGTGTGGTATGATGGCCCGGGTCCTGGACTCTATTTCCAGGCTTAGCTACTACAGAGTCAGATACTCCTGGAAGGAGAGAGAAACTAGGGTAGGGTGGGGGGAGAGAAAGGGATATTCCATAATTATCATTCTGTTATTGCTGAAAGTGTCATTTTCTTCAGATGTAGGATGTTGGGAGAGTAGAGTATAAACCCAGCACAACCAACCACAGGACTCAATCCACAAACAAACCTGTCTCCAGAGGAGAGCAAAACTTTTTATTAAAAATCTGAATTGGAGTGACATAAGCAAGATGGCGGAATAAGAAACCCCAGGCCCTTAGATAACAACTTAACAACAATATTTGGACCAAATTGCCTTTGTGAGAATTCCAGAAACCAGTGAAGAGCTTGCAGTGCTTCACAAAGCCAAGAAGAGCAGGCATTGAAGTGGGCAGGAAAGTGTGTTGCTTCTTGCCTGGCTAGCCCATCCCCTTCCCAGGCACAGTGCATTGCAATTGGGAGAAAACTCCTAAAGTCCTTGGGAGGAGAAAAGAGGGAGCATGCATCCAACATTCTGGCCTTGGGGGGAGGGGAGGAGGGACTGCCAGGGAGACTGCTTTCTGTCTCATCTGACTCAGCACTGATGGGAATGACTCTATACGTTTTGTTTGTTTGTTTGTTTGTTTGTTTGTTTTAGCTGAGCCATCCTGCCACCTATTAGCAGCTCAGCTCACACCGGAATTGAACTGGCGACCCTGTTGCTCAGAGCTCACACTCTTGAGAAAGCTCTTAACCAACTGAGTCACTCAGCCGACCCCTGGCTCTACACTTTTGACATCAGGTTAGGAGCCCCTGAGAAAAAAAGTGAGTTCCATGGCTTGTTGCAGCACCAGAGAGACTACAGTACTAAAGATAGATGCCAGAGGAGCAAGAGATATTGGTCTATTGAGAAGAAACAGGAGCAAACCTCTTTGGGAAATCACACACACACAAGCCTAGAGAAGACATATCCCCAGAAACAGGCTGAGAGGTCCCCAGAACCTCTAGCCTATAAGAAGCCAGTCTATAAAGACTGGGAGATGCATCTGTTTTTTCAAATTCTCAAAACTCAACCAAAGATTCTAAGGCATATAAAGAAACAGGGAATGATGACCCTATTGATGGAATAAAAAATGGCAGCATTACACCAATGCTAACATGGAAAAAGATACTAAAGAAAAGAAAGTGACAAGACCATTTTTCTTTATGAATATAGAGATAAATAGCCTTAACAAAACAGTAGCAAACCAAATCCATCAGAGCATAAAAAAGATTATACACCATGACCAAGCAGGATTTATCCCAGGAATGCAAGGTGGTTCAACCTAAGAAAATCAATTGATTTAATACACCACAACACATCAATACAACAAAGGGAAAAAACCCCACATGATCATCTTAATAGATACAGAAAAAGCATTTGACAAAATTCAATACCCTCTCATGATAAAAACAATCAGCAAACTAGAATTGAAGGAAATTTCTTTAGCATGATAAAGGGCATTTATGGAAAACCCACAGCCAACATCTTATTCAATGTTGAAAGACTGAAAGCTTTCTCCCTATGATCAAGAACAAGACAAGATGCACCCCTTCACCAATGTTATTCAACATTGTATTAGAAGTTCTGGCCTGAGCAATTAGGAAAGAGAAAGAAACAAAAGGCATACAAATTGGAAAAGAGAAGTAAAACTATCTCTATTTGCAGATAGAGATAACCTCACTTCATACATAAAAACTGATACTGAATTGATCAATGACCCAAATGTAAAAGCTAAAACCAGAAAAGAATTAGAAGGAATCACAGGTAAATCTTCATGACCTCTTATTTGCCAATAGATTGCTTCCTTAAATTTGACAAAAAAGCATGAACAACAAAAGAAAAAATAGATGAATTAATTTCCTAAGAATTAAAAACTTCTGGGCTAAAAGGGAAATTATCAAGCATGTGAAAGGACGATGTATAGAATGGGAGAAAATATTGGCAAATAATATATCTGATAAAGGTTGAATATCCAGAACTCTTACAACTCAACAACAAAAAGACAAACAACTCAATTTAAAAATGAGCAAAAGACTTGAATAGATATTTCTCTGAAGAAGAATATACATGGCCAACAACCACATGAAAGGATGTCCAACATTATTGATCATTAAGGAAATGCAAATGAAAACCACAATGAAATATCACTTCACATCCACACTAGGATGGTTTTAGTTTAAAAACAAAAAGTAGGAAAATAACAAGTATTGGCAGGGATATGGAGAAACTTTCATATATTGCTGGTGAGAATGTAAAATGGAGCAGCAACCCTGGTGAACAGTTTGGTGGTTACTCAAAAACTGCTCTGTGATCCAGCAAAACCCCTCCTAGACTCACTCAAGAGAAGTGAAGACATCTGAGGTGTGATCAAACAATATGGTGAATGTTTAAATAAAAAAATGTATTACAGTAAAAGACACATTGCCATTAATCCACCTCAAAATACTCCCCCTCACTTCGAACACACTTATCCCATTGTTCTTTCCACTTTCTGAAGCAGTTCTGGAAGTCCTCTTTCGTGAGTGTCTTTGGTTGCACTGTTATGGCTGCCTCAATGTCCTGAATTGATTCAAAATGTTTACCTTCATGGTCTTTTTGACATTGGGGAAGAGCCAGGAGTCACACGGTGCCAGACTTACTGAATAAGGTGGATGAGGAACACCATAATGTTTTTATTTGACAAAATTTGCCATATGCCAGAAGTGATGTGTGACACAGAGCGTAGTCATGATGGAGGATGATTTACATCACACTTTATAAAACACACTTTCTCTCAACTGTTGCTCACACCCAACTGACTGCACTGAACAAGTTGAAACTTGTCACACACTGTTACTAAGGTTCAACGCGCCACTTCCCATATTAAAGATCCCTGCCTTTCCGTTGGATGGCACTTGGCAACAGCATTCACTGTATTTTGTGATCACAATAGAAAGGTTCCGGTCACATATCACATCTGGTTCAGCAATTTCTGTCAAATAAAAACATTACAGTGTATCCTCATCCACCTTATTCACCAGATCTGGCACCATGCAATTTCTGGGCTCTTTCCCAAAGGTCAAAATGACCATGAAAAGTAAATGTTTTGAATTGATTCAGTACATCAAGACAGCCATGACAGCTCAACTAAAGACACTCATGAAAGGAGACTTCCAGAACTGCTTCGAAAGTGGCAAGAATGATGGGATAAGCTCAAAGCAAGGGGGAGTATTTTGAGGTGGATTAATGGCAATGTGTCTTTTACTGTAATAAATTTTTTAAATTTAAACATTCACCATATTTGTTGATCACACCTCATATGTTCACACAGAAACTTCTACGTCAATGTATATTACAGCTCATAACAGCCCCGAAGTGGAAACAACCCAAATATCCAACAATGGAAGAATGGAAAAACAAACTGGTATATACACACAAAGGATCATTACTGAGGCATAAAAAGGAATGAGCTACTATATATGCTACAATTGGATGAACCTTGAAAACATTAAGCTTTACATTAACTAAGTAAAAGAAGCCAGGCACAGGGGCCGGCCGAGTGGCTCAGTTGGTTAAGAGCTCGCTCAAGAGTTTGAGCTCTGAGCAACAGTGGTTCGATGCCCGGTCCGAGCTGAGCTGCCGCCGAGCTGCCAACAACAGGTGGCAGGATGGCTCAGCTAAAAAAAAAAAAAAAAAAAAGAAGCCAGGCACAAAAGGTCACACGTTGTCTGTTGCTTTCATGTGACATATCCAGAATAGCCAATCCACAGAAAGCAAGCCGGAGAGAAAAGGGGAAATGGGAAAGGATTACTTAATGGGTATTAGGTATTTTTCTGAGGTGATAAAGTTTTTGAAACTAGAGGGAGGTGGTAGTTTGCACATTATTTTGAATGTTTTAAATACCATTGAGCTGCACACTTCAGAATAGTTAGTTATAGGTTATGTGGATTTCACCAAAATTGAAACAAGAAAAGTGAGGAGAGACTGGCTTACTTTTCTTTTTCCTCTTGAGATAACGCTTGCCAAACGATTTTATTCAAGCGCCTGTTTTAAAAAAATAATAATAATTACTTAGTACCAATACTTCATTTTATAGCAAAAGGCTGACCTGAGGCTGTGAAGGGCACTGCAGAGAGGGCCCAGGCCACTGCCATCTGTGTAGAGACTGGATATGCGCGCTCCCCACCTCTGCTTTGTGGCAGTCCTGTTAAACATGAATGGAGGTTACAGCTCTCCGCCCAGTCAGGTAAAACCCAGGCTGTGAAAAGGCAGTAAACAAGCTAGTCCTTGTCCTCTCCACATGAAGGTGTTTCTAAACATCCACCATTTTTCTTCGTAAGGAGAAATGTAAGTGTGCCCTTGGCGTGCTCTGTAGACACTCCCCTGCCTGAACTCTCAGATCAGAAGGAGTTAAGAGGGCCGTACATTAACAGGACTGGAACACACTTTAGAGATCAACCAGCCTGACTTTCTTGTTTTCCAAATGAGGCCACCTTGAGGGGCAGATTAATGAAGCACCTTGCTCCCCAGCAAGCTAGTTGGAGATGCTGAGACTAGAACTCAGCACTGGACATGTCTGCAGAGGTGCTGTCAATACCAGAGCAAGTCAGGGCCAGTGGTTTCTATGGGATGGGCCCAGCGCCTTCTCTTGTTACTGATCAGTGATACCTGTTTCCAAGCTTCCAGCTCAGCTCAGGGACACTGTTGTTACCCAAATCAGGCTTCCTGGAGTGCAGGGCCCAGAACACGCTCCAGGGCCCGCCTCAGTGAGGTGGGAGAATACTGTCACTCTCTAGGAGGCACTCTTCTAACCACTAGCCCTGGCACCAGTGCACAGGGCTCTGGGAACACACTTTTGGGGCTGTTACCCTGCCCTGATCCCCACCATGAGCTTGGTGAGATCACAGAAAGGGGGTCTGGCATGGTAGTGAAGAGCACAGGCTCTGGAGGCAGACCTCCTGAGCCAGAGTTCAGCTAGCTCCCCCTCTTACTAGGCTTTGAGACAGAACTTTTCTGAGGACAGTCTCTGTGGGATGTCGGGGCTTCTCTGTGGCTGGCCCAGTCCCTTGTCTCGGAGGTGTTACTGCCCAGTTTTCTTCTTTGTTTTAGGAGAGTGGAATCTGGTGAGGGGTGGTCTTCACTAGTTCTAGTTCACAAATATACTTGTACCAAGAAAACTGACTCATGCAAAACAACTTGTCATTAATGACACTTCCAAAGTCTGGGCAGCAGCCCGAGCGTTTTGGAGAGGTTACTAAGCAGAGGTTACAAAGCATGGTCCCAGCATGCAGCCAGCTTAGAACTGATGCTTCTCCTGTGGATCTGAGAGTTGCAATCTTGATCTTAGACTCACAACCAAAGCAAGCTGCACAAAAATCGCCCCAGAATCCAGCCAGCCTGAGCAATCCTCACCCAAAACGCGTGCTACCAAAGCCAAAATTGCTGCCTCCGTTCCTAAAATATTGAAACAGAAGTCCTCCCACACACTGGCACTAGGTGTGACCAAAACAGTTAGTTTATGTCACTATTTTGGCCCAAGGGCTGTGAGCTTCCCATTGGCCTGGTCATTCCCAGCCACTGGGTTTAGGGTTGCATCTGGCTTACTTGTGGTGGGAAATTCCTTAGAAATGTTATATTTGGGATGGGCTGGAAGTTAACCAAGTTTCATTCATTACTTTCCATATTATGCATATCTTTAGGGAGGTGGAGCAAGATAGAAAAAGGAATTGACACACCAACAAAATTCTTAAATACTACTGATTGCAAATGATCAGGAAGTTTTGCTCTGTATAATATTAATGTTAATATTAATATTATTCAATAACAATAACAAACAATTCACTTAATATAAGCACCAAATTACTAATGCCAACTAATACTAACTCAATCAATAATATTAAATATTGGTCATATTAAAGTAAGTGTTATTATCAATAATACAATATAGTATGATATTTCTCTAAAAGGCTTTTCCATATTAACTCACTAGAAGGAAGCAGAACAAATCACCGACTATGGATTTTGGTCTTGCTCTTAGGGAAGGAGGGGTCTCTTCCACCTGGTGGGGGGCTCCCTGTGTTCTGGAAACCTTGGGAAGAGCTATGTGACTATGACACTCCATCTCTTTCTGGTTATTTTAGGGTCAGCAGACTCAGGGAATGAGTAGGGGAAGTAATTAATAAGAATTGCTCTTTATGTATAACTTACCTAATCCTCACAGCCGCTCTGTGAGATAGAGTTTGTAAATGAGTCTGAAGCACACAATTGTTACATGACTTGCCAAGTAGATGTCACAGCCAAGAATGAGACCCAGAATTGTCTGGCCTCAACAACCCAACTTGTAGCCCTGCACCAGGCTTTCACAGACCAGGTAATTAGAGAAGTCAAATATTCGAGTGATTCAAGCAAACTAAATTATAATATAAATGATATTATTATATTATATTTCAAATAACTGAATTTGAAGAATTTTAATGACTAAACTTGAATCAGATCAAATTCAAATTAAATTCCCATAGTCAAATATGCATATAGTGACACCTGCTGGAAAGAGGGGACAAAGGAGGAAGCAAGGCTGCCCAAGCACCTGCCCTTGGGATCGGACATCCTCACAGGGGAGAGACAGGTCTGTGCAGAAGCCATGAAACCTCAGGGCCACACACAGGGTAGGTGGTGGGAGTCACTGAGGAAAGGCCTTTCTGAGGGGGGCCATTGGCACCAAGGCTAGAAGGGATGAGGGAGGGACAGGAAGAGTGCAGCAGAACTTGGAGACAAGGAAAGGCGTGCCTGGAGCACGGGAGACATGCGGCAGCTGCAGCGTGAGGGGCCAGCTACAGAGCAAAGTCTCAGGTCCACGGGAAAGCGTGAGTCTTGACATAGCTCATGCTGCCTGTGAGAGGAGAGAGGAGCAAAGGGCAGACAAAAACTCAGAGAAATCCTAGGAGCCATGGAGCTGGTTGAAGGGGCAAGACAGTATCCATTCTTGGGGACTCATGTGAGCCCAGGTTGGGAGAGGCCTGCAAAGAGCATGATGAGGGAGGCCAGCCTCTGCGCCGGACTCTGTGCCCCATGTGGCAGCACTCAGACTTCATACGTCTTTTGCACACACACTAGACACACTGCAGTGACAATAGGCCATATATGCTGGCTGGGACATCGTTACTTTTCGTGTGCTTTATTTCATTTTCCCCACCCATGCGCCAGTAAGTGAAAACCCATTGCACAGCTTCCAGGACCAAGAAGCCAGCATGCTCAGGTTCCATTAGTGCTGTGCACCAAGGGTTAATTAAATGCTGGGGGTGGGGTGGGGAGGTGAGTAGAGAGCTAGGACAGGGTGAAGCTGGGTCATCTGCCCCTGGGAGAGCACTAACACAGGGACCATTTAAAAGTGTAATTTTCATTCTAGTCAGCTTGATCTTCTTTTTGATCTTGATATAAAAATGGCTTACATAATAGCACACATTTATATTACTTCCATTATCTCATTATTGGGGAGTTTCATTAGTCATTTTACAGAATGTTAGGTGCTGAAATGACCAAATTCACTCTGCTAAAGGGAAATTTAAAGACCTTGTGAAAACATGTGGTGTATATAGATTTTGGAAAAGGAAAACAGTTTTCTTAGAACTCTGCTGGGTACGTGCAGGTGATAACCCTGAGCACCTGGCACACAGAAGTGTCTGTGTTTGCTGCTGCCGCTGCTGCTGCCACTGCGGAGTTTGATGTTCCTATGAACAAGCTTAGACAGTTGTTCCAGGTGAAATAATCTCAGCTAAAACAAGAGAAAACAAATTCCACAGCCATTAGACAGCAGCTGGGAGTAATACTCACTTTTCATAGGACTTAATTGCCTGTTCCACTTTTTGCTTGTAGATATTGAGCTTGACCCCTTGGGGGTTAATTAATGTCATCTTGTTTGTGTCGCTGCACACATGTGCCAGAGGGAACACCTACACGTCAGGACCAAAGGAAAGAGTCATTTGCTAGGCTAACATGTTCCTTCAAAAATGGATCTACATGGCTATACGGTATGTTTTTTTATTACAAAACCAACATATTATAATTGTAGAAAGTTAAAAAGCATAGAAATCATTAAGAAAAAGATAAGAATCAGAGATAGCATTACTAGGCTTTTCCTTTGAAAACTATATATTTTAAAAATCACTAATACACACACACACACACACACACACACACACAAACTGTTTCAGGAAACTGTAGCCAAACGGAATATTATTTTCATAAGCCTCTGTCAAATTCCTGAGACTGAGCAGTAAGAAATTGCATCTCGGGCCGGCCGAGTGGCGCGATGGTTAAGAACTCGCTTGGGATGCCAGAGGGCCCCGGTTCGGATCCCACATAGGAGGGCCAGTGACACTGCCCTCCGCAGCTGAAATGCTGAACAACAGCTCAACCTGGAGCTGGGCTGCCATGAGTCGCCGGCGACGGCGTGGGCTGCAGTCCCTGTGGCAGTGGATTGCCATGGGCTACCGTGTGTGGCCAGCAGCCAGCGTGAGCGGCCAGCAGCCGCAGTGAGCAGCCGTCCAGAAGCCGGCGACTGATCTGCCTCGCCAGAGAAGAGCGTAATGATGGTGCCAACTTGGGCCAGTGAAGCAACATCCTCCACAACTAGATTGAAGAACAAAACGACAGCAACTTGTCTGTTCCCCTTCCCCCAACTCCCCAGCACTGTTCCCATCCCCCCAATTCCCCAATAAAATAAAATAAAATTAAAAAAAAAAAGAAATTGCATCTCGTTGTTGCTGCTTTATAAATTACTAGTTGGGTTAAACATCTTTTAATCTTAAACATCTAAAAATAAATATATTTATTTCATGCTTGATTTTCTCCTGAGAGTATCTGATGAGAATTAGAGCATCTTTTGACCCTTTTCCTTATCAGTTTATGAGAGGTTCTTACACACATCAAATTGAGAAGGCTTGGTGATCAAGGAAACCACATTCTACAAGAACGGCAGAACACCAGGAAGGGTGGCGTCTTTCTGTGTTCTTCCTGCCTGCGCCTGGGGCTTACTTCTGGGGGGGGGTGCATGTGTGGGGGTGCCTCTGATTCCAGGACATCTGAACAGTACCTGTAATATTATACGTCTACCTGTTTGCCTATTGATTAGCTCTTCCTAGTAGAATGTAAGCTCTATCAGAGGACGAACTGTGTTTTATTAACTACTATATTCCTACCACCTAGAGCAGTGCCTGGCACATAGTGTGCCCTCAACAAATATTTGTTGATAAATGAATAAATATACATGCTCACTAAAGGGCATATTCTATATCTCAATAATTAAAGAAAAAAGAAAAATAAGGTCTAACAGGAGAATTCTAAGCTATATCACTTCAAAATTGTACCTGATTCTAACCAGAAGGAGTATGTAGGCATCGTGGAAATGTAGGAGTTGTTTCTTAAAAGTAAATCTTTACTTTCAATGAACATTATATAGTTTATGCTCTTATGTTCACCCTTGCCTCCAAAATCATACAAAAATTGTATTGTTGTTATTATTGTTTAGGAAAAAATGCATAGAAAAAAGAAAAAAGGAAAAAGAAAGATGCTTGGTCAATAAAGAGATTTCTAGAGACAAAAAGTTGAACAGAGCTGTGAACAAGTAAATGGGGCTGAAGTGGTGGGCTGGTTGGCTCTGTGCCCAAAGATGGCAGGGGCAGTGGGAGCTCAACTCTTGGAAAGCAAGTGGGACTATGCCCAATTCAGGCTCCGTGCCTGAAACCAGCACTGGTATGAGAGTCCCCTGCCCCTGAAAGAATGACTGCTCTAGTGAGAGAGGACACTGATTCAGCCTCACAACCAAGAGATAAAGCAAGCCACCCTCTGCATCTATAATATTCCAGTGTCACCGTGGAATGAGAGCTCTAAATGCCAACAAGTGGGTCTCAAGTGGGTGGATTTAGGCAACCACAAAATAGAAAAAAGGAGAAAAATACATATTTAAAAAAATCTTGTTAAAACAAGCCAGCACACTAAAATACACCCCAGATTGTGTATTCCAAAATACACTCCCCCCCAAAATGCCAAAAATGATATCTGAGCAAATCAACTATCAGAATGTCAATTCACTTGAGAAGAAATTAACTTATGAGCCATCTAACAATAACTTTGTATTAGTTATAATTAGGTTGTTCAAAGAAGTAACAGTCATAAAAGTACAAAAATACATAGAAGTGCCATAAGAAGAAATGGATGGGGAAAAATAATATTTTAAATAATAAAATAAAATCTATCTTGGAAAAAACAGACATTGAAAATTACATACATTAATCTTGTAATTAAAACATCAAGACCAAAACAAACAAGAAAACTGGCAAAGATTCAGGAAACTGAAGAGAAACAAATGAAGTTAATAGGCTGCATAGTCAAACCTCGCTACTTACTAGACACATGAATTCAGCATGTGGTTTCTAACAATCTTTGTCAAAGAGAACGAGCCAGAACAGTGGGTTAAAAGGTGAGTCAACTGGACTTTGAAAACAGAATGAAGCTTGCAGAAATGGAAAAAAAAAAAAAAAAAGGTTCTTTCAAAATAGAGCTACATGTCACATAAAATTTCCGAGGGGGGGAAAATCAATCTCAACAAAACGAAAGGCCCTTACATTTTTTATCACCCTGGGAACCTGGGAACACCCTCCCCCCCAGAAGTCTATAAATAACTCTCCAAGCTTGCCAACTTATGGCTCAATTACAGGTCAACACCGCAAACTATTTAGCAGCATTATCACATTTCACCATGGTCAGCTTCACTTCTGACTTAGTGTACTTAAAGAAAACCCATGGTTTAACATTTCTACTTCCCTCTTTTGTGGATTTGGGTCTCATGCCTTGCGTGGCCATAGTGCATTGCAGTGTGGTAGCTGTTCAAATTTGTTCTGTCCAGTTTGTGTGCATGCAGATTTAGGGAAAGACAAAGTCATACTCCACACCTTCAGTCTGTGGTCTTAGTTTTTACAACATGGTGGTCACGTGGAGACCCCATGAGATATTCTGTTTATGATGTCAAAGTTAGTGTGACTATGAGGTCATAAGGAGCATTCTCATGGAGACGGGGGAAATCAGAATCATGGCCGCCCAGCAGCTGTCAGGAAGCAATTGTGGAGAAGTGTGTGGCTGATAGAGAAACTGTCTGAGGGGGAGCAGTAAAACCACATGATCACACCTCCTTTGAGAATGGTACTGATCACCTCCTATGATGAAAATCAAGCATAACCAACTAATCAGAGACTCTTCTAGATAATGTTTGATAACAAAAAGGAGCCTTGAGGTATTACCTACCTCAATTCTTTTCAGGCTAATCTAGAAGCCTTACCAAATTGTGAGAAGATTTTAACTATGAGGGCGGGAGGGAGAGAGAGTCACTGACCATAAAGGCAGAAGAAATTGCTGGAATTAATAGACAGCCAATTTGAGCTAATTCTGTTAGAATTTTTCTTACTGTTAGACCAGAGATACTCTGTATCTCTGCAACCACTGTACTTAAAAATAGTTTTATCATAATGATAATAGTGTTTATCCTTTACTCTCTGCCAAGTGCTTGGCACTCCCTCTACATATTTTCTCATTCAAGCCCTCTACAGACACATACATTGAATGGCTGTTCTTGTTATATGGCTTTCCTCCCCACTAAACTCTGTAGGTCCTTATTCCTTTTAAAAAAAACATTAGTTTCTAGCACAATGCATGTACAAAGTAACCATTGATTGAATACATGAAAGACTAAAACTATATACAAATTAAAATGGCCAAGGCTCAAAAAGTTTTAAACTTTATTTATGTAATAAAACATAATTAAGTTCAGATTCCACCAAGTTTGAGTTCTTGGTAACTGAGGCACAGGATGAGTGTTACTCTGCTATTTTTAAAGAGGTGTTTACTAAGAATATGAATAATGTGAACAAGATTTTAAGAGAGATATTTAGCTTACATAAGGAAATGATTCTCAAACAATAAAATATAAAATTAAAGTGAAATACCATTTTCACATAACAATTGGCAAAGTTTTGGGGTTTTTTAAATGTTACTGCTCTGAGCGACAGCAAATGTAGAGGAAAATATACACTTTAAAATTTCTAAGTAAACTGCCCAACAGTGGAGGGAATAGTTAAATAAATTGTAGTAATTCATGTTATTGAATATTAGCACAACTAGTAAAATTCATCCCAAAATGATAATTACAAGGACATAAGCTCATAACATATGCTAAATGAAGAAAGCAGATTACAGAACTGTACACACAGCTACTATCTGTTAAAGTACTACAGGTAGAATTCTACCTGATAACATTCTGTGTTTGTAAGCAATCCCACATTTTGAAAATGAGAAAATAGTGTAAAACTGGTGTTTATATATTTATTGTTCCACCCTGACTGAATTCATCAACTTCACTTTTTTTTTTTTTTTAAAGATTTTTATTGGGGAATTGCGGGGATGGGAACAGTGCTGGGGATTTGGGGGAAGGGGAACAGACAAGTTGCTGTCATTTTCGTTCTTCAATCTAGTTGTGGAGGATGTTGCTTCACTGGCCCAAGTTGGCACCGTCATTGCGCTCTTCCCGGGTGAGGCAGATCAGTCGCTGGCTTCTGG